>NC_056741.1:514616111-514676111 GCF_019279795.1 Protopterus annectens
CATGCCTAGGGTATTGGTAAGCAACAACAAGACATTTCCATACTCACTGGCTTTAGGCAGCTGTTCTTCAACCAAACTAGAGGGACCGATGAAGTTATGAGGGAGAGGTGTTGTTGGTACACTCACATGTGGCATTGGTACAGGATAAATGATGCATTTCTGAACATGTACAGTACAAGTTCTGATACTACACAATTTGCTATCATTCACAATAGATGTGGACTTGTGTGCATTACATAACTCCACGCATAAATGCAGTTTGACCTGACATGCATCGAGATACTCCAAGGATGCCAGTATGAATGATACAGTACTGAAGTGATCTACATTGGGGCCTTACCTGGACATTCCTCACCTGTTGACTGTGTGCCACCCACCTCCACGACATAGATTGGTATAGTTTCCTGGGGTGCGGTGGCTGCCCCAAGGTTGGCGAGGAACTCCTCTGTTGGTGTAAGTGGGGGTTGTGTTGCAGGACCCCAGCTGGGGCTGTCTGCTCCCTGGCCACATCTACAGCTCTTTGCTGGGGATGTTGGATGAGGTCAGTGGCCCTGTGCCTGAACTGTGCATATGCTCGGCCATGCTGTCCCAGATTGTTCTCAGTGGCCACTAGGTCTGACCACAAGGCGGTCCGCTGTTGCAACTGCTGTCTCCTCCTCCAAAACATGATTGTGCGATGCAGTGTCATGGCATCTATGATTGCCGCAGTCTCAGAATCTGAAAATGGATGCTGCTGCTGTCAGAACATTCCACCTGAAAGACATGAACAGGAAAACATATCATAGGACCTCATACATTGGGCAAGGTTATGTACAGATCTTGAACATCCATGTTTGTTAGCACTACCCACCTCTAATACTCACATTATACCCCTGCCATCTATCAGCACTGTGTGTGTCTGAGTAGTGTCACCATACTGGCATTACAGCATGCATTGCACTCATGACCCTGATGTTTTATGTTCCCCCCAATGAGGACTATTAATGTGCATAATTCTCCATTCATCAATCACATCAGACGGCACATGCAGCAGCTGGGCACATCAAAGTAGTTCCCTACCAGGGCATATCAGCCCTTCAGACATCTACTGTACACCCATAAGCTATTAGTCCAACCCTCTCCCTGGTGTCATACATACACATCAAGAGTTACCTCACTCTGGGATAGAGGCAATCACTACCTGTAGGCAGAGTAGCTACCTACACCTTTGCAGGTGTAACATGGCCAACTGGATGATTAATGGTACATACACCATTAGGATACCACCTGTGTCCCTGTTGGATGATATCAGTGCATATGTGTTGAGGGTGACCTCCTCATAGGTGTCTGACATCTTCAGCTCCCAGATGTTTGTGGAGTGCATACATGTGCCTGAGAGATGTAAAACCCACTGCCAGACAAATGTGTATTTCTGCACAACAGTTGAACAATACATAATGTTTGTCCACATAGTTTGGAGACTGTCTGCAGCATGCCAGATCCCTGGGGGCACAGTGGTGGTACCTGGATATCTGGTACTGTATCCATTCCCTTACATTGTATGCTCAGTATGTACCCACTGCTGCTGAACCAGTGCCAGCATCCGCCCACTGCTACTATGACCTATAACTTGCTGTCCTCCTGCAGGGGTCACCAGGTATGCCAGACATAGGTGTGAGGCAATCAGATACAGGTGTGGAGTACACACTCACCTAGGCAGAGTATGTCAAGAATGGTCACGGACACCTGGACAATCTGTGAAATTACCCTATATGACATTGTCAGACTGAGACGGACTCAATAATGGTACATGATGTGATATGCCTTCTGTGTCCGCCAGTACATACTGTCAGTGTCTCACCCCTACACTGGCTCAATCATCAGGGAGCCTAAATACTTGCCAGTACCAACAGTGTGGGATGTATAAAATGGCAGGATGACAATTACATGCCCATTAAAGTACAATTACCCTTCAAAGCACACAGAGGTCACAGTCAGTGTGGGAACGATTTCTCCCTCCCTTTCCACACCCACAATAACACTCCACACTGGCACACATATGAGGTTAACATCTCAGCAGAGCAGTCAATCCAAAACATATCACTCTCTCAGTCGAACCAGTACTTTGGGTCTCTGTCCAAGTAGCTGACTCACACACTTTTCTATTTGCATTTTGAATCACACACACACAAACACGCACACCCGTGTTAATGTCTTGCACAACTTTGCTACCTATGGAGCCTTCAGCCCAGACTTTAAGGTAGTTCTGACTGCCACTATCCATGTCTGTAAAAGCTACTGTAAGGCCCTCAACAAAAGGTGACAAATCCTACTATGTGATGAGCCTATTAGCAAAATGGTAAGTGTGACCAAGACCAAGACTATTGAACTGATCTATACAGTGTCATCATGTGCATTTGCAAGTAGTCTAAGAGCTGACTTAGTGCTATACAGACCAGACACTGTGACATGGTGTAACGATATGTGTCAATAACTAATAAAGGAACAAGACAATACAAGAGAATACTCTACCAATGCAGTAACTACACAGTTCAGACTCACAGGGATTCGTACATGACAACATTGCAGGACAGTCTGAAATACATACAGGAAACATGTAAAGTACTAGTTGCATAGGTTCATAGAATGATACTAGGCTATTGGCCCAGATGTCCTTATAAGCCTAGCCTAGATGTTTCCCCATGTCGCTTCGAAGTTATCACCTTTTTCCCCTGTCAAGCTTGGACACAGGTGGGATCCCAGGGGTGTTTATTGTGTTTACCATGCAGCCATCCAGCTTCTTCTTGAATAAGGCTAGGGAGGTACTCTGCTAAACATGGGGAGGGACTGTATTTTACAGACAGTGTATTGTTAGAGATACAAACCTATCCCGCCAACAGGTACTATTCATGTCACAAACCAGGTGAGGGCCTTGTGTGTGGGTTGCATGAGTGGGCTTTGTCTTACAGATATGCATAAACTCCATCAAGGCTGGTTTGGGAATGGCCTTGTTAGCCAGACACACATCACCTATGATCAGTCTGTATGACACTGAGTAGAGTGACAGGGCTTTCAGCCTATCTGTATAGGACAGGTGTTGCAGACCCCAGATTTTCCTGGTCAGGAATATCTGTGGTCTCTGTAACCGCTGCATGTGTTTGGCAGGGTACATGCCAAATGAGCCATTGTACTCAGTAATGTGTCTGATACGGGATTAGTATAGGGATGCTATAGCCTTCTGGTTCCTGGATGACATACCCTTATTTGTGAAGTGGGCCATGTAGACAGCCTTTTGTACACTTTTGCCAATGTGGAGAGAAACTGTCAGGCTGCTATCAACCTTGTTGCACAAGTTGCCTCAAGCTTGATCGCATGCCCAGTACATTGTTATTACTGTCATAACTAGTGTGGTTGACATCTACACATGGATAATGATGCATTCCCTGGCATTCAGTTTGAGGCAATGCTTCTGGCACCAGTCATTAATTTGGGTAAGAGCCTCTTGGAGGATGTTCACATTACTAGTGGGATGTAAGACATTGGCCAGCTTGCAGTCATCTGTAAACCTGATCAGCCACCGACCACTGTTTTTTTCTTATACCTCAGAACAGTATACTTGAAACAGTAGAGGCCCCCAGGAAGATCCTTGGGGTACACTGCTCTTTAAGGATCTACCACTAAGGGTGGCTTCCACTACTTTGACTGAGTGGGTACTATCATTGAGCCAGTTTGCTACCCATCTGCTACCATTCAGGTTTATGCCTAGCTGTGTAGGCTTATGTATTATGGCTGACTGGGGATTATTATCAGAGGCTTTGGGTAGGTGAAGGTAGTCAGTGTGCACTGTCTTACCCTCGTCCATGTGTTTATTGACTGCTTCACTGGGTTTAACAGGCCTCATCTCCCTTTGACAATACCAAACTGTATTGGCTCAAGCATTCTGAGGTTGCCAATGTCCCCATTTATAAGGTCCTTGATAATGCCTTCCATGGTCTTGCAGATCAGGCTAGTTAGGCTGATGTGCATATGATTGGCTGGGTCAGTGGATGCTCCATCTTGTGTAGAGGGGTGACAGTGGCTGTCCTCCATGCAGATGGGATAACACTGGTGCTCAGGCTTTGGTTGGCTACAGAGTGTAATGCAGCTGAAAGCTCATGCCTCAGTTCATGTAGGATGCAGCCAGGGATGTTATCAGGTCCAATGGGGACTTCAGTTTGTTGCCCTTGAGAGGGCATTATGGACCTGCTCCCTGATGATGAGGGGAGGGGGGCAGGTGCTGTGCATGTCCTCCTTTACTGATGTAAGGATGGGGGGGGGGGTGAGGTTTTCACTTAACCTGTCTGCAACAGGTTGGCTATATCTATGGCGCATGTGTATGTGGTGTTATTGACCACCAGTACAGAGCAGATTTGGGTGTTAGCTCTGTCATTGTAGACATGTGTGAAGAAGGCCTTGTGATTGGCCTTGGTGGATGTGTCCAATTTGCACTCAAAGCTAGCCTTACAGTATTTCACCTGGGATCTTATTCGCTTGTTCAGACAAAGGTGAGATTACTTCCAATTTGGCACCTGCTCCTTCTTGGCCCTGTACAGCCAATATTTCCACCTATTATGGAGTTTGTGTATTGCTGCTGTCCACCACAGAGGTTTGCTCTACCTTGGGGGAGATGATTTTGTCCAGTCAGGTATCGCTGAGTCCATACAGCTATGTAGGTGCTCATATAGAAGTTTGGTGTAGGCTTGGCCCCAAAGTCATGACCAAGTTAAACACTTTTCCAATTTCAACCTAGTAATTATCATCAGATTACTAATTATTTCTGTTTCAAGGCACTACAACTACCTGTAGCTGTAGACATGTATGTCTGTTTGATGCACTAAAACCAAGAGCACACATTTGTAAAACAAGTACAGCATATTTACCTGACATATTTTGCAGCTCATGTCTGTATGTTTTATGGCTTCCAGCTACTACTATTACTACATACATGTGCTCCGGTAATACTTGATATAAATTTCTGTTCTTTGTCAGTATGGCACACTGTGTTTAGACTTTTGTAGCTCAGTCATACTTCTCAACTTGTTAGAGCAAAACATCTGGACAAAGGCATACATAAATGGTGGGCAAAAGCCCAAAAATAGTGACACTATAAATATTGTTGTAACACACTCAGACAGTTAATAGCAAGGTAAGTTTGGCATTCACAGGAATACTCTGAAGGATATGACATCTGAAATTCAAATGTATCCTATTATGTTATGACTTCAGTCTTTACTGACTCGCCAGTGATTTGCCAGACAACACACAACTGTATGAGAAAATGACTACAAATATTAGGCAAACATGGTCAGTCTGCAAAACTCTGGACAGTTGAAAGGTTTAAACTCAGCATGTATCATACAGTTTAACACACACTTCTGCGCCAGTGGTTTACTATGCATATACCCTATATAGGTATCTTACATGTGCAAGACAAGCATATGTAACATAGTAGCATTCACAAGTGGCATATGAATATTTACAACATCCCAGGTAGCTGACCTGGCAGTGTCACAGTCAGTATTGTACAACAGACACTCCAGTAGTAGTCATATGTGATCTGACCTTTGCTGGTGTGACTTAGGGGCCAAAGCTGTGATCTATGTCACTGCAGACAGAGCCAGCAGGGATGGCTGTAGGTGCTGGACAGCAACATGTCAGTCCAGCAAGTCTTGTTGAAACTTGTTGTTTAACTTCCTATTTCCCATTCTTGCATCCTCACTTTTGCATTTCATTACATGCTTAATTGTTTGACATACCTGTTGTAGTGGTGAAGAGTTTTCTCACAGTAATGCACATGTGTAAGTTATGTAGTCACAGTCTGTCTTTAAGTAGAAAGGTTCAGACCTGTTTTGCATAGGCAGCAGCTTGCCTTTTGTAGGTAATGCTCATGAGCAAGTGATAGTGTGTGCACCAATTGGTGTCTCCCAGTTGTGAATTGCATCCAGAACAGCTGTGTTGTCTTTCCATTAGCCAATGGCATGGCAACACATGTGGGCCTTGCTCCTTTTCCTTGTCTGTGAAGAGAACATTATGGAGGTGTGGGAGCTACAGCATCACTGAGGGTAAGTGGAAATACCTCTTAGAAGACGACATTTGGAGAAAGCCCAACAAAATGGGGGAGAAAGTTCCAGAATTAAAGACAGATTGTAAGCATTGGTGTTATACAGTTAAGAAATTTCTAGATTAGCAGGGATGTGTCTGGACATGCATTTTCTGCATGATTTGAGGTCTGACAGTGATATGTATATGACATACCTCTCAACTGTACAGATTTCCTCAGAATGTCCAGAGGTTTGCCTCTTATGTTTAGTCTGTTCCTCAGACAATTTTTGCTTTTGGCAAATCAGTAGGATAATCTGAGGATTGAAGTCACTAAATGATGATATCTATTTGTGTTTCAGACTTCATATCCTTCAGAAAAGTTATGTTACAACAAACCCTGTAACTCCAGCAATGTTTTCAGTTTATAACAACATTATTTAAGATATGTCCCTAGTTTTGGCCATCTGTCCCCCAAGTATGTCAGGTTTTGTCCAGATATCTTGCACTAAGAGGTTCAGAGATATTGTATATCATTATTAAGTGACATCACTCCTAATATCATCCCAGTGATTTAGCAGAATCCCAGAAGTGTTATGAGACAGTGGCCATAAATATGGTCCTACACCCTGGACATTCTGTGAAATCTGTACATTTGAAAGTCAGGGATGCCTGGTCATTGTCAATAAACTATCAAGATTGTGTAGCAGTGTATTGTGTAAATATTTGTTGAGCTGAGTAGGGAGAGGGGCAGATGTGAGCATCATATATCTTTTTCTATCTGACTGTGCATGCTGCTACAGTTGCTAGTGATCTATCAGCTGTATATGTTTGTAGGTGCAGACTGAGACATGTCCCATAACACCTCAGGATTCTAAGTACACTGTGGCATGGGCAGTATAAGCAGGAGTAGTGTGTGACTGGCAATTAGGATATGTTTGTTCAGTCATTATACTCTAGAGGTCAGTTGACTTACTAGTATGTTGCTGTGATTGTGGTGCAAATGGATGTGGGTAGACAATTTCTCAGTGATGTCTGTTTTTCTCTACAGTTATATCCCTGTAGTGCATGATATATTTGCAAATGCACAAATAATTCCCCAGAGCTGATTTGGTGTAGTGTTGTGTTGGTTTGACTATAGCTCAGAAGGTGCTGGGTGAAAAGGTTGGCAACTCTCAGTGTTTTTTCCCTTCTGATACATGACTGTACTCATACCTCTCCACTGTCCAGATTTTCATACACTGTTCAGATGTGTGGTTCATATTTTTGGTCTGTTCACCATAACTGTTGTGCATTTCTGACAAATCACTGGGATGAGGTAAGGATTGACATCACTAAATAATGACAATTATTCGTGTTTCAGACCTGAAATCTATCAGAAAATATATGTTAAAACAAACCGTGATACTCTAGCAACTTCTAAGCTTATAAAATCCATATATAAAATATGTCCCTATTTTTTGGCCTTTGTCTCCCCACTTTGTCAGGCTTTGTGCAGATGTCTTGCACTAAGCAATTGAGTATATATATATATATATATATATATATATATATATAAAACATTACTACTTCCACAGGTTTTTCCCTAATGTTGGATGACCATCCTGCATGATATATTTGCTGAAGCATTACTAATTCTCACACCTCACATGGAGTAAGGGTAGTTGCTGTGAATGGAGTGCACAAGGTCTTGGGTTTAAGACTTTCCAGGGATGTGTCTTTTCCCCTTATGTTAAATGACTGTAATGCATGATATGTTTGTAAAACCATTACAAATTCCCACAGCTCAGATGGTGTAGTGGTATGTTGCTGTGATTGTAGTGCACAGGGTCCTGGGTTAAACACTTGACAGGGCTGATTATTTTGTTGTTGCGCAGAACAAGGGCTGATTAAGACAGATTGATTAAAGCATGTTTAAGCAGTTGTAAGCTGGGTTTGCTTGGTTATGCACAAAGCTAAGCAATGCTAAGAGACCCTTAAGTCCTTTTATCTTTGCTTAGCGGCACTTATTCCTGCTTAAACCTGTGCTAATTTTAAATAAAGAAAAGAAAAAAGGGTGATAGGAAAGTGGTGAAATATGGGGCAAGCAGGGGGTAAGACATTAAGAAAAGCAGCTAGGGATGTGCAGTATGGGTGTAGGAAATGACCATTGCTCTGCATTTCTTCTGCAGAAACAGCTGTGACTGATGTGGAACATTTGGAATTTGCAGCCTCACACTCCACAGGGAAGGGTGTTGGCAACACACATTTTTACAGTCATTTATGGATAGATTGATTTATGTACTGTACATGGGGTGAAACGTAGAGCTATGTATAGGGCAATGACTTTTTGTGGGACAGATGCCCTTTTTAAGGTGAGAGTGGGATGTTGGGGAAGGGCTGTAGGTATGTTTGGGGAGGTAGGATAGGTTGCATTTGTAGACAGACAAGACACACAAGACAGCAGACAAGAGCGGTATATGAAACAAGAGGGGGTAAACACCTTGGATGGGCAGGGTGGTTGAGAATCAGAGGCCCATAGTCACCAAATGGATACAGTGGGACTGAGATCTTCTCCCATGGGCACTCACCACTGCACCTTCATGTCCTCAAAGGTGGCTGTGCTGGGGGCTGGACAACAAGGGCAGCCTGCCCCTCGAGGTGTGCCAGATAGCCCTCTAACTGGCTCAGTCGTCCATCCAACTCGGAGCGGATGTCATGAACAACACATTTTAAAATTAGTTATAACAGCATGCATGGATGTTCCAATTAACACAAACAAATAGATTTGAAACAGTTGCATAGCAAACAGAGCACATGCATAAATGGAACAATAATAAGCATTATAACAGCATGCCAGTTACATTGATGGCAACAGGCCACCCACAATGATATTTGAACAAGGTATGTTAATATACAACCAATTAAATATATGAACAATAATAGAACACAAGTCCCAACATTAGGTTTTGAGAGAAATATACTGTAGTATATGAATAATAATTAGTGATGCAGATAAGGGGTGAGGGAAGAGAAAAAATTCCATTAATAACTGTATAGGCTTCTATTTGTCACAACAGTACTGCTCAATACTCTACAGGACTGCCCTCACTTTACATTTACCTATGGCCCATAGTGTCTATAGCACATACATACTTGTTAAACTGTCAACCTGAAATGGTATGGGGCAAACTGTGACAACTCTGGGTACATGACTAGAGGGGACTTGTACATGTCAGAGTTACATATCTGATAAAGAAGGGGTACCCTGCACTGATGTTGTGTGAGTGTGCTACTGGCATACTTCACCTGGATTCCTATCTGTGGCCAAGGTTATTGGCAGCAATAACCACTAGCCATGACAGCGTGACACTTGAGCAACCTGTATCAGGAAGAGTACATGGTGTATGTACCTATCCTACTGTCATTTGCAGGCATGGGTTTGGACAGTGGAACAGTTGTACACGATGTATTAGCATACCCTTCATACTGTTACTACAAACATTTCTTTACTTGTAAGATCTGTGGAGAAAATATCTGTTAACGCTACCTGACTGTTTCTACAAGTATTCAAGATTTCCTGAGAGTATATATGCACACATACTGGTACCACTCCCTGGATTCAAACTGTGTCTGGGTGTGCAGAAATGAACAGCAAAGCTATTCCTCATCAGACTTTGCTACTTGGGAACTGCTGTCTCTTGTGTGACTAATTTCTGCCTAATACTCTGTCGGTTAGACAGTCTGACCTTGTAATCCTGAGATTCATGCATGACAGATAGTGTACTGTGTATTAATCTTTTGAAATAATACAATCTGGAAAGCAAAGGTTAACACAAAGTAATGCTGCAGGGGACACACTATAATACATTACACATTACTATTCAGGGTTCAGATCTTAGTGCATAACATATTTCATATTACATTTATATTTTGTTTTACAGTTCCACTATCTACATTTTTGCATAACAGCTGGTTGTCAGAACAACCTCAGTTAATGCATGCTGTCAAAGCCATATATGCTGTGAAGAACCTGTACAAATTCTAATTCTACAACAACATATCAGAGTAAACAGAACAGTTTGTGGTATAAATCTTTATTTTAGTAACATGACACAGTGCTTTATTACTGCATATCCTGTAGATCAATATTAGTCTGACAAACTTTATTTATTCAGTAGACACAGAATACATTATACTTACTGACAGTAAACAATGTACTCCTTCTTATTTATTACACTATATACTGCAAGGTAGATCTGCACTCAACAGCCTATCGGAGCAGCCTTAACAGTCTGTCTGCATGGGCCTCCACATTGCTAGCATGCTCTGCTGTAACTGTATGGGAAAAAAACAAACATTATGCATACCTGTCTATCACATACTAAGTCTAAAATTTGGAAGAGCTATGGATAAGATACTTACAACTTACTGGAGTATTACATGCCAGAGTATCTTGGCTCTACTGGGCCAAGAGCACCCCCTTCCTACGCTTTAGGTCAGCATAATGATGCCATACCTGCACACCAGTTTGGGGTATTCCAGTGGCACTGGTGAGGTCATGTACCAGATGGTCCCAGGGCTCCCCTTTGTACTGTGAGCCCTTATACTGGCCCTGCAGCAGTCTGTCATTATGGTGTTCAACAAGGAGCCCGGCCATGACTCTGGACTCCAAAATGCCCCAGCGCTGCGCCCGAAAGTGTGCTCCCTCTCCATTGACAGACATAGTTCCTGCACAGATCAAACTACAACAGGTTCTGCCTGTATTCCCACCTGTGCAGTTTAAATAAGGCCATATTTCCACCCTTTGCTGTCATTGGACCATTCTGAAAATGTTGAGCATGGCTTAGCGGTGTGCAAATCTGCTAAGCTGAGTCAACCAGTGCTTAAAGGGGTACATGTTGAGCACTGCTTAGTGATGTACAAATCCACTTAGCTGAGCTGACTGCTGCTTAGAATTAACGCCTAAGCAATGCTCAAACTGGCTGAGCAGAGCTTAGCACTGCTAAGCATTGCTCAGTTTTCATTTAAGAAAATATTTCAGAATTGCAAATTAATTAATCATTACTGACATATTATTAAGTGTATATGATTTACTTTACATGACGCTCGCTATGTACTTTCATTACATTACCCTGGGGTGTGAATATACTGTATGGAATACTTGTATTTACATGGGTGATTTCACATGGTTTATCCATTGACACTTCAATTTTGGACTAGCTACACTACCTGGTTAACATAGGTTCATAGATTCATAGATTAGTACTAGGCTAAGTGCCCTTGTGGGCCATTTTAAGCCTAGCCAATTGCCCCATGTGAGAATCAAACCCTGCACCTTGTTTCTGTAAGGTAAACACCTTAACCATTATGCCAACCTCCCACCCTCCCACAAATATCAATTACTACACATATCTCTCAACCTTTCAGTGCAAGAAATCTGAACAAAAGCCGACAAAATGGGGGGGCCAAAGGCCCAAAAATAGGGGCATATTTTAAATATTACTCTTATAAGCTTAGAAAGTTGCTAGATTAATATGATTTCTTTTAACATACATTTTCTGAAAGATTTGAAGTTTGAAACTTAAATGTGTGTCATTATTTAGTGACTTCAGTCCTCAGATCATCACTGTGATTTGTCAGAAAACCAAAGATTTTATGAGGAGCACACCAAAAATATGAGATAGAAACCTGGACATTCCATGAAAATCTGTACAGTTGAGAGGTATGCTACATAATTTAAAAACAAAAATAATTGTATCAATGCTTTCCCATGTAAAAATGAAGGGCCTTTCTTAGTACTCGAACTGTGAACTGCTGCATGCAAAAACAGAGCTCTAACCGCAACACTATCTCACTGTTAAGGATTTTAGCTGTACATTTATATTTAGCTCCTATGAGATGTTTAAGCAATGCTGAACAGAGGGCAGTGATGTGCAAACCTGCTCAGCTATGCTTAAACTTAACTTATAATGGAAAAAAAATAATACAAGCACTTTAATTGCATGTATTAATACTAATGATGATTTATATTTGGTAATTCACTACCTGTCATTCTATCAAATTTTAAGTCTGTATGAGCAATATCAGGATTTAAGTTACTAAATAATGGCATACATTTGAGTTTCAGACTTCTATTCCTTCAGAAAATGTTATGTTATTACACATCCTGTTCCTCTATCAACTTTCTAAGTCTATGAGAGCTGCATTTAAAATATGTCCCTATTTTTGACCTTTGTCCCCCATTTGGTTGCCCTTTGTCCAGAGTTTGGGTACTAAGAGGTTTACAGATATGGCTGTGTGTCTGAGGACACACTTGTACTGTAAAGCCATATGGCACTTTCACTATGCAGAAGGTGTGTGACAGTACCTGTCACACCCCCCCTGCATTGCTTCCCCTTCACACTCCAGCTTTCAGTGTACAAAGATACTGAAAGCATAGTAAAGTGCTGTATGGCATTTTCACAATGCAGGGAGTCTGTGACAGTACCTGTCACAGACTCCCTGCATTTATTTCAATTTCTACTAACTCTTCCAGTATCTGCAGACACTGTTTTTCTTTTATTATATGCCGTATGGCACTTTGAGAGTACAGGGGGCATGTTGGATCTGCAAGCACTACTTCAACATGCCCCCTACACTCATTCAGTGTTCATGTCTGCAGATCCATTCTCAGTAGCAAGCCTTCAGGAATATGAAAGACATGCTGCTGAGAAGGCTATTTGGATGCAAATGCCATTCACTCCGTGTAGGAATAACATTATTCCTGCGTGGAGTTTATTGAATCCTGGGGATTGTATCACCAGAGGAGACTAAGGGGAAGTATATATTGTTACTGGCTATTCTAAATAGTATATACAGCAGTCAAAACTCCTACAGTCAGACAGGCAGGCTACATTGAATTCATATTTAATTTATATTCAAACTCTTAGACAATGCCCAAAGTGGCAGACAGAGAGATGTTTTTTTTTAAGTGTATGCTAAGATTTTGGTGGCACAGTGTTGCAGTAGTTATCATTGCTGCCTCAAAGAGCTTGGGCCAGCTTTGTTTCCTGGCTTGGGTGCTTTTGTTGTTGAATTTGTGTGTCCTTCATCTGTCCAGGTAAATTTTCATCCGGGTCTCGTCTTTCCTCCTGCATATAGGTGAAGTGACAATCCTCCAAACTGCCTATAGATATGTCTCCAGTCAGAGTGTATTGTATTCAGAGATGGACTTGTATTTTGTCCAGTGCTGGTTCCACTCCCCATGCCCATTTCCTACTGGGATAGTCAGTGGGACCCACATGACCTCAGGGAGAAAAAAGTGTGTAAGAGAAAATATATGAATGAGTGAATGAATAATCTAAGGTTTAAATGAATGAATAAACTAAGTGACAAAAGAAACACCTAAATAAAACTGGTATAGTAAATTTGCAAGAAGGTAAACTAGTTGATTTATGACTTACTGACATAAATGGTCCCTCTCATAGGCCGAATAGGGCTCTCCTATAGATACCTGGTATGCTACTGCCTAAACATTTTGAGACACCCAATGATTATGACACACCAAACAAACATGGGAAAGATTCAGATACAGAAGGTCAATCAAGAAGGTTAAATAGAAGGATGTAAGGCCAGAACATACCTATATGTAGTTTTGACTGAACTATAAAACTGTACTAAGTATTTAAAGTTGAATATTTAAAAAAATGATATTGCCAGTTCAGAGATTTTCTGTTAGGACACTACCTAGTAGATGTTCAAAACCAATAATAGTGTAGCTGTTGAGACAAGAATTCAGCATTTTTTTCTGGATGGAATAAACAGTGATCAGTGGAGGTCAGAAGGGTTAAGGTAAAGCAGATGAAATCCAAGGTGGTACATTAAGTCAGGAACTGTAAGACTATGGGGGAACATACATAGCCAAGCAGAGCCAGTTAAGAATTAGAAATGGTAAATCATAGAAGAGGAATAAAATCTAAAAGGCACCTGTGTAGTTTGACAGTTTTTATTCAACTGGCCCACCCATTTGGTAGACATAAAAGGATCAGGATGACTTAGAGTTACGGTTTTCCCTGTCATGGTCTGTCTGAAATATTTCAGTGTTTCCTCTAAAAGCAAATAGCACACCACAAAGAAGTTAGAATTTGTGATTATACATTTGCGTATTTGTCTGCTGTGGATTATTAAGACACCCCTTCAGTAAAAGTACAACTAATAACCTTGACAGGGTTTATGGTGTAAGCAGTGAGGGAGGTTTGGGAGTCATGGGTATTGCCTTAATGGCCAACAGATAGATTGTAGATTATACCCTGTGCATTACAGTATATTTAGCAGTTGTAGGAGTGGTAAACTTTATGATTAAAATACATTCTTCTCAGCTCACCTGCTGGAACCTTTATTACAATGTGGGTACATTCTTTGGTACTTAGTACTTTAGGAAATTGAGCTGTATCATAAAGTCCTATGTCCGCTGCTCTCTCCAATGTAGTATGGGAAAATTCATATGTTCCCTAGCATGCTGTAGCATGGCATTGATGGTTCTCAAAGCCATACATGCATTAGTATCTATTGGGATAGGTGCACTATGACTCCCATGGGCTTGCAGATGACCAATACCATGCTGTTTCTGCATGGTAACTCTATCCACATCATATAGGTCTATAATTTCAGTGTCATGAAGGGTATGAGATGTTAAGGGTGATGACGCACAACTCTTTGACTACAGTAGGTGAGTACAGCCTATTTTATATAGACACTTGTCAAAGCTGTAATTACCCCTAACATTGTACCACTATTCTCCCTCTATAATGCCAAGATTTTATGGTGGTCAAATTCACTAAAAGTAGCAGCTTTAGTCACATTTATGAATTATACTGCCATATTGTTTACCTTGGTGGTGGTGCTGCGGTAGTGTTGTCACCTCACAGTAAGACACCCTGTTCGATTCTCAGCTAGAGCATCTTCTGTATGGAGATATGCATGAATGGGTGTACCTTCATTGAAGGTTATGTGTCAGGGCTGGCAACTCGGCATGTAAAAATTTACTGCCAATCATTAGCGGACCGGAGTTCCGCTGTGGCGACCCCCTAACCAGGAAAAGCCGAAAGACACAACAACAACATTGTTTACCTTTATTTGCATATACTGATTTCCTTATTTTAGTAATGTTGCTGTGAGCAACAAGTTTGCTTGCACTCCACCTCTTGCATTCAGTGTGTCTTTGAATCACACATACCATGCTTGTGGCTATTTGCCATACATAGTTGCCAAATACAACATGGTGAATGTTTCTTAATCTCAGCCATTTTAGCCGTTATCTACCATAGCTTTGCTTGTGGTTTAAAATTTGTAGTATGCATGTTTCTTCTATGATAGTTGTCATTTGAAAAGTTGTGTTAATTCCTCTTCTTTGTCTTATTCCAAAGACATGCATCTGGAGCATTTCTCCCAGGGCCTCCGCTGAAAACAGGCTCTGTGGAACCTAGTCGGACTTTCCCGGTCAACAAATGTTAAATAAAATAATAAAATAAAATAAAATATTTCTTGATTTTATACTCTTTGCCTAATGAATAAATAATGTTCTAACTGTTACTGAAGAAGTTTATACACTTCTAGCCCTACTCCATGACTGTTAAAGTTGCCTTGCTACTGTCAGTACTGCAGCTTGCCTTTTGTATAGATTTTGTCATTTTAAACATCTTCAACTTCCTCTTATCTCTCGCTCTATCTTATTACCATGTTTTTTATTTGTATACTAAAATTCATTCTTATGTGTTCTTCTCAAAAGTAAACTGCATACTAAAAATCTCCTTACTTATCTTGTTTGAGTCATCTTGTAGCATTATAGCCCTCAACTTTGGAATTATTCCGTGGTGGTATTTTGGCCTTTAGCTGAGGTAAATATTCAGAGATAACATTGCTTTCCTTAACTATGCGAACATACAGTGCTCCTGATGAAGGAGTCAATAGCAACAAATTTAGTGACAACCAGGACTGTGTACTACAGCATATTAACAAAGTAGAAAAAATTTGCATTTTCTATTTTTGCAGATGTATTAAACCATGCCAAAACCGAAGGAAAACATTCCAGTAATTACAGAAATAATTTTCATGCTTATGAGTTTTTTTTTTAAGATGAAACCGAACATAATTTTAATACAGTGTAACAATTCATGATCAGATAGCCAAAGCACAAAAATTGGCTTAAGTGTTATGTTGCAGCCAAAAGCTTTCCACATGGCTAAGGCTACAATTATTAGGTGTGATATCTAATAACCAGAGCTCAAGGTGATCATGACTGTATTCCATGTAACCCTAACTTTTGAGTAATGCCAAGTCATATGTATATAATCAGCCATCTGTGCACCACACCACCAGCATATGCTGCCATTACAGATTCCTCTTCTTTGCAGTCTAGCCTGAGAATGCTACCATTGGTGTAAAGTTTTTGTGCCATGTGAATGCTATATGGGGAGTAAAATAAAATAACACCCATTGGACTAACCTAATGTCATGCCTCCCCAGATAGGGTTTTCCCTAGTTGATTTTTCCAGGTTGTCTTAGAGCCAACCTAGAATCAGAAATTTGATTAAGATTTTTTTTTACATAGCATTTGTACCTTTTAGATATTCCACAGATAGCCAGTAGGTTTTCCCAAACTGTCTAGTTTTGGATTTGGAATTATGGGAGACCTTATTTGTTGGAAGATAAAATGTATTTGCTGGCATTGCCAGAATTTAATGTTGGAGGGGGCAAGAGTCTCAATACAACCATGGTATCTTATTAAATAGATCTTTCCAAAAATGTAATCCAATCCCTAATCCATTCTAGCCAAAAAGTAAAACTGTCATCCACCTGCTACCACCTTTGATCATATGTACAACTCAGTATCCAAAAAGGGGTCCTTTTTCCTCTCTTCAATCCTGTTAGCAATCCAATTCTTTAAATTGCCTGGGCCAAAAACTTTTTCTCTCTATAGGGCACCAATATCCAAGATCAGGCATAACAAAGATTTCTGGGATTAGTGGATTGGGGTGAGCAGGGTCCAAATTTGTAAAATATGATTCAGGACCACCATTGTAGAGTATAATTGGAAATCTGGAAGTTGTAATCCTCCCTTGGCATATGAAGCAATAAGCTTCTTCTTCAGTCTCCTAGCATCAACAAACTCAAAAGAAAACACATTAACAGTATTTGGAATTGCTGAAGAAAGAGACTCATGCAAAGGAATGGACGATATCTTCAGCAGCCAACAGCAATCTTGTTTGAATATACTGTAGCTGTATTTATTGTTGCCCACGTACTACAGTGTATACTTCTGTGATCTACGTTTCTCTACAGTTATACTTCTGTGATCTACCTTTCTCTACAGTTATACTTATGTGATCTACCTTTCACTACAGTGTATACTTCTGTGATCTACCTTTCACTACAGTTATACTTCTGTGATCTACCTTTCACTACAGTGTATACTTCTGTGATCTACCTTTCACTACATTTATACTTCTTTGATCTACCTTTCACTGCAGTTATACTTCTGTGATCTACCTTTCACTACAGTGTATACTTCTGTGATCTACCTTTCACTACAGTTATACTTCTGTGATCTACCTTTCACTACAGTGTATACTTCTGTGATCTGCCATTCACTACAGTTATACTTCTGTGATCTACCTTTTACTACAGTGTATACTTCTGTGATCTGCCATTCACTACAGTTATACTTCTGTGATCTACCTTTCACTACAGTGTATACTTCTGTGATCTGCCATTCACTACAGTTATACTTCTGTGATCTACCTTTCACTACAGTTATACATCTGCAATCTAGCTTTCACTACAGTGTATACTTCTGTGATCTACCTTTCTCATTACAGTGCACATGAGCAGGCAGCAGAAACTTACACATACACAAACAGGATCTTTTCTGTCTTTTTTTTTTTAAGAGGAGCATTAATGTGAAATTGAAGGCTGGCTCACAGCTTTGCTATGTCAATCATCACAGAGACCTAAGTAAGAACATAAAGGTTTACTTATTTCTCTTATGTTGGTGTTAAATCTATTATATTTTTCTGTTACTATATGGAATAAACAGTTGTATGAGAAATAGTTGGCACAGAAATTATTGTGAGAATGTGTATTCAC
This sequence comes from Protopterus annectens, assembly GCF_019279795.1. Classification (NCBI taxonomy): domain Eukaryota; kingdom Metazoa; phylum Chordata; order Ceratodontiformes; family Protopteridae; genus Protopterus; species Protopterus annectens. The sequence goes on from NC_056741.1 coordinate 514,634,274, forward strand.
ATCAAATTGTTAGATGAATTGGAAGTTGCCAGAAGAAATGTATGTTTCTTCATGATAAGAAAGCATTTGTAGTTTCATTTGTAGGGTTGTATGTCGACTTTCTGCTTTGCTGATCTTTTATGTTATCTACACATATGTTGCTTATCACAAGCTTTGGCAGTCCTTTACTTGATTGCTCCCTCCATTATTTAACCCCAGTGTCCCAGATTCCTGTGGGAAGGATCTGTTTATTGAGCCTTCTAGGACTGTTTTTATTCATAGATTCATAGATTATTAGGCTAATGACTCAAGGAGCCTTTCTAAGCCTAGCCAAGTTTTCCTGAAAGAGTAATGATGTCCTGCATCCAAATAGAACATTGAGAGTCAGGCACTTATAATAACCTCTGTCCATAAGAGACATGAGTGCCAGGCTCATTGCAAAAGTCCTGTTGCCCATCCACTTGTCTAGGTTGTGCTTAAATCTAGGCAATATACAAACTCAGCTTCACATGGATGGGAAGCCTGTTCCATAGGAGTGGCAGTCTCTGGGACACATATTTGTCTCTTAAGCATGTTCTGCTTAAGTCCCAGACAAAATTCAGGTCCCTTGACCTTGTATTTCTGGTACTTTTTAACTTAAGAATATGTAGGAGATTCATAAGTCTGAAGTTTGTAGATGCCTTATAAGCCAGGCATAGATCACCCCTAAGCAATCTATAGGAGACTGAGTAAAGGGAAAGTGCTTTAATGCACTCTGCATAAGGCAGGTTTGTTACACCTTGTATTATTTTTGTAATGAAGCTTGGAAATCACTGTAGTTACTGCATATGCCTGGTCTGGTACATACCAAAGGAAGCATTCTACTCTATGATTGTTTTCATCAGAGTGGAGTAGAGTGGGATAACGACCTCTTTGGACTTAGATATCATGCCCTTACTTATAAGTTGCACAACATAAAAGAATTTTCTCACCATTGTGGCCATGTGGTGGTTGAAGGTAAGGCTACTGTCTTAGTGCATACCCAGATCCCTGACCACCAGGTCAACTCTTAGGGGTGTATTATCAACATGGTAATTAGCTGGGATGGTTGATTTCCCAAAGGGTACAATTATGCATTTCTTAGTATTAAGTTTAACACCATAGCTGTAGCACCATTTATTAGTCAGAGATAGACCTTCTTGAAGAATGATAGTGTCTGCAGGGGAGTTGATGATAACCCCCAGCTTGCAATCATCTGAAAACTTAGTCAGCCATAAACCTGCAGCATTTGATTCCATTTGAGAGAAATAGTTGCCAAAAAGGAGAAGGCCCAATACCAAGCCCTGGGGAACTCTGTTAGTTACTGGCCTCTTGGTGGAGGTAGCATCACTTATTTTGACCTCCCGAGTCCTATCAGTGAGCCAGTTGGCTATCCAGTGAGTGTTAAAGGGATTATTCCTAAATTAGTGAACTTGTCTATAATGTCTGAGTATTGTGTTAAATGTCTTAGCCAGGTTGACGAAAGCTGGGTGCACAGTCTTACCTTTATCAATTGCTTTGGTGACCCTCTCAAAAAAATAGATTTAATAGGCATGACCTTCTTTTAACAAAGCCAAACTATGATGGGTCAAGCATCCGCAACTTACATATGTCCTCATTTATCATATCCATGATGATTCTTTTCATAGACTTACATATTAGCCTAGTAAGACTTATGGTCCTGTAGTTACCCAGATTAGTGATTTGACCTCCTCTGTGTAGGTGAATGACTGTAGCCATCTTCCATTCCTTGGGAACAAAACCTGTCTGAAGGCTACGGCTGAAAAGAGATTCAAGTGTATCAGAGTGGTCATGTTTCATGTTGTTTATTAAACACCCCAGGATATTATTGTGGCCCATTGATGCAGTGTTTGTGGCCTTGGAAAGTGCATTATGACCTGCTCTCTAGTAATAGCTGGGGGGATTGTGCTATGTGGTATTTCCTTTGGACTATCAGGAGGGGAGTGGGTAGACAAATTTGAGTCGAACCAGTTCAGTGTAAGTGATGCCATTTACAATAAGTTCTGCACACTATTGTGTATTTTCTCTACGGTTACAGACATAGCTGTAGAAAGCTTTGTGGTTGTCCTTTGTCTGAGAAGTGATTTTTATTTCAAATTTAGCTTTTGAAGGATTAATTAAACCTCTTGGCTGCCTGTTTAGATTGGTCAGGGGGCTTTTAATATATATGGATTTGTTACTCCTACACTAGGCCAAGATTGTTTTTCTTCTGCTGTATAACCAATTTATAGTGTGATTCCACCAGGGTGGCTTGTCTTTTGAATTTATCTTATTCTCAATACAAGTGGGAATATCTCAGTCTATACAGCTCTCAATAGGCCTGTACAGAGATTGTTGTAAATAGATCAGTATATTCTGTGGTGTTTACTGGGTTTGGGGGTGGTTGGAATTTAGCCATGGTATTGCTTAGTAGAGAGAGGATAGACTTGAATAGTTCCTAAAGGCTTTCAATTTTGATGGATCCCCAGATTTATTTTTTTTATTTCAAGTAATACTGACTTATGGTTAGATCTGATCAATAAAGATATTACACTGAGAGAGGAACAGTAGCCGCACATGTTTATGAGTACAAGGTTCAAGGATGTTTGTACCTCTGGTAGGAGAATGAACCAACTGTTCCAGGATGTTGGTATTAAGTTTAGGAATCGCTGGGCTTGTGCATTAGAAGTGGTGTAGGATTCCCAATCTATACAGGGGTATTTGTGATCCTCCATGAATATCATATTGGGTTGAACAGTGAGGGACTCTAGTACACTAAGGTAGGTAGTATGGGTTTTCTGTGACATGGAGGGGGACTTGCATGTTGTAAGGATATGGTATGGCACTCTGTTTATGGTGAGTTGCACATGCATAGGTTGCAGTGTGGGCAATACACTTTAACTAGTCTGGATTTGAAATGAGTCTTAATATAGACTGACACCCTCCCACCCCCACCTTTAGTTCCCTCCTGTGCAGTAGCTGGTCTAAAGGTGTGAAAGGCATTACAATCTTGCATTGCTGGGCTACCGTCATTGACTATAAACCATGTCTCCATTGATACATAGATGTCTACACTCTCCAAGGAGATGAAGGCTTGCAGGGAGTGGAGTTCTTTGTTAAGACTTATAGCAATGAGCAGTACTACCTTCAAATATTCCTTTATAGGTTCAATTAAGTTAGTAGGTTTATCTGTTTGGCATAGCCTAAAAAAGGCACTATGGAGGTTGAAAAGGTCTTTGCCAGTATCTGTAAGCCTAGAGGGGATAAATGCAGACCATCCCTGGCAAAGCTGCATGGTCTGTCAACCATGTCCTTCCAGGCTGACAAATATTGTACCTCCCCTGGACTGACACCAGAAGCTAAGCCAATTGGTAAAATCAATCATTTTCTGTTGGTAATATGGCATCATCCTTGGAGACGGTAATATGCTGCTCAGTGCTAAGCTCATACCTGCCTGAGACACATAATCAGTGAGCTTGATCATGTCTCACTTCATATAGTCAAAGGAGGTATGTTTCAGATCATTTACACCCATATGGACTATGACAGAGTCATGCTGGTACCTCTGGTTCAATGACCTGAGTGCCTGTGTGACTTGACGGATCCTAGCCTTGGAAGGGCAGCTAACGGTGACTCTCTCCTTACTCCGTCTGGTGAGCATGACATTAGTGTGCCTCACTACAGAATCACCAATGACCATGAAATTTGGCTGTGTACTGGTTTGCCTTAAGGGCTTAGCAGTAGAGGCATTAAATACAGTGCTACTATGTGTAGCTGTGGGTGATATTTTAACAGAGTGTTATGCGATGGCTAAAGACCATTTATTTGACTGTACAGTGTGGATCTTAGTGTTTTCTGAAAGTTACCTCTAAGTGTCTCAACATAAGTAGTTTTGTGTGTAGGGCATTTACCCTGTGCAGTAGGCATGCTGCAAATGTCACTGACTACCTCTATAGGATTAGTTTTGATTGTATGAGAGACTTTTGCCGCTAGCATTTTTTTTTAATTGTCATTTGTTAACTGCGTTAGTCCAGCTGGGCAAAAAAAAAGCCTTTTTTCAGTGGAGACCTGAGGAGAAAAGTTCCAAATATGCCAAAAAATTACATAGTTTTAGAAACAGTACAAATCAAGTTTAACAATTACAGAAAATACAGAGCTGCAAATAAGAATTCACAATTGCTTAAAAGGTTAATTTTATACAAATAGAAATCACAGTTTCATAAAAGGTTTATACAAAAGGCATTGATAGAGAGTCATAATTACATAAGAGGTTTATACAACATGCAAGGTAAATTATAAGGAAACAAAGACAGATATGAGAAAATAGCAGAAGCTGAAATAGTGTTAAGTGAAGTGCAAGAGCATTACCTTGCACTACTGAAAACATGTCTAGAGCAAAGGCATTACCTTTCAATATAGAAAAAAACAAGCTGAATACTTGAACTGGCAAAAGAGTGGTTGGTATTTAAAATAAGTGGATTTACAGAGCAGCTAAAGATAGCATTTCATTGGCCAGCAAGATTTCATTTTATCTACAGAGCACAGGGAAATATTTTTTGGGGTGTAGTGAGGAGGAGAGTGGAGGGTTATTAGGTTGATTCCTGGCAAGGGCAGGAGCTAATGTCTGCAAAGAAGGTTTTCAGTTCCAGTTTGAAGCTGTCAGTGTGTTTGATACGAAGAATTTTTGAAGGGAGTCTGTTCCAGGCTTGGGAAATTGTGCTTTTGTAAAGTAGTTTTCCTAAGTTCTTATTAGGTTTGTAAGTGTCGAGAAGGAGCTGATCAGAGCTACGGAGAGTGCAAGTAGAAGTATAGGTGGATATTAGAGAGGAGAGGGAAGTGCAGGCTGAAGGTTTATTGATTAAGGAATGAGTGAACTGCAGCTGGGATAGTAGCAATAGTTGGGGGAATTCAAGCCATTGGAGTTGATTTAGAGCAAGGCAGTGATGAGAACTGTATGGCTGGTTGCTTGCAAATCTGACAATTTTGTTGTATGATTGTTCTAGTTTGGAGACTAAGTTAGATTGTTGGTGTTTAAGTATTGGAGAGCCATACCGAAGGCATTGAAGGAGGAATGCCTATGCTAATGAAGGTTTGCATTTGGAAGATAGGAATATTTTTGTTTCTATAAAGTAGTCCCATTTTCTGATGCATTTTTGTAACACACTGTTGAATGTGTAGGTCAAATATTAATTGATCATCAATTGTGATGCCCCAGGAGCTTAGCATGTGAATCCACTTTAATAATAGTGTTGTCAAGAGATAAGATGGTAAAGAAGGTTTTATGATGGTAGAGAAATTTTTGGAATTAAGAGTAGTAGTTTGTTTTTTTAGGTTTAGGATCAGCTGCTTCTTGGAAAGCCACTTTTTGATGGTGAGAAATGCGCTCTGGGTAATAGGATAAAGGTGAGTGATGTTATCAGAGGAGATAAGAGTAGAATTGTCAGCATACCGTATCAGAGAAGAGGAGGTACAAGATGTGTGGAGGTTGTTAGTATAGATGTTGAAAAGAAGAGGCCCAAGAATAAAGCCTTGGGGGTTGCCTGTCTGGACAAATAAGAAAGGGGAGTAGGAGCTTTGCCATTTGACTGATTGCAGCCTATTGGTTAGGTAGCTGGTGAACCTCAGAATAGTAGAGGAGAAGAGGTTGAGATCAGATAGTTTGATTAGTAGCTTAGAGTGTGCTACAGTATCAAAAGCTTTTGAGAGGACTAGGAAAAAGCAAGCCTCTGCGACTGTGTGAGTGAAATATAGTAGGGCTTTGGTAGTACTGTGATTGGCCTAAAGCCATGTTGAGTGGGGATCACAAGATTTTCCTGGATTAAGTATTTGAGAAGCTGCTTTCATTTTTCTAGGATCTTCGAGAGTTGGGAAAGAATGACTATAGACCTGAAGTTAGATGGTTCAGTGAAGTTTCCTCCTTTGTGTAGAGGTATGGTGTGCAAAGATTTCTAGATGTCAGGGACAGTAGATTCCTGTATTGATCTGTTTACAAGTATTGAGATGGGATAGGCTATAGTGTGAACTGCAAGTTTAAGGAAAAGGAGGGAAGGATTATTTGTAGAAGGATGGCATGGTTTAAGTTTAAGTGGAGGAGACTTTATAAAAGCAGTGGGAACTCATTTCAGAGAAAACGGGATGGTATTGGTGGAAGTTGAGAGGGTGGAGGGAGGGTTATTCTGGTCAGTATGGGTTAGTTTGTGGATAGAATCAATAAAGTAAGTGTTAAATAATGTGGCAGTATCTTAACGAGTGCTATGTGGGTAGTGGTTAAGGGTAGTAGGTACCCAGGGTGCAGAATTTTATTAATGGTGTGCCAGAATTTTTTTGGGTTTGAGTGGTGGGTGAATTGGGCCTCATAGTAGAATTTATACTTATCTTTGTTGATTTGCTTTTTACTGAGGTTTCTAAGTTCTTTATATTGTTGGAGTAACATGGTGGATTTTGTTTTAAGCCATCATTTCCATATACTATCTCTTTTATACACAAGGGCATGAATATCTTTGTAAGCCTGGGGATGTGGTTAACTTTTATCCTAATTATTCTTGGAGGAACAATGGAGTTAAGTATATTAAGGAAAGTATGGTTGAAATCTAGTACTGCACCATTGAGGGTAAGGTGTCAAAGGGATGACTGATTAACTAATGAAAGATGATTGTTAAATGTTTCTGCACCAAAGTTGGAAAGGCTGCGGCATTTTCTGTAAAGGTGGGTTCTAGGAATCTGAAGAGAGTGTCTTTGTACATAAATAGGGAGATGGTCACTCGCGGAATCAGGAAATGTGCTAGGATTATAGTAAAGGATTGGACTGGATGTAAGAATCCAATCAATGATGGAGCTATTATTGTCGATTTTGTTTAAGCGAGTGGGTGTTGTAATTAGTTGATGGAAGCCAAGGAGGTTGATGCTAAGATTTGGAGAGTTGGTTGGTAGTTTTGTCCAGTCAATGTTGACATCACCATGGAGAATAGTCTTGTGGGGTATATGGAGTGAGATCCATGCCAGGATAGGTTCTAAGATGGGAATGTTATTTCCAGGTGGAATATAGATAGCTACTACAGCAAATTTCTTGTGGGGTTTAAATAACAGTTAAGGATGAGTAGCTCAGCTGGGTGGAAGTCTGGGAAAGTCATACATAGTGGGGATAAGCTGAGTTATTTGGAGTACAGGATTTCCACCCCTTCCCCCTTTTTGGAGATTCTATTTTGATGGTAGATATTATAGCTAGATGGTAAGATTTCGTTATTAGAAATGTGAGGTTTCAGCCATGGTTTGGATAGGGTTAAGATGTATGGTGAGTTGTGGGCTATCCAAGAGTGCAGCTCAGTGATTTTATTAGGTAGACTTTGTATATTTATTGAGTAGCTGGAGAGATGTTTGGTAGTGGGAGGGAAGGGTGGGAAAGGTTGGTCAAAGGTAGGACATGGGGATGGAGGGATGAGAAGTGGGGGGGACCAGAACTGGGATGGATATCCCCATCTGGCAGAAGAGATTTTGTTAATCAATTTAGTTTAGTATGGCAGAACTAGTAAGTAAAGGATTTGTACTTGAGTTTAGGGGAGGTAGGGGTGCGATTGGATATTTTTATTTTATGCAGTTCTATGTAGGAGATATTATATAATGAGGGAGAAATTAAAAATGGTAGGGGAGGGTATTTATTGGTTGTTGGGTGTGTGAGTGTGGGAGAAGGTTGTGGGTAGTTGAGTTTAATGTGATAGGAGGTTAGGAGTGTAAGGCAGAACAGTAGGGGTGTTGTAAGTTAGAGTTGGAGCATGATGAGAGAGGATGACACTGCGAGAGAGGAGAAGCTGCAGTGTATTTACATCTTTCACATACACTATATGTTTTATTAAGAATAAGTGGGTTGTCAGTGTACATGAGGCAATTGCTACAATACCTCTGCATACCTATCTCAACCAGACTGGCCATAGAGAGAGTCAGGAAGTGCATATTCATGGCACTGATCTACTAGGGATGAGTGCGGAAAACTTAAATATTGAACAAGCCAATAAAGCAAGAACTTTATGAGCAATGCTCAGCTATGAGTAATAAGCCTTCAGCAGCAATCCCTAGCTCATAAGGGTGAAGGACATCCTCTCCTCCCACTGGAGTGTAGACCACAAACCTTCCTAATGTAAAATAACTGGCTTGGAAACCAAGTGCTTTTTATGGTATATATTTATAGTAAAAAAACAAGTACAAGCAGAGAGCACTGCAGGCAGTCCTGTCCCAAGTGCTCAAAAGCTACTGTCTGAAATCCAGGATATAAGCTCCTTGTATCTTGAGTAGGCTGCTGTTCATGCCATCCTCCTGGTACCAACTTTGGTCTCACATACAATCCTAGTATACAACAAAGGGGTCCTTTATCCTCCCTCTAATCCTGAGATCAATCAAATTCTCAAAACTGCCTGGGTCCCAAACCATTTTTCTCCCTCTGTTGGGCAGCAACAGCCAAGGTCAGGGATCACAAAGATTTCTGGGATTAGAAGATTTGGGGTGGGCAGGGTTTTAACTTGTAGAATCTGATTCAGGGCCAACATTGTAGAGTATAGCTGGAAATCTGGAAGCTGTAGTCCTCCTTTCACATATGAAGTAATGTGTTTGCCCTTGATTGTCTTAGCATCAACAACTCCAAAGAAAACTCATTACCATCTTTTGGGGGAGGGTAGGTAAGGTTTAAGGAGTAGGAAGGATTAGGATTAAGGAGTAGAAGGGATTTAAGTTATAGGGAATGGAAATTAGTTTGACGATTAGGGAACTGGAAGGGAGCTTTAGGTTTAGGGGAGCAATTTGGAATTTATATTTTGGGATTTGGAGATTTAGGTTTAAAAATGGTAAGGGAGATTTAAAGTTAGGAAGTGACCAGGGCATTTAGGTTTAGGAAGGGGAGTTAGAGTTTTAGGTTTAGGGAGTGATTGGGGACTTTAGGGTAAGGGCCATGAAGTCAATTTTGGAACTGGGAGGGAGTTTTAGGTTTAGGGTTTAGGTTTTGGTGGGTCTATGTAGTTTATAGGATCAGGTGTTTAAAGGTCTGTGTGGAATTTGGAGATCATGCTAGTGAAAGTCAGAGCACTTGCTTTTTCAAGCGAGTGTCAGTGAACAGGTCAGGTGTACCATGAGCTACTAGAAAATGAGCCCTCGTGTTAGAGCCCTACAAGTCACTATATGAAAGGGACCATAACTTATTCACTATTCTGTCATTTTAAATAAAATAACTTCTTCACAGCAATCTCTTCTGTTTTCCAATTATTTCTTAAAACTTGTATATTTGAAGCTCTGTACTTTGATCACATTACCTCATTTATAAATGCAATCTTTCAATAATTCATTTTGTGTACTCTTTTCCTCTTAAAGTGTAATTTTTCTCTCTATTTCAATGTGGTTTCGCTTAATGTCAATCTTATTTTCCTATATATTTATCTACTACTTCAATTGGAATACATTTCTGACTATGGTTCGGTTCACACTATGGGGAACCCTACATTTATTGTTTTTTTTCCTACTTTAAATCTTAACTCAGTACACTATCCTTGCTCATTTTATTTCATACCAATAAAGAATTGCAGCAGAGATGGAGTTTGCAATCAATGGAGGATACGTCCTTGTTGCTTTCTATTAATGTGACATATTTATTATCCACACCTATGTTTTTTTTTTCAATGTACTAAAATGTCTTTGTGGCTTTATTACATATAATATTAAAGGAGATTTTACTCAAGGCCAGAGGTCAGACTTTTTGCCCATGATGTGTTATTGAAGAGTCAGACTTAGATAATCAAGAACTTATTTTAATTATTAATAAATGGCTAAGCACCATTGTATATGATATGAGGAAGGAAGATACATAACTTTTGATTATTAATAAATGGCTAACACCATTGTATACAATATGGAGAAGGAAGATACATAACTTTTAATTATTAATAAATGGCTAAGTATCCTTGTATAAAATGTGGGGAAACAGGAAACACAATGAAAACATATTCGTTAAAATGTACAGACTGTTTGCTGGAGGTGCACTTAGGGTTTGATTGTATTGAAATGGGTGAAATAGATAATGTGATGGTGAAATCACTCCTTGAAGTAATGTTTTAGAGGACTGATTTATTTCTGAGGATAAAAACTGCTATTCTGGTGAAGAAATAGAGTCTACTATGGAATATATTGAGGGTGGTTCATGAACTATCATTGCAAAATAGTGGTATTGCCATAAGAAATGAGAATATGTTTTACTTTTTAAAACAAGAAGAAAGGGAAATTATGGAAAGCTCTATGGGGAATAGAAAAAAAATAGAAAAATATGACTAAAGCTAAAAAATATTCAAAGAAACGAAAAGAACAATTTTCTATCCTATCCATTAACATAAATAGTATACAACTGAAGTGTGACAGCTTACAGTTTACAAATGGTGTAAAATGTTAGAAGATGTCTATCTGTTTTTTAGATGTAAGAATTATTAATGAACAAAATATGTTTCGTTTCAAAGTTTGTGGGGCCAGCAAAGTGCTATGGAGTATAGGGAAACATAACTATTTAATAATTGCCATTTTACTTATTACCAGTGATATTAACTTGTTAAATGATACTGTAGAATGTCCATGCAAGATCATTTCATTGGATTGCAGAGTAAGAGGAAGGATTATAAGACTGACCTGTTATTCATGCATAAATAAATATGAAGAATTCTGCAGCATTTTGAGGAGGTAAAAAGTTTACATTGATTACCTGTCAGACAGACAGCAGGCAGTTAAAAGGCAAAACTCCATATCTTCAAACCTCTACTGGTGTTTCCCCAAGGCTTTATATTAGGACCACTCCTATTCATCATCTTTATTAATAATGTTCAGTCTTCTTTTGGTTAGGGGTCCCTCACACAATATGCAGACAACTCTACTATCATATGTTCTGCTGACTCTACATCTGATCTATAACAAATTACTCAGTCTGCCTTTACATCCATTGATACTTGGTTATGCAATAATCATCTGTCAATCCTAACAAAACTAAACTTATTTTATTTATCCCAAGAAAAACACCCCCATAAACAAACCACAGTTCACTATACTTTCCCAGAGCAATACTAGAATCAAAGTCATTAGTCACACTAAATTGCTAGGTGTAATAATAGATGAAAGCCTAAAGTTCGACCTGCATTTACAATATAAGATCAATAAAACACATGAAAAGCTAGGCATTCTCTACAGACACAGACATTTCCTTAGTCCTTCCACTAAACAGATACTTGCTACAACTTATCTACTTCCTTTTCACACAAATGGTGCCCCTTTCATTTTACTTACTCTCCAACCTAAAATCAAAGCTTGAAACCTGTTATAACAAAACTTCCAGGTTGCAACAAATGACAGATATTCTTCTACTCATCACTGTACATCTCTACACTCACTGAACTGGCTTGAACTCTCACATTATCTCACCTACATACAATTAATTACAGCACATAAAATAATTGTCAAACCTTCAGACTGTCCTGCTGTTAGTTTATTATTTACACAATATCTTCCCAAAAGATCTCTCAGATCTGAGAATCAACATTTACTGCGAGCTACTTTACTCTTGCGTGGTAGCCACCACTCTTCCACTACTAATTAGAACCACACACTGTCATTCTTCTTTCAAAACGTCTTTGTGAGAACACCTCTCTGCTAACTGGACCTGTGCTTGTACTATGCCTTCCTCTTCTATTACCTGACATCCATTTTCCTCTTGTATTTATTCATATTTCAGTTTACACAATCTATAAATAGTCTAAAGACTACTTAACTACACTTGCAACAGAATTTTTTACAATTTTTATTACCTATTCTGTAATTGTAAGTTTGCATTTAATTGTACCTAATATGCATTTTCACATTGTGCTTTAACTAATTGTTAATACTTTCTATTTGTATATTTTTCATGTGAATTTTCATATTGTTAATTTCTATTATATATTCTATGTTCATGGAGCTTTTTTTCCCCGAGCCTCCACTGAAAATGGATTTTTAATGGCCCAGTGGTCTATCCCGGTAAACAAATGCGAATAAATAATACATTGCCTAATACAGATGTAATGCAAGTAGAGGAACTTAACTGTGATATGAGAGCTAGGAAGAAAATGTATCTACTGACATAAAATCATGCAAATGTTTGATTTTTGAATAATATCTTAAGGTGAGAAAATTAAGGCTATTGGTTATTAAAGATGGACTTTAAAAACATGCATAGATTTCATTTTAATCACAACACTTGAATTGAGTAGATGGAGAAAAATGTGATGAGTTTTTTTGATCACACTGTCACATGACCAGTTTTTGAAGACAATTTTATTATGTTTATATTTAGGAAGGGAATAAAGTGTTATACAGTGACATGTAGTTTGCTAGATAATTTAAAGCTATAAAGGAAAAGTTATTGAGAAAACATTGTATTATGTAATTTGTGTATAATAACTTGATAGAATGGAAGAAAGCATATAAAGAAAACTATAAAAAACTTGCAAATTATTAGCATTTTGCACTTTGAAGTTAAACCAAATAAAAAGAGAAGTATATATATGAAAGGAGAATGATGAAGTCTCTGTTTAGTTAATCCCAGTTTGTATCTAGCATCTCTACAATTGTTTTATTTTTTAAGCAATCCTTCATAACAAGAATTGTGTATTGGGAAAGGTCTTTTCAATAAAATATGCTGACTTAAGGACAATATTTTTTTAGGGCGATGTAATATGAGTGGGATATGAAAGACTTTAAGAGAAGCAGTGTTTTAGAAATTAACACTGGTGAGCATTCTGACATTATGGAAACAATTTTATGAAGCAATTATGTAAAAATGTATTGTTTTACTGTTTGAGCAAATTAATCTGAAGGTATACAAAAAACTATAGACTAAAGAAGTAAAAGGTTTGAGAGAGTTATTGAGCTGTAATTCTTTTTATGGAGAATGTTCTTAAAGACATTGGGTAGGATTCACGAAGCCTCCATGTAAGAGATACAAGGCTTACACGGAGGCTGCAGTTAAACGGTGTGACATCAGCATGTCATGCATATGCATGTGGGCATGCTGAATCACACCTAAGGCTAACACGATCCATGGAAGACAGTAGGGGCCGTGTCTGTAGGCCGAGCCCTGCAAACGGACATGCCCCCAGAAGAGTAAAAGTGCCCAAAGTAAACCCCCATGACAGAGTACATGGAAATGTGAATAAACACACCATAACACATGCCCCCACAGACTATGAACATAAAATCATATAAATGAACATGTGTAATATTTTTTTTAAACTGTAAAGATGTTTGCCCGTGAGTGCGTTCGTTTGCGCAGGCATGCCTGTAGCTCAGCCACAGTTAGCAGTAAGTGGAAAAGCATATAAGAACTAACTATGCAAAGTAAGCCAAAAAGCAATAGCGTAGCAGTAGAGACATCGGCTGAAGAGCAGGCAGTCATGGTTCGAGCCCCAACAACATCAATTTTTATTTTTAGTGAAATAAGCAGGAAACAAGTCCCTGACACATATGTACACATATAAAATTATAAAATGTAATGAAATAGGCCAGTTATAGTGAAGAAACGTGAGATAACAAAATAATAACAATGCCAGATGTGCCCATAGCTGAGCTTAACAAGTTTAACAAGTTGAGTGCATCTGCTCGTAGGTGAGCAGTGGTTTAACAGGTGCAAAATGAGTGCTCGTAGGGGAACCGTGTTTTAACAAACGCTGAAACTGTGTGTCCATAGCTGAGCTGAGCGTAATATGTGTGCTGACAGCCAAAGGAAGTGTAAACCAGCGTAACCCATTTGCGCAGAGCTGCGCACCGCGCCAACAAGCTAACCGACAGGCAACGTTGAGCAAGCTGTAACAAAACTGTCTTTACACAGACACATCCTCTAGCCTGTCTAGACAGTCATAAAATATAAAAAGCAGTGGCCAGGTTCGAACCCAAGATACCATGCACTATAGTCAAGGTACTGAACCACTAAGCCATGACAGCTGTACTTAGAAATGCATTAATAGCAAATATATAGGAATGAATAGAAAGTGGAGCATGACAAAGCAGGTTTTGTGAAGCTGATACAATTCCAAAATGGCCAATCACAGATAAGTGCGGTAAAAATGGCATATATAAGCCCCATAGGTGGGAATACACAACATAAACGATTGTAGAACTAACTTGCAGCCAGAATGTCAGGAGTAGGTGAGGGTAGTTGCTTTCGAGCACAGAGGTGGGGCGTTGAGGAGTCCAGCTATATGGTCTGGCTCCTTGTCCACAATCATGAGGCCCAACTCATGCAGGGCCAGGTCCTGTAGGGAGCATATAGGGCTGAGACATGGGACCGGTTGGCTCATGATCTCACCAGTGCTACAGGGATTCCAAGGACTGGTGAGCAGGTCCGTCACCACCATGCGGACCTGAAGAGACGTAAGCAGGCCCAATTGAACCTTTGGATGCAGGAGGCCCAGCAAATGCCCAACGCCCCACTACTGAGTAAGTTACATTTAATTATGTATGTAAGAAATTAAACTAGCTGATATTATGGAGATGTGTTTTCCAATATTACTTCATTTATATTACAGCTGCAGGTGTCCATTCTGCAAACCGCAGAGACTATGGTGATAGGCTGGTGCAGTTGCGCCACCAGGCAGGTCAGTAATCCTCTACCAGTAACTGTAAAGAAATATCAGAGTATGACAGTTAGCAAAAGAGTGCAGTGTAATCACTAAGTAATAAAATGTGCAAGTAACAGTGTAAGAGTGTTTGCAAGTATTGCTTGATTACAAAAGTGTGTTGCAGTCTGTAATCCAAACAGAAAAATGAAAATGTCTGAAATAAAGTCTGAAATAAAGATGCCCCACCTGTAATATAATAGTACACAACCTGCAGCAGGTTGAAAAGTACAGCTGCAGAAGATGAGCAAATCACATGTGTGAAATATATCCCTGTTGAAATACTGAAACATGACAGAAGTGAGACTGCTGGAAAGGATTGTAATAACTACAGGTAAAACATGTCAATAAAGCCTAGACGTAAGTACCATCCTGAATAGTAAAATTAAAACAAGTGAGAGAGTGTGAGAAAGAGTTATGAATCCACCAATAAAGTAGTAATAACCCCTGAATAAAGTATACTGCAGTCAGTACAGAATGAAATGAATGTGACAAGCAGAACCAAACTGCGAAATGTGTTTAAAATGTTGCTGCAGCTGGAATGTGTATCCCAAAATCTGGATATGTTGCTCTCAGTCTGCAATATGCAGATAGTATGATTGTCTGAAATACCAAACATCCACAGTTGTCTATAGCTATATAAAGCAAATGTAGCAGGATGATGTAGCTGAACAAAGCCAGATATGAACGTGTATGAATAACAATAAAATGTATATTGATGTAGCAGTAACAGTCCTATCACCAACTTGAAGTAGTTATCACATAGGAAACTGTAGGTAGAACTGTAGTGTGTATATTTCTGCAGCTATTAGAAATGTACAGCATATGTATTGGCATTTGAAGGTGTTAATTATATTTTCTTCACCCTACCCTATAACCACATATAATCCATTCCACATGAAATTGGTATGTGCAATCACAATTAACACCCCTGGACATTTGTCTTGTTGGGTCATACATATTTGCATGTATGTTGATGCATCTGCCCTGTTCATACATCCAAACCTGATGGCCTGTTGCCATCAATCAACCCTGCATGTTGTTGGACTGTGTATTGCTGTTCAAATTATGCATGTGTTATGCTCGCTGTTCAATGGTGTGAATATCTGGGTGTTTGGTTAATGGGAATACTAATGCATGCTGTTACAACTAATTGCGAATGGTATTGTATGTTACTAACCCAAACTGTCATGACATAATGCAAAACATAGGATGACAGGGAAGGCGGGTTCCAGCGGACCCACTTCTCCCACCTCAGCTGGCGAGTGCACCTGGCACTAGTGCCCAGTCTGGACCCTCCTCTGGTGGCCCTGTGCCACCTATGGGTGGAAGTGCTGCAGGGGATGGGGCCCGTCCCCCCTCTGCAAGAGTGGCCGGAGGAGAACCACCACTCACCCTCCGTAGCGTCCGGACTGTGCTGCGTAGGGAGATCCGGGAATCTGTTCTTGGGCCCCTATGCCAGCTTGAGGCACAGGTGGCTCAACTTACGGGCATGCCTGTTGCCCGATCTACACAGCCCCCAGCACAGCCCTGTCCTGGGCAGTGAAGGAACAGTGGCAACTGCCCATGGGTGGGGATATCAGCTCCACTGTTGCCATCTGTGGGCTCATGGGCTCTGGATATCCAAACATCCGTCCCCGTCAATTGTGTAACCCCCCCCACACGTGTCATGCACCGTCCCTGTATGCATCTTGTTTGTCTTGTCTGTTGACCTACCCAACCTACCTCCCCAGCTATACTGACTTCCTTTACCTGACATACCACTCTCACCTGAAAAAAAAAAAAAAAAAAAGGGCACTCTGTACCCACAAAAAAATTATGCCGCATACATAGCTGCCCATTCCACACACATGTCTGCTGGACATGGAAACTATCAATTACAATTGACTGTACAACAAGTATTATTGTTGTCCTGACACCTCTCTCAGGGGTGGAAGGTTTCAAATGTCACACCAAATTACAAACATATGCACAGCTGTTGCTGATGAAGAAATGGGCAGCTATGGGCCTTACCTACATCCCTCCTGCAAAACCCAAGCTTGTTTTCCTACTTTCTTACCCTCTTTGTCACCCCTTTT
The DNA here is from genome assembly GCF_019279795.1 of Protopterus annectens. Classification (NCBI taxonomy): domain Eukaryota; kingdom Metazoa; phylum Chordata; order Ceratodontiformes; family Protopteridae; genus Protopterus; species Protopterus annectens. Next base: position 514,651,009 of record NC_056741.1, read on the forward strand.
TCACCACTTTCCTGTCTCCCCATTTTCATTTCTTTCAAAGAAAATAGCACGGGTGTGCGCCAGAGTAAGCACTGTTAAGCAGTTGTAAGCGGGTGTGCGCAGAGCTGAACGCCAGTGCGCATGCGGGAGCTCCACGCAAACCAGTGCTAACCTGGTTACAACTGCTTAAAAGTGCCTTAGTCACTCTGATTGACAGGTCCTGTAGTCAGTTCAAAAGCAAAATAAAATCCCACTGTCAGTTCCGAAGCCAGGACCTTGGAAACAGTAGCCTGCATGACTTACCACTAAGCCATGACTGTTATACAAGAACATTGTGCTACAATAAATATATCATGTAATAGTAGGAATTAATGTAAAGGGAATATAGGATGTGTAGTACACAAAGCATGTCATGTATATTTACTGTCAAATCTAGTGGATTTCTATAATAGTAGTGTGTGAACAGAAACAACCATACTAGTTGGTAGCTAGTAGGTAATAATGTCAGTTATTATAAAAATATAAATCTATGTATATTTATATATATATATATATATATATATATATATATATATATATATATATATATATATATATATATATATATATATATATATGTAGTTGTAGGTGTCAGTGTACATACACACTTAGTACAGGAAACAGGAGAGATGAATGGAGAAATGTGAATCTACAACACAGCCTGAATCATGAGAGAGATACTAACCTTTACACTCACAGAACAGTGTCCACAGCATACCAGCATGGTCCCCGCCCTTACAATCTGAAAGGGAAATGCCTATCTCACATACCCTTTTATAGCACTGTCCTGAAATCACAGTGAGAACTGCAATCAGTACACAACTGGCTGCATGCAATTAGCAAATGCTGGCTTACAATTGGTGCAGAGGCCATCACATGGACATATGCAGATACGTACAAAAGCATCCTGTACTCCCACTCCACACATGCAATACTTTCATTGCACTGTCTGGAGGCAGAGAGAGAGAGAGAGAGAGAGAGAGAGAGAGAGAAAAAAAAAGAAAAAAAGAAAATAAGAACACAAACAAAACCACACGTTACACAAACTAAGTTGAAGCTGTCATCAGTGTCAGTATCAAGCTGGGCTAGCAGCAGCAGGAAGCTATAGTAACGGTAACACAACCAGCTGCGACAAACACAGGTAATGTAAAGTAACAAGTTAATAGTCTACATACTGTGAACCCTCCATATGTGTTATTCGTCTTTATCTATATGTATGTCTATGTGATAAGTTGTGTGCACGTAGTTTCACCCAAAGGGGATGACTATACATTACATGTCATTCAGTGTTAGGCCATGATTCTGGCACCAGTTGTCCATTTCAGTGAGGCCTGTCTGTAGGATGTGTGTCAGCTGGTGTAACGACTATGGCGCTTAGTTCGCAGTCATCTGGGAACTTTGTCATCCATAACCCGCACATGTTTGCTTTCACATCTGAGAAGTAAATGCCAAACAAGAGGGGTCCTAGGACAGAGCCCTGTGGGATACCACATGTGACTGGCTTTGAGTCTGACATGGATCCCACAATATTGATATTATGGATTCTGTAGTTCAACCAGTGTGCAACCCATCATGTGACATATATAGTAACATGTAAGCTGATGAGCTTGTCTATGATGTCTGAGTGGAGTACTGTGTTGAAGGCCTTAGGCAAGTCCAGGTAGGCTGTATGGACTGCTTTGCCCTCATCAATGGCTGTAGTGACTGTTTTGAAAAGGTCAACCAGGTACAAAAGGCAGGATCAGCCCATCACAAAGGTAAACTGGGTGGGATCAAGTGTCTGCAGGTACCCAATATCGCTGTATATGCGTCCCATAATGAATCATTCCATAGCTTTGCAGACCAGGCTGGTTAAGCTTATGGGGCTGTAGTTCCCAGGGTCAGTAGAGGTGCTTCCTTAGTGGAGTGGGACCACTGTTGCTGTATGCCAGTGTTCAGGTACATATCCTGCAGTAAGGCCAAGGTTAAATATCAGTTTTATATGCGGTTGTATCTCCTCTTGGAGTTCATGTAGCACACATCCAGGGATACCATCAGGTCACATTGATGCTGTGTGTTCTGCTTTGCTGAGGGCGGCCCTCACCTGGACATCTGAGATGATAGGGAGGTTACATTCAGCTGTGATAAGTATTTCTAAGTGTGGGGGAGAGGGAGGGGGGATATTTGCACTGAACCTGTCTGCCAGAATGTTGCCGATATCTGTGGGTTCAGTGAATGTTAAGTAGGTGTGTAGTAACTCAGAGCATATCTCAGGCTTTTGGTCCATATGTCTAACAAAACTGTAGAAGGCCTTGTGGTTATCTATAGTGTCCATTGCCATTTCCCTCTCAGAGTTGGCCGTGGATGTTGTTATGAGAGACCGTAGCTTATTACCAGTGCTGATCACAGATGCCTTCCCTTTATGTGAATTTGCTCTGTCCTGCAGTAGCCTCCTTCTATCGTTATACAATTTGCCTTTGACTGGGGTCCACCAGACAGGATGCTTAACTTTTGTGCATAGGGTCTGGGTTAGAAATGTGTGTGCATGTTCCATGCATTCTTTGGGATGTCCTTGGGAAGCATTCGCAAAGGGGTCAGTATTGTGGGTTGTGGCTTCCACTAGCCCAGTGGGCTGCATGGATACCATGTCAGTCCTAACAAGTGAAAATCTGTCTATTCACATATATATCAAAGTAGTCTACTGTGCTGGTGTGGTGGTGGTGGGATATGTATATCCAGGCCGATTAATTTGTGTCCAGATCACACTAGTGGATGGCGTTCCACATACAGTACCTTGGTATGAACCCCCAGAGTGAGGTGGTGCATTGGACCTGTCTCAGTGTGCTGACCGATGGGGCTTGGTACTATGTTGTAAGGAATGTGGCAGGTATTGTTGCACAGGTGTTGGCTGAGCACTGATATCTGGCCATGTACATGTGTATCCACCAAGAGACAGACACGTGCTACATATGGGAGTAGTAGTATATCACTAGAGTTGAGTATCATGCATAGTATGTGTGCTATATATTGCTGACATAGTTTGCTGATATCCTGTTTGTGTTCTCTTTCAGGGACATGGCGCGTCAGCAAAATCCTGCCTACTCTGCTGCAGAAGATGAAGAGATACACCAGAGCCTGGTGAGGGATTATGACATACTGTTTTCCCACAAAAGCCAGAATCAGCAGGAGAGGGCTGCACTGTGGCAAGACCTTGTCCGTAGGGTAAATGACATTGGCACGCATAATAGGACATATGAGCAGGTATGACATCACTGCAGTGCTTTAATCAGAAATGTCCGTCAGCGTGCGTCGGATATCCACAGGCAACAGGTCGCCACAGGAGGTGGGGTGGCCACACATTCCCCCCCTCACCAGACTGGAGGGGCTACTCCTAAGTGTTGTGGCTCCAACCCAGGAACATCAACAGCAACACACCTGCATTATGATGGAAGCTGGATCCACACAGCAACACGACATGGAGCGTGCAGGTAATATGCCATATGTACACTTGACTGTTCTGTACACTGTTAGTTTATGCATGTGTAAGGTGTGTCCTTGGTATGTAGCTGTCAACATAGTATGTAATTATGCAGGTGTGATATTGCCAATATCAGCAGCTGACATGTGAAAGGCAACTGGTGTACTACTGAACTGTATCATACGCAGTATCAATGGCACAGTTGTGCCCACTGACATTAATCCCCTCATTTCTGGAGGTCCCTCCGGTGTTACAGCAAGGCAGCCCATCCATGCTGGTGAGTGTGTTTTAACAATACCTATAATAGTCCTGATAGTGCTAGTAATAATAGTGTAACTCAGTAGTGTTCTGTGTGTATACTGTGGGGTGTGCATGTGTGCATGTGTGCATGTGTCCACGTGTGCATGTGTGCGTGTGCATGTGTGCATGTGTTCATGTGTGCATGTGTGCATGTGTGCCTGTGTCCACGTGTGCATGTGTGCATGTGTGCCTGTGTCCACGTGTGCATGTGTGCATGTGTGCACGTGCCTATGTGTGCACGTGTCCACGTGTGCACGTGCCCACATGTGCATGTGTGCATGTGTGCCTGTGTCCACGTGTGCATGTGTGCATGTGTGCATTAGTGCGTCACTGGTAACATTGTGTAGACATTGTAAACTGTGTTTCCTGTCTTCCTCCCACAGGTTCTGGTGCTGCTCTGGTGTCCTGCAGCAGGGAACCTGAATCTGGTGCCACAGGTACTGATAATGATGATATCTGTGTAATGGCACAGGAAGGTGTGTCAGGGTTCGTCACTGGTCAGCCAATTGACAGTACACAGCTGTCAACCCCATCATTGCGCACAGTCATCCTGCCAGTACATCCTATGTCACCATTGTCCCTAGGTGATGGACAGGATACAGTGGGCATTGACCAGGGTAATGTCGTATCTGTGGCACATGCTTCCCCCACACAGCAGCCATGGGCAGGGTCCTGAGATGGCACCACACAGACAGTTGCCCATGGGTTCTCGTGGGAGCATCCGTGGGCATACTGCCTCTGGCAGACGTGCCCAAAGAGGTCTGTCAACCTCAGCTATGTTTCAGGCTGTCATGCAAGCACAGTCATGTATGGAAAGGTACACCAGACAGGGTCTGAGGGAGCTGAGAGCATGTCGCCCATCCATGACTGACAGTATGCGTGACATCGCGGATGCTATCTGTAATTTCACCGATGTCATAGACAGATGTTGTGGGGACATATTACAGCAGTTCCACAACCACATGTCCATGAGCCAGGGCAATGGTGGACGGTTGTGGCATTGACGTGGCCATATGCCAGCAACAGCAGCAGCTGGCAGTCGGCACGGATGACAACAGGCCTGTGGATGCCCCCATAGTGCCAGCAGCAGCCCCAGCAATGCTGGGTCTGTGTTGCCATCAGACCACCCCAGGAGACCACGTGCACGTGGCTCTGGACAGTCCCAACAGGGACCTGTGTCCAGTCAAAAAACTCCCACTTCTGATGACAGTACCCAGCCTGGCTTAGTACCGGATACGGTCTGTAGCACCCCTGCCAGGCGCAGGTACCATGTCCGTGCCCACAGACACTGATCTGTATGACCTGCCAGGTGCAGTCTGTGGCTGTCCACAAACTCCAGTATATGGCAGCCATGAGGTGAAACTGTGTGCTTGCATACACACATGCGAAATGTTAACACCTAGGGCTACCACATGCACGCACACACACTACACCAACAGTGCTCCACCCTGTACTGCTGTCCCTCACCAACACACATACACATACATGTCAATTGGTGGTATCAGTGGCAGACTCAGGCATACCTAATTCACACCCTGTGCACATGATGAAACTGTGCCACCTCCTGCAATCTCCAACATCAGTGCAGGAACAGGTAAGCACATTGCTGATGCACAGGGTGATTACATAGAAGTGTATTACTAGTATCATGTTGGTAACAGTACAGTGTGCTGATATGATTGTGTGTATATCCCAGCATGCCTGATGCAGTAACTGTATGACTGTCCTGAATTGTTATCTACACCCATAGTAAGTACCATAGTGTAACAGCTGCATATTATTGCATACCGGTGGTAAGGATGTCAGCATACACATGCCACATACATAGGTAGCACAGGGGAGAAGCTAATGCAAGTAGTGATACGCAATGATGGACATGTACAGTAATGGTGGCATGTTGCCCACAACGACTATGCAATGTGGATGTTTGCGCATGTTGATATGTGTGCAGTACCAATTTAATTCAAATTACAATTAAATATGACATAATATCAGTTCTACCATGGACATCTGAGCTGTGCATTCCTGGGTACATGTTGATAGTGCCTGCATATTTGCACTGTTACCTACTGGAAGTGTTACCCTTCTTTGTTGTACAATGGACTACTTCCAGCCCTGCTTACTGTAGCTTTGTTTGCATGTATGTTTGCTTGAGGTTCCCTGGAACACTGATTCCACCTGCAATGCAGAGTTACAGAGCTTCTGTGGATTCTTAGTGACATCTGCATAGCGTACTATACGTATGTCAATTTTCCACCTGACAGAACGTCACTGTCTGTCCTGTTCACATGTATGTTGCCTGTGACACATTGCATATGACTTACCTGGCATTTACCCACGTGTGCAGTCATATATGCCAGTGCTATGAAATCAGTAGCAGTACACCCACACATACTCACCTTCAGTATGTTGTTCCTCATTGGCCCTGTGTGTTGGTAATCACCATGGCAATCACACTACTATGGTAGCATGTGCAAAGGTAACCTGTGAATCACCTCTGTGGTCCAGTTTTGGTTTATGTGAGTCATGTGGCAATGTCACAGCTGCCACATGTATGCAGTCAACCCTCTCCCCTGGCCAGGAATGTACAACACATGTGTGAGATGCCACCACATAGCCAATCTGGGGACTGAGCACTCTGAACCCAGTACAGCCATACCCTGTCAGGTGGCATGACATACTACAGTGACTACAATACCAGTCTGACATAGAACCGCACTGACAGTATTCCGAACACACTGGGGCATACTTGGAGACTCAGAATAGCATCCTGCCTGAGCATCACACACCTCTGCAGCTGGCACACAGGCATACGTTAAGTTGGAACAGAGCACATGCCACACATGGCACACACATCCCGTGTGCCACACACTCACAGCCTGTAGGGCTGCACAACACACCTACTACAGATGTGTCAGGTACCTCTCTTGGCCGCTGCAGTGGGGTCCCGCTCAACAGGCTGTACATGGTGAAGGTCACAGTGATATGCTCGTGGGGCACTATGGTCCACCACAAAACACATGCATACAGGTCAGTCAGAGGCATGGACACATATGACTCAGTCATTGTCCATGCCACTATGGATGACCTGAGATGCACTTCCCTGGACTACATGATAGGGAACACAGAAGGGCTCTCTCAGCATGTGGCACAGGCCAGTATGAGCCTGACCTTGGTTGCTATCATACCCTCACCAGGTATGCTACCACAATATGTAGGAAGGGTGTTCTATGTCTACATTCTGCTCAATCTCCAATGTCATTCATAGGGTATCCAATGGCTGTCAACGTGTGCTTACATGCTAGGGAAGCCACAATGATTTGCGAGGGGCAGCTTGCACATGACACCCATGGGCCATTGTATATTGGCGAAGCCCCTTGATACACACATAGTGCCTTTTGCTGCAGGACACGGATTACATAGCCACCTCCATGGTATCACACAGGATAGGACACTAACAGTAATGCTACACAACACCAGCAGTGTACACCGCAAGATGCATGCACTGGACACTGTCCACAGCATGGTAAACTGCAATATCTGTACAGTACCAGATTCCTGATTCACAGTTCACAGGTGCAACCCATCACTGCCAGGTTATACCTCATATCATGCCTGTCGTCCCCTACACATGTAACACACATGGACAGGGGGGTGGTATCTCAAGGCACCACATATACACACACCTCCAGGTTGTTGGCACAGCACAAAGCATCAGGGCCTATCCATGAGCAGCTAACAGTGTGTTGGACTGCCTTCTGGTTCATAGCCTGGCACACACAACCCTCCCGTACACAGGAACCCCACCTGTCCTCCCTAACAACACTGGCAATATGACAGTCTCTAGAAATGTCTTTATATGGCTGGACTGCATCCAGCCGAACATTGTGTGTGAGCATTACTGTAGCTACAACACACTAGCTGAAAGGTTCCCAGCATGTAGTCACTGAACTGCAGTGGAACAACATGTTACCACTCCCACAACAGGTGGGAACATGCAGCACCTGTTCATTGACTACATGTAGACTATATGGCCCAGACCAGATCTGTATCCCATGCTGTTGGGATTATACCATATACAACTCACACTGTATATACACATACCGCATGCGGCCCCTGCACAGTAAGACACAGTCATAATGTTATGCATTGCAAATACCATTTATCCACATGAGGCACGTGTCAGACATGGTAACTACTGAAGGTCACAGGTATATATGTATATGTGTCACACACATACATCATGTGTGCATTGCCATTGCTGGTTTAAGCAATGTCATGCATTGTTATGAACAACCCACACATGGTCATATTGTGTGACACAACCACACGTGGCAGTTGTGGGTTTCCAAAACATACCTATTTGTGCTCTGACAGTGGTAATAGACCCAGTAGTGGAGCGCACTATTGGCATTACTGGACAATTAGCCCTGTTTGGCTGTACTGATAGTGTGGTGACATCACCTGTGTTTACTGGGGGAATATGCAGCATCTGGTGTATTGTAGTAGTTGCCAAAAGGAACTGTTCTCTCACACTTGCAATTACACACACCCTACTATCCCCCCACACACACTTGCTGGATTCATACCCCTACCTAACTATGTCATGACATGTGAGAGAGACGCATTAGCGAAGCGCACTATTCGGATTACTAGGAGGTTCCTCTTCTCCGGCTGTACTTATAGGGTGCTGACATCATCAGTGTTTGGAAAGGGTAATGTGCATCATGTAGTGTGTTCTCCTGATTGCCAGAAAGCACATGTCTTTCATACAGAATTGCACACACACAAGCTCCCCTCATCCAAACACACACACTTGCAGGTTTCAAACCCCTATCTACCTATGTTACAACACTTGAGAAAGATGAATTAGCAGAGTGCGCTATTCGAACTACTGGGAGGTTTCTCTTCTCCAGCTGTACTTATAGGGTGCTGACATCATCAGTGTTTGGAAAGGGTAATGTGCATCATGTAGTGTGTTCTCCTGATTGCCAAAAAGCACATGTCTTTCATACAGAATTACACACACACACAAACTCCCCTCATCCAAACACACACTTGCCATTTGCAGGTTTCAAAACCCTACCTAACTATGTTATGACACTTGAAAGAGACGCATTAACAGAGTGTGCTATTCGGATTAGTGGGAGGTTTCTCTTCTCCAGCTGTACTTATAGGGTGCTGACATCATCAGTATTTGGAAAGGGTAATGTGCATCATGTAATGTGTTCTCCTGATTGCCAAAAAGCACATGTCTTTCATATACAATTGCACACACACAAACTCCTCTCATTCAAACACACATACGTGCCATTTGCAGGATTCAAACCCCTACCTAACTATGTTATGACACTTGAGAGAGACGCATTAACAATGTGCACTATTCGGATTACTGGGAGGTTTTCCTTCTCCAGATGTACTTATAGGGTGCTGACATCATCATTGTTTGGAAAGGGTAATGTTCATCATGTAGTGTGTTTTCCTAATTGCCAAAATGCACATATCTTTCATACAGACTTGCCAGCACACACACTCCCCTTATCCACACACTTGCAGGATGCAAATCCCTACCTAACTATGTTATGACACTCGAGACGGATGCATTAGCAGAGCGCGCTATTCGCATTACTGGGAGGTTTCCCTTCTCCTGCTTTACTTATAGGGTGCTGACATCATCAGTGCTTAGAAAGGCAAATGTGCATCCTGTAGAGTGTTTTCCCAGTTGCCAAAAGGGACATTTCCCTCACACAGACTTGCACACACAACAACCCCGCTCACCCACACACACTGAGCATTTGCATGGTTCAAACTCCTACCTAACTATATTATTACACTTGAGGGAGACGCATTAGCAGAGCGCGCTATCCGAATAACTGGGCATCTGTTCTGCACCTGCAGTATTTATAGGGTGCTGACATCTTTATTTATACAGAAGTACGTACATCTAGTACTACCTGTCAGGTGGGGGATAGCATATATATGCATTTGCAGCCACCTACTTCAGGGTCAGATATGCACATCGCACTGGCAGGTTATGTTCTATACCACTCTTTGTGACCACAGGACCTGTAACACACAACACAACCAGTCCAGAACACCCCTCCCACATCCAGGACACACACTTTGCTTCCCTGGGAACAGTGCCGGGATATGCAGGTGTTCATATACACCATTCCAGTTGTTAACATCAGGTACAGGCATATTGTGTGTGGGAACTACTCAGGCCTCTACAACATTACCCTACAGCCACTACAATTTGTGGGTCCATGTGCTCTGGCAGAACCACTCACCACAGCCACACGGGGGAATACATATTGCACCTGTCCATCTGCAACATGGGTACTCACTGTTCCACACCAGAGGTAGACCACCATTGTTGATATCTGACCATACCCACCTTTCTCTGGACATCCATATCCCATCCCCACCCCCAGGCAAGGTTGTCACTGCAAACAAACTGTATTTAGCACAAGCAGACTCTACACTTGTGAAGACTGGGGTGGAAAACGTCAAAGGGCCCATGCTGGGGGACTATATTGGCCACTCTGCATAATCCTTGACAATTGCATTCTATGAGAATGTGTAAGTTTTGCATTGATCATGCTATCCCACATATACCCATGACTGCTTCACAACAGGACACCTGTCAGGTGTGCACCAGCCATATATGAGCTGTCCAACAGACAGAGTGAACTAATACATTGCAGAGCTGTAGCCCACAGAGGGAGGACATCTCTGAAAAGTACCGGCACGACACTTCAATCCCACATAATCATCACAACACAGTGTTGACAGTGAAATTGTCCAGACAATGCAGATAGGGGTCCCCTCAGTCTGTTATTGACACCCACTTACTGTTAGAGGTCCTCAGCAACCCTCTTCCAGCACACACCAACAACATGGATGTGGCTTAGCACATTCAAACCCTGGGATCTCCACTATGTCCCTGCTTGACAGAGGCACAGCACACTAGCCTCACACGATGCCTTATGTGACCTACTTTACAGTGGTACAGTAGCCTACTGTACTGGGAATGCAGATGCCAAGCACACTCTGGCTAAGCTGTCATTCCCTAGGGCAAACAGCCTAGTATTGACCTCTACACCCATATGTTTAATTGTCAGATGCACAATATTTGTTGCTATTAGACTGTTTGCAGGTCTTTATTGCCATAGCATTCCCTGTTTCTATGAAAAACTTGTGTATCTGTGGAAGATGTTTGAATATGAGGGGGATCCACTATATCACTTATGTCTCTGTAGTCATTCACTGTGTGCACTGGGCAGATTGCTGTGTTGTGGTTGGTTCCTGGAATGACATGTACAAATACCAGATATGTGTGGCCAACTGCTAAATGGAGATATGGCCTAAGTGTGTGAGCATGCCCAGTTCAGCCTTTCCATGGCATGTTGTCTGACATATGCCTCATATATCAAAGTGTGCGAGCATGCCCAGTGTGAGCTTTCCATATGTTGACTTCTGCAGTCCACCACATATTTGGGTGAGTGTGAACTTCAACAATATCTCACGTTTATGGTTGTGTGTTGGGTATCATGTTGTGTACTTACTGGCCAACTGCTTCGTGTCTGAACACAACAGGGATTATACTGTGCCTGCAGGGATTGCATGGGATACTTTGCACACAGTTGTCAACATCCTTTCATACTGACCTAACACTGTAGTACCGTATAGTGTACTGGCTCAGTACTTTCACTGTGGTGGACAGTATCCTGGGCTTTAGTCCTATCACTGCTTTAAATCTTCATAGTGAGCACAACAGACTGTGTAGGGGCCAGTTGTGCGCATATGACCATGTTGCATTATGTTCAGATATGGACTACCTAAACCAGGCTTGTCCAACATTGGTAGTGTATTCCACAACATAGGTGGACATTGGCAAACACTAGCGATGTGCCCTAGGCCATTTCTGATGCTAGTCAGAGAGTGTGTTTGTCCTTTGACACACATTGTAACTGGAGTTTGCCATGACATATGTCATGGTTAATATACTGTGCCTCCGTCTACCTGTGACATAACAGTGATACCAAGGGTAAACCTACCATCTCCCATCCACTCATCAAGATTCCTCTTGAGGAGTGTCAATGGGTGACTCTCTGGATAACCTGTACTGGGACTTTACTCGAGAGTGGGAGTGGCTTCTGTGTTATGGATCATTCAGTACAGCTTGTCCTATGTATGTCAGTGCTGGGGTTCAGGTCTCTCATGTGCATAACTCACTGCCATTCAGATTGTACAAGATGCAGCATGTTCATTGATTCCAGCTTGGACATGGCTTTATACATCAGGCACAGCTTGCCTCTGAGTGGGCAGTATGGCAGTGTGTGGAGCTGCAGTTTGTTTAATCAGGCAACACATGGCATCTGTTCAAGCTCTTTGCTACTCCTGGTTGATGGAGGTGTCTGCTGAGGTACATCCCACAGGGGCTATTGTAGTCAATTGTAACGCTGATGAAGGATGACTGCAGAACCACAGTGACCTCCCCTTATCTAGATCTGACAACCTTCATGATTAGGTGGGTATATGGTATGTTTCTGTGAACACTACAGCCACATGTTTGTCCAATGCAGGATGTCTATCACCTTGTGTCCCCAGGTCTCTCATTACATGTTAGGTACATAATGGGTTAACACCCGAGTGGTAATTGGTGGGCACTTACTGTATATCCATGGTGGTTGACTATACACATTTCTGCAATTAGCTTGCTGACATGGCTATGGCACCAGTTGTCTGTTTCTATGTGGCCCTTTTGTGGGTTGCTTGTGTCAGCTGGGGGTCAGATATGGTGGGCAGTTTGTACTCCTCTGCATACATTTTCAGTCACAGTCCTTCCATATTGGCCTGTACCTATGGGACATATATACGGAACGAGGGAGGTCCCAGGACCAAGCCTTGTGGGATGCCACTTATATCTGGTTTGTAGTCTGACATGGATGCAGCATGTCTGACTATGTCAGTTCTGTCCTTGGTCTGGTTTGCAACCCCTCTACTGACATAGGGGTTTATATTTAAGCTGGTGAACATATCCATACTGAACACGTAGGGTATTGTATGGAAGCATTTGCACGGTCCAGCTACGCTGTGTGGACCACATTGCCCTCAAAAGTGACCTTAATGACTGTTTCAAATTGGTCAAACATGTTTAGGGGCAGGATCTGCACTTATGACAGCCACACTGGGTAGGGTCCAGTGTCAGTAGGTCCCCGATAGCTTTATGTCTGCGGTACATGCTGATCATTTCCATAGCTGTGCAGACCAAGCTTGTCAGGATCCTGGGGTGGTAGTTTGCAGTATCCATTCAGGCAACACCTTTGTTGAGAAGGACCACTGTTGTTGTACACTGCTCTTTGGGTACATATCCTGTGGTAAGACTGACATTGAGCAGTAGTGTGATTTGGCATTCCATTCTTCTTGGAGTCCATGTTGGACTCAGCCCAGGACACCATCTCATACCTTTGCTGCTGTGTGTTTTGCTTTGTAGATGATGGCTGTTACCTCAGCATCTGCAATGTTAGGGGGCCAGCAGTCTTCTGGGATAGATATTTTGCATTCTGGGGGGGTGGGGTTTGCACTGCACCTGTCAGGTTGTATGTTGGCAATATGTGTGTGTGTTTGGTATGTTGTTTGTAATATTTGTGTGATTTGGAGCATATCTGTGAATTCCCAACATGGTTTCTACCATCAGTTGAGTAAGCCTTGTGATTATCCTTAGTGTCCTGTACAATTTGTATCTTCATAAGTTCATAGGTTCATGCTAGGCTATCCACCCTAGGGCATTTGTAAGCCTAGCCAGAGTGTTTGTGTCTTTCGCCGCCCCTTGCTATGTGAATAGTATGGCCATTTATGATTTACTTTACTGTGCCTCTGTCTGGACGTGACACAGTGAAGACCCCAGTGTACATCTATGATCATCCATCCACTTGACAATATTCCTGTTGCGGGGTGTCAGTGAGGGGCTCTGCCTAACATGGAGTGGGATCCTGTTCCAGGGTGTGGGGAGCCTCTGGGTTATGTATCTGTCCCTCCAGCACATCCTATTTCATTATGTGTTGAGGTTGACATCTGTTACTCTCACAGCTCCAATGGCTTTGATTTCCTGGGGTGGAGCATGTCCATTACTCCTGTGTTGGACATGGCCTTGTACAACAGACATACAATGCCTCTGTGTAGGCAGTATGTGACTGCATTCAGCTGGGGTGTCTACAGCCAGGCAGCATATGACATATATTTGAGACCCTTTATCCTCTTGGTGAGGTACCTTTGAGGTCTTTCTAACCGCTGCAGGTGTCAGGTAAGGTACATCTCATATGAGTCATTGTACTAGATTATGGGTCTGATAAGAGAACAGTACAGGGGCACAATGACCTCTGTTGATGTAGATGTGAATCCTTTCATGATACGGTGTCCAATATAGACAGTCTTCCTAGCCACATTGGCAATGTGAGTGTCACATAACAGGTTACTGTCCACTTGTGTCCCTAGGTCCCTGATTACTCCTTGCATACATAATGGAAAGTCAAAAAGAGAATAACATGAACTCCACAAAATACCGGCAAAATGGCAAGGCGCAGGCAATAAAGGTAAACCGCAGTAGACACAGCAACCCGTTTATTGCACACTGCACGTAAAAAGACAACAATCCACACGTAGTAAATTTCCACTTGTAGTCAAACGCTTTCATCTGCGGACTGCAGACTTCATCAGAACAAGTGTTACAAACATCAACATAGTAATTTAAACTAATTTTGGCGCCAAAACTTGCAAGTTCCCTTAAAGCTACATCACAACTATGTATAAATATTACTAACTTCTCTTAACAAAATCCTTTAAAAAAACTACCATTTCCATTTGTAAGTACTTATACTAATACATATATGAATAAATATGTTAAAATGTAAATTACTAAAATCATTATAATTATATCTGATATGTATTAAATATCAATACAACATAAAAACTCCTAAAAACTTACCATTTCATCTAATCTACCTGTAAACTTACTCTATATAAATAAGATTAACTTGATACAAAACTAATACCATGATGAACTACATTAACATTATTACATGTTAAAAACGGTTTAATACTTATAAAATCATTAATTCCTGGGCTTCTAGTAGCATCAACTAATATTTGCCACTTACTTTCCTTACATGCTAATCTATTTTTCCAATCCCCTCCAAAGGGTGTACAATATTCCTGGTCTATAATGGTAAACAAAAATGTATGTTGTTCCCCTTCTTCACTTATATGTTTATATAGTGCATTGTTGAGGTCTTTTTTCTGTATCCTATAATAGTGTTCGTATATACGTTTCCTCAACTGTCTCTCTGTTTTGCCTATATAAAATGCTAAACATTCTTTGCATTTTGCTTGGAAAAATAGATTAGCATGTAAGGAAAGTAAGTGGCAAATATTAGTTGATGCTACTAGAAGCCCAGGAATTAATGATTTTATAAGTATTAAACCATTTTTAACATGTAATAATGTTAATGTAGTTCATCATGGTATTAGTTTCGTATCAAGTTAATCTTATTTATATAGAGTAAGTTTACAGTTAGATTAGACGAAATGGTAAGTTTTTAGAAGTTTTTATGTTGTATTGATATTTAATACATATCAGATATAATTATAATGATTTTAGTAATTTACATTTTAACATATTTATTCATATATGTATTAGTATAAGTACTTACAAATGGAAATGGTACAGTTTTTTTAAAGGATTTTGTTAAGAGAAGTTAGTAATATTTATACATAGTTGTGATGTAGCTTTAAGGGAACTTGCAAGTTTTGGCGCCAAAATTAGTTTAAATTACTATGTTGATGTTTGTAACACTTGTTCTGATGAAGTCTGCAGTCCGCAGATGAAAGCGCTTAACTACAAGTGGAAATTTACTACGTGTGGATTGTTGCATACATAATGGTTTACCACCTATGTGGTAATTTGTGAGTACCTTGTTTGGTATTTGGTGGGACATTCATACTGTCCAGTGTCTTGAGGATGTCTGGGTGGGGTTCCTGTTTGTGAGAGTGTGGTCTGTCACATGCTACAGACTGTACAGCAGTTTTGACTACAGTTAGGTGCACATGGGTGGTCTCCGCTGCTTCGTGCATTGTCAATTACCCGGCCGTATGGGTGTCTGTGCTGCATATGGATACTCCCCCTCCTTTGATATTTTGGTCCAGGTTTTGGGGCCATAATGCATGATATGAGGTATAACCTGGTAGTGCTGATGTGCTGTCAGTAGGCTTGCAGCAGGTTTCTGTCACTGCACAGACATCGATGTTCTCCATACTCAGAAGGGCCTCAGCAGCATGCATATTGCGGTTTACACATCTGGCATTGGTCAGCATTACCCTTAAGTTTCTTACCACTTATGTTTTCTAGGGTGGTGGGTTAGTCTTTTCAGCCTTGCCTACGTACAGCTCTATGGAGGTGGCAAAAGCCTTATCCAATATCCAGACGCCCAGGGGTAACAGGTGCAAGCCATCCCTGGAACAGCAGCATGGCTTGTCATGCATGACATCTCAAGCAGACAGACATTAGATCCTCTTGGACTGACAGCTGTAATTGTGCCACCTGCTAAAGCTGATCATTCTGTGTTTGTACTGTGGCATCATTCTTGGTGAGGGTTGGATGCTGCAAACGGCCAGTGTCATACCGGCCTGGAGTACATACTCAGAGAGCTCATCCATGTCTCTTTTCATGTAGTCCAGGGAGGTACATCTCAGGTCATTCACACCAGCATGGACAATGACTGCATCATATTTCTACTTGCTTTGGGGTGACCTGCGTACTTGTGTTATGTGGCATATTGTAGCAGCCTACAGGCAGCTAATTGTACCCTTTCCCTTGTTCAGTCTGGTGAGTGGGACAGCAGTGTGTCTGCCTATAGAGACACCTATTACAACTGTATCAGGCATGTTTTTTCTCCTTCTGGCCTGTGACTGTTTGGCACACCAGCTTTATGTACTATGTGTTTCATGTGCTATGTTTGGAGGTTGTGGTTGCTTGGGGGTCTGCTTTGGAGGCCTCTGTTGGTGTGGTGTGTTTGTAATTAGGGCCTACGGGAATGTTTTTCTGTGTTTATGTGTTTGGTTTACAGTTGTGATAGGTCTATGTGGGACTGGGTTTGTGGTATGTGTGGTTACCTTCTCCTCCTGACTAGTTTTAACAGTACTGAGTTGGGGGAGCTCAGCCTCCGGTTTGGATAAATGGTTGCATCTCTCACATATATTTGTATTTATTGGGGGGAGTTGAGGGTTGTCTGTGTACTTGGGGCAGGTGTAACATTGCCTCAGGATTCACAGATTCTACTTGTTGTAGCTTGCCTTAGTGGATTGTATGTGTGGACATATTTTATTGCCATACTACTGATCAGTGATTACTTCCCTTTTTATATTTGCTCTATCATGTAGTAGCTTCCTCATTCTGTTGCATGGTTTGGTAATGGCTGGAGTCCAGCATGCCAAATGCCTGCATGTATGGCATTGTGTCTTGTTGTTATTTGTGATTGCATAATCAAAGCATTCCTGGCTGTGTTCATGGAATGCCTGTATAACAGGTTCTGCGGTGTGTCCCATATTTTGCACCAGCACAGGGCCTTTAATGGATTCCACAACAGTTTGGAGGGGTGCAACTTAGGCTTTACACACATTTTTCACTGTGGTTTTCTGGCCAGGGACTGTGGTCAGGATGTGTATATTCGGTGTGATTACTCTATGATCTGGTCTTACCAGTGAGGGATACACTTCTCATCTTGCCATCCAGTTGCTGATTATCACATCCAGTATGCTTACCCCTCTTGTGGGAGTGGTACGTCGTTCCTGGGCATTTTGGTTTATGGATTCTAGGAACTTTTCTCCTACAGTGTTGGTGCTAGTATAATGCTCCCAGTGTATGTCTGGGTATTTTCAGTCAACCAATATAATGTGGTTTGGGGGGCTTGATATATTCATGTATTCCAACATAGGCCATGTGCAGTTTCTGGTGTTAGGACGGTAGTCTGTAGCAGGCTATATACTGGGAGGCGGTTTTAGCCACAGGTACTTGACCATGGCTAGTCCATGCTGCTTCTTGTTGTGGTACCAACATGGGGGTGTGGTTATCCTTGACAATTATTGCTAGTCATCCTCCTTTTGTAGCTTGTTCCATGTTTTGAGGCTGTACAGCACAGTATGAGGTGTAACCTGGTAGTGTTAGGGAGCTGATGTGAGCCTTGACTCAGTTTTCTATTACAGGGCAGATATCAACATTCTCCACACTGTGTGCATTTACACTGCACGCATCTTGCTGTTTAGACTTCTGGCATTTGGGTAGCATTACATCTAGGTTCCTATCCCTTGTGGTACCTATGAAGGTGGGTTTGTGTTTTGAAACTTACCTATTCAGGGCACGCTGTTAGTACTGACAACCTTTGCCAGTATCCATGAGGCCTGGACTGATAGGTGCACGCCACCCCTAGCAGGTGGTGCATCATGTAATGCTCAGCATGTCATCCCAGGCTGGAACACATTGGCTCCCCTTTGACTAACTGCATTACTTCAGCCAATTATTGCAATTGATCATCCCATCATCATATTGTGGCTTCATACTTGGTGAGGGTGGATGTTAGTCAGGGTCCTCAAGTGTGCATATAGTACATGGTGTTACATTACTTAACACATGGCATTCATGCCTCAGGTGGTGCTGCAGGGCTGCCTCTGTCGGATGCACATATTACACTCCCTGTACATGTTTGAGAGCAGGTCATGTTAATTTGGGCATCCCTGTTATTATTTGAGTGAGTCAGAGAGGGGTATCATTCCCAGGGTTCCTACTGAGCAAGTGTATGTGCTATGCGATGCCTCTTTGCCAAGGCCAGGGCATACTGGGCACGCCTCCTTCTGCCTACTGGGGCAGGCTCAGGTTGTTCCTCCTCAGAGTCACGCTCTGCCTGTGATGGCCTTGGCAATGGTGGGGGGCTGTTTGGCCCGGCCCTATGCTGGTCCTGCTGCAGCTGTTTACTCAAGATCATATTATGTAGCATAGCACATACCATGACAATTTGGGTACATGTAGTTGGTGAGTACTGCAAGGCTCCACCAGATGTGTCCAGACACCTGAACCGTGACTTGAGCAGCCCAAACACACGCTCTATTACATTACGTGTTTGTGTGTGTGCCTCATTATGGCGTTCCTGTTCAGGTGTGTGTGTGTTTCTGATGGGTGTCATCAGCCACGGCTCCAGTGCATAACCTGCATTCCCCCACTAGGTGTCCATGTGGGATGTCCCCATTGGCAAATGTCTGGTACAGCTGCGTCAAATTCCAGATGTGGGAATCATGGTAGCTCCCAGGGCAGCCAGCACACACATTCATTATTATCCCCTGGGCATCACACACGACCTGGCAGTTGATGGAGGGGAAGCCCTTGCGGTTGATGCAGGCTCTACCCCGCTCACCGGCTGGTGCTTTGATGCATATGTGCGTGCAGTCTATTGCACCCACTACCTCAGTGTATTCCGCTATTTGCTGTAAGAGATGCATATTGCTGGCCAATACCTCATGGGCATTGGGGAAATATACATGACCACCGACATGTGCTGACATGGCATCCAGGAACCGGTGCAGTACCCTAGAGGCTGATGCCTGTGATATCCCCATCATATCACCAGTTGGTCTCTGGAAGGTACCTGTTGCTAGTATTCTTAGGCCAACACATACCTTGGTTCCCCTCTGTTGGTTCTTTGTGTGAGGCATGGCCTGCACAGCTCGACAATTTGCTGCAGGAGGTCTCTGTCCACTCTATAGCGCTCTACTATCTCCAGCTCATGTAACCCAAGGTAGATGACCCTGGGCCTGTACACTCTTCTCTGTCTCCTCACTGTGGGTTGTCTGGCACCATCTGCATTGTCACCACCCTCAGCAAGTTGCCTATGTCTCATTATGACAGCTATGGCAGCCGCTATAATTTCTGCTCTAAGTTCAGCTTTTTCAGTTTTCACTTCTAATAGCTTACTCCTGTCTTGCAGTGTCTCTTGAGAGATACATCCTGCACTGCTGTTTGCAGAGTTTTAAGTGCTTGGCTGAGCTACTATTCTGCCTGTGTAATTGCCTGCTGCTAATTGTTTTCACCTGCTAGCTCCAGCAGTATTCCCTGCTAGCTTCCTACTAATTCTGTTGCTTCCTTTTTCCTTTGTTTCCTCAGGGGGGAGCAACGTGCATACCAGCAGAAACACGCTCACAGTGGCTTACATGTGCGCACACATGCTTACACAGTTCAGAATCTGCTTATTCGGGTTAAAACACGCACAGCAGCGCAAACAGTGTTACAACTCTGCTAACAGGCTCCCACATGCTCAGTTTGCCCTACACGCGTGCACACTAGCGCAAACAGTCTTACAAGTCTACCAACATGCTCCCACATGCTCAGTCTACCTTACACGTGCGCACACTGTCCTACTCACGCCTCATGGTGCACACACATGCGCATGCACACCCAGCAAGAAACTTTAGTATAAGTAACAGTGTACACCTTCCATTTCTTGCCTATCCCATGCTTATCTTGTGGCACTCCTCTTTCCATGATCTGTGTCTGTCATCTGTCATGTAACACTGACCACCAATGAACTGCATTTCTTTCTACCATTCCTCCCTGTGATGTCACCTATCTCCTACTCTATTCCTCCCCTTTATGTATCTCTTTCACTACTCAGAATGTGCTCATTTACTATGTGACTGTGGGATTCAGTATCCTAACCCTCATTTACATCAGATTGCCTACTAATGCTTAGTTACATGTCTTAGACTCAGCTTCCCCCCTTAGCAACCACTAAACGGTGGCCATGTGGTCCCTGCATTGTCATTCCATGTATTGCATAAAACCCACATTTGTGGGTTTATAACCTTCATTTTTATGTTTTATACAGTGCAGCCCATTTGAGCAGGGCTGCGCTGCGTTTAAACATCGACGATCGCCGAAAAAAAAAATTATATTTTTTTAATATTTGCATCGGGGTACCTTGTCAATGGCCACATATTTGGCCATTGGCATGCTGCCTGACACATATGCACCTTTATTTTGAGCTGACATGGCTCCATTGTGATTTTTGCAGAAACATACTCAGTTGTCAACTGAGTACATTTCTGCAGCTAAAACGGCTCTTACACGGGCTGCTTTCTGTTTCGTGGATCGCTACTCTACCTCATTTGCATGCCTTTCGGCTGCAAGTGAGATATTTAGCATATCTACGCCCAATCTGTGTAAGAGAAGTTTTAGCTGGTCTCTTACATGGAGTTTCGGGCTGTTCCTGGATCGCGAGGCTTGCATAGAGTGTTACACGTCTCTTACACTCCGTGCAAGCCTTCGTGAATCCCGCCCGTTATCTGTAAAGCTGGCTGTGCTATATAAGCAAAAGGATTAAAGATAATGGCATTTATATAATACAAAAGAGGCAGTAAAACATTAATGTGAAGGGGCAAAAATGTTGGAATGGGATAAAATAATAAAGGCAGAAGTGGAGAATAGGTTTGTTTAGATATAATTACATATGGAAAATATGTCATACGTATATAAAAATTTGGGATTAAGTTAGAATGACCAGATTTTTCATTTTTTGGGTTTATATGGATAGCTTGATTCAGAGACTTTGTAACAAAAATGGGATTTAAAGTACATGATTGCACAAATACAGTTTGGGTTATAGACAAAAGTGTATGAAATTTGAAGGACTGACAAGTTTGGCAATTTGTTTTCTTCTATCATGTTAAGTATGTATATAACATGTTGAAATTTGTGTGTACATATATATATATATATATATATATATATATATATATATATATATATATATATCTATACACACACACACACACACACACACACACACACACACACATATCTATATATATCTTCTTCTTCTTTCGGCTTTTCCCAGTTAGGGGTTGCCACGGCGGAACTCCGGTCTGCTAATGATTGTCAGTAGATTTTTTATGGTGAATCACCATGATATCTGAATGTGTCTAGTATAACACTGATTGTGTAGAAAACATATGCAGGGTTAATTGTATGCACTTCTTCCATAAGTATAGGAATTAACGCATTAACCAAGTGATGCCTTTAGTCTGCTCATGTGGACTAAAGCTAACCTACCATTCCAACTTCTTGCTTATTACAAACCCTTCAAATGTTCTTGCACCTCAATATCTATATAGAATATCTTTGTGAGAGTAGGTGCACCCTTATGATTCTCGCTGAGCCCAACATCTGCTATCATATACGTCAACAGTACCAGCGCAGACATGTTCTTCTCCCCTGACTATGCTCTTTGAACAGAATCTAGGAATAACTTGCAGGCTGTGCTTTATGTCTTTTTAATGCTAGATGCCCATGATTATTTGATCAGATGGCCTGCCTGATGCCATCAGTCAACTATATCTTCAATTCAGCTCTTGTATGGAGACATTTTACTTCTGTATACAATGTCATGAACCTGCAACGCTTCAACAATAGCAAGCTATCAGACATGGACAGTACATAGAGGGAAAATGCATGTTAATGTTCAAGCTCAACAATTCCATTTTCTTCAGTAATGCAAACTATTGCCTTATTATATGTCAGCTGTAGATGCACATCAGTTATCCACCAATATGGGCATTAAGGCCAAAAATGCGATGTCTTTTACTCTTCCTAATTGCACTCAGGCATCAAGACAAAGTTCTGCTTGCTGGTTACCCTCAAGGTAACCTTTCATGCCTATTTGCCCTGAGGTATCCATGTACATGTATACATCCGGGCTGTCTAGACAGTTATCTTGCTGAAAAGGAGATGCAGTTGAGATACTGCAATAATTCAGACCAGGCTGTCATTAGGCCTTAACTGCATGTGTCATGTCATTCATGTCCTTTTCATTGAGCAGGCCAGTGATCTGGTGACTGCCCAACTTGAACTGATTTCTCTGAACTCAAAGTTCAGTAGGCTCAACAGAGACATTGCCTAACCTACTTTGTTTTGTTTTTACCTGTCACCTGGTCTTATCTCTCAAGGTTTTTAGTTTGGCATTGAATAGCCTGAATGCCTGAGCCTTTGAGTCAATCTCAGGGCCTAAGAAGGATAAATATTTTCCCGGGCCCTTCAGATTCTATAATGTCAAGTGGACTCACAGCTCCCATCACATTTGCTGAAATGACCTCACCCTTTGGCTTGACTGCTCTTTGCCTATACATAGATCAAAATGATCAAAGTAGCATGCAGCCTTCCTTCCTTGACTCTTATGCTGCAGTAGCTTGTGCATGACCATGCTTATGTTTTCAGACATTATAGGGTCATAGCAGGTTACTAGTTTAAGCAAAAATATTAATACCAAGTGTTACTAATGATCAATGCCCATGGACTAGAATGGTTCTGGTATGCACCTGTCCCTTAAGACATTTATTAACTGCCCCCATCCATAAGTGCTGCAGGTGGCAAGCCAGGGTTGAATTTCTGATTTCTCATCCATTGGTTTAAATTACATTTGAATAGGCTTAGGGAAATGCTCTGTTTCACATGGATGTGGAGTCTGTTCCAGGGAAAGGGTAATTCCTGAGACATGTATCTATCCAACCAACATGTTCTGTTTATGTTGCAGACACGGTTAAGATCCTAAGATTGAGTAATTCTAGTGCTGCTTGTTTTATGAATGCATAGAAGATCCATCAGGGTTGTAGCAGATAATGCCTTGTAGGTTAGGCATAGATTGTCCCTCAGTAGTCTGTAGGAGACACATACACCAAGAGGGCTTTGAGGAGGTTTGCATAGGACATATCATTTATACCCTACATTCTATTAGTGAAAAACCTTTGTGGTCACTCCAGCTGTTGCAAATCTGTAGTCAGATACATGCTAAAGGGTGCATTATATTAAATCATTTGCCTAATGAGGAATGAGTATAGTGGGACTATGATCTCCTTAGATCTGGATGCCATGTTCTTATCCATAAGTTGTACCATATAGAAGAATTTTCTCACTATCATGGACACATGGTGATCAAAGTTTAGGCTGCTGTCAACCTGAGTTCCCATGAGTTACATATGCAACTTCTACATGATATAAGAATACTCTTGTCAAAGAAATACAAAGGCCTCAACATTATACTCACAATGTGCTGGTCCAGCACTGATTAAGCAGGAGATGAAAGGCAGCCTCAATGTTCAGGTTTGCTAGCCAGAGGTCATGTGTCATCCAAATGATTCAGATCACGTCATGTAATGATGTACAGTACACCACAGCTGTTTTTTTGTTATTACCATCATTCACTGATTTATGTTCTAGATATGTCAAATAATGATTTATGTTCTAGATATGTCAAATAATGGATCAGATGAAATTCTTCATTTTTTTTTTATTTTGAGGTTTTAAGTACAAAACTCAATAGTGATATCTTATAATACTAAAAAAGTGGTACTGTCACTCTATCTGATGCTTTTTTTTTATTCAAGAGGCTGTATGGATATCTTCATTGACCTTAACTGATAGTGAATTTCTTGCTGTTCCCTCTTTAACAACAGATATCACTTCCAGTGAAATGTCTACCTTACAATCCTTCCATCAGAGCTTCCTCTGGGCTGAGATACTGTATAAAACCTTTTGCCAGTACCCACCACTTTATGGATGTGTGCATTTCCTGAGTGAAGTCTCCTTTCAGAAAATCTCCATTTCCCTTGGCTTGCATTTCTATTTGTTTACCTGAATTATGTTCTCCTTCTGGCCCTGTATCCTATTCCTCTGGTATTCAAGTACTTCATTCTTAAAACCAAGCACCTGCTGACTTCATTGGAGCCCCATGGTGTAAATATGTGCATATAAATGACAGGCTATCCAGGTCCACTTATTGCCATCATGCACCAAGCATGACCAGTTGGCCTGCCTCAGTGTCTATGTAAGTAGCTGTTTCTGGTCTTTATTGAGCATCATAATAATCTTAAGAATCCGGCACCTGAAGTCACATCTCCACAAGTATGTCAGAGCCTCTGAGCTTTCTGAACATCTGATCATATTGCGAGTATGTCTGACCCCCTCATTTCTTACAAGTCTCTCATAAATAAAGTAACATGTCATTAGATTACATACTTGTTCAAAATACTTTTTGATGCATATGACAAAAAGTACATTCAGACAAGTTGTCCTAGATCTTAAGCATAAATGTGGAGGCATCATATGTAACCAGGGTGGCCAACAAGTACTGGACCACTTGCTGTTCCTGTTCTGTGATCAACTGAATCCCATCTAGGTCAATGAGGTCAAACAGATCCATGTTCTCATTTTTTCTTTCCTTTGGGATACTTG
>NC_056741.1:514681111-514773611 GCF_019279795.1 Protopterus annectens
GTGAAAAGGAGCATGAGAGGGGGTCAGGGGGTGTGTATGATATGGGTCAAAAATTGTCATGTGTTCACTGAGAGATATCATCCATGACACCTGCCTGTATAATGTTTTGGGGTAGTAGTGAGGAACCAATCAAGAAGGGTAAATGAAGGATGCCATGATATAGCCATTAAGTGTTTCTGATCCACAATAAGATCATTCATAATAATTTGCTTAGACTTGATAGTAAACACTGCCATTGAAGGGCCTCTTTTACTTCAGATACATGCTTCTGTAGAGGAATATATAAACAAGAACTCACTGCAGTTTTGTCTCATTGAGTTAAATTTATATCATGCTGAATCACTTTGTGTACATTCCTAGTATGTCATATGTCTCTGCCTTACAAACTGTGGTACAGCAACATATAATCTTGTTGCGAAACATAGACCTACACAGCAACTATGATATCACTGTGAGAGAGTGAATTGTCTAATAAACTCTATATTTTATGACATTGGCCCTTAGGAAGAATGTTGGAAGCATTTGATAACATATCTTTGATAATTATCAAATATTTTTTGCTGAAAGTTTTAGTTTGGACCAGTATTATTTTTTTTCTCTAAACTAAAGGGCATAGTGAACTTTCTAAGATTAATCATATCTCATTTAGATTAAACACTAAATCATAGTCACAATGCTTAACAAAGCATCGGTTGCACTGTCAGTCACTGTAAAACCATACAGCAACAAAAAACTATTTTTGTGGGAGACACACCTGTCTTACACCTTCCAATGTAAGGGCAAGCCCGCACACTGCTGATGTCTATAAGTTTTAGTTCACATTTTCACTGTTCACTGGCTCTGTTACCCTTCCCTCTAGAAATAAAGAAGTTCTAATGTATTAAAATGTTGCTCTCAGAAACTTGCAATGTTCTCCACTGGAAGTTTTGTGTCCCTATGAAAAGATACGTCAACATTTTGAGCTTCCCTTTGTAAAATCACACATCTGAAATCACTCAAAACAACTGTTGCACTTGTGTATCCCACACAAAAAAATTCATACATTTCTCAACTATGAAGGCATTGAAGTTAAGGACTATAAGCATGCCAAACTCAAGCAGCTATGTGATAAAATATCAAAATTCATGTATGACTGACCCTCCCCAGATGTTAAGACAGAAGAAGGATTCATTAAGTAATTCTATGCCCATTTAGAAAAATACACATCTATCGTTATCACAAATTATTAGCATGTGAAATTCCAAAACAAACCACCCTAGTGGTCCATCAACATAAATAAATTCTGCAACAGTAAAAACTCCTTAAAGCATTTAATAAATCTGAAATCTGTGTCCTCAAGGATAATATTAAAAAATTTACAAAAAACCTAAGAGCAATACTGGATCAAGTAAAGCAGTCTATGAACTTAGCTTCTGAAGCCAAAAATAGCTATAAATCCTTCTTTAGCTATGTTAGAAATCTAAAACACAATATCCTACATTGCTCAGAACCTATTCATAATGAGGTCTTCTAGTCTGACTTTTTTAATTTCCCCCAAGTTTTTTGGGTTTCTTATACTATGATGGGAATGGACCACATTCCTAAGTCAAAGTATAATTAAGGTTTATGAAATTAGTATTATTTTAGTCTTTGATGTTAACCAGAAGTGCTCTTTGAAGCACCCTCAATGTGCCCAGCATTGATTCTTTCTGCAATTTGTATGGAGTTACATGTATCAGTAAAATGTTTACGTATGAGTGTAAATTATTGTTTATAAGACCTGCTCATCTTACTACTACTGGAACTGTCTTGGTATCCGTCTTCCACGTTGCCCTAATTTCTGCCTGCAAATCCTGCTATTTTATGACTTTGTGTCTCTCTGTACATAAGACCATATGTAGTCACTGGGTGTAGCAATTTCAATGATCAATGCTAATTTTGTCTTCTTTTCATGGACTACTATATTTGGTTTTCTTGCATCTATTGTTTGAACTGCTGGTAATGGGTGATCATATGTGATATAAACATCATCATTTTCTATAATACTTTATGGCTCGTTTCTAGTATTTTTCAGTTACCTCAATATTATAATGTTTGCACAATCCCCAATGCAACAGTCTTGCCATATTATTATGCCTTTCAGTATATAGTCCTTCTGCCACAGTATATCACAAATAGCAAAAAGATGTACGACTGTTTCCAATTCTGTTTTACAAAACCTGCATTTGCCTGTTTCTCTGACATGTTCAATGTACTTTCTAAGCCAACATGTTTGTAGTCCACTATCTTGGGCAGCCAATATTAACCTTTTATCTTCTGGTTTAAATTCACCTCCCCATAACCATTCCTGAGCTTTATCCTGATCAACATAGGTTCATAGGTTCATAGGTAGATACTAGGCTATCTGCCCTAGGGCATTTATAAGCCTAGCCAGAGTCATGAGATTGTTCCAAGATTTTTCTATACTTGCAACTATATTTTAGCATTTTCCACATTTCTTGCCTTCTTATCTGATCCTTCACCTTAGAGTCTTTCATTTTTTGGCACATTCAGTTGCTGCCTGATTTTTATCTACTTCTGGTTTGGTTTATATTCCCACTTGATGACAAAATGCTTCTGCTAAACTAAGCAGGGAAGTCATCTTAGATTTATTCTCCTCACGTTTCAAAACTGTCATTATTGTTGGGTCTTGTGAGGTCAGCAAATATGTATACAGTTTCACGACTGCAGATCTATACATTTAATCAATTATGATGAGGCCCATTCCTCCTTTAGAATGGGAATATATATAGTCTTTATATGCACTGATTTTTATAAGTCATTTAATGAGCATGAAGCATCCTTCTTGTTTTCCTGTCCAACCTGACAACTTTTGGGAACAATCAGTCACTCCATTTTCAGTATTAATTTTAGTCTTCTAAAATATTCTTTACTAAGTTTTATTCACATTGGTTCATGTTTTATTGTTGATCCTCCATCAGTTCCCAAATAGTAATATACTCCTCTTGCTCAAGTTCTTTTATATCACATTCCTGTCCCAAACTGATGTTTTCTTGTTGCTGCAGCTTTCCTGTTTAAAGGTTGCTTTTGCACATTTATCAATACCAAATGACATTCTTATATCATCTGCAAAAGTTTTGACCAATTACAGTTTTACTTTCAGTTCCTCATCTAATGAGCTATACAGTTTTAAATCATCTACAAAAAGAAGACGAGAAGTCATTCACTTTGTTGTTTTCTGGGAACCATAATCTAGACATGACCTAATCTGATGAGTAGTTAATGGGAAAACAAAGAGAAAAGCAGTGACATAAATTCACCCTGGAATATTCCCCATTAAATTTTTGTCCCTGAAATAACAATTTGTCCTTTATCATGGCTTAACTGCAAAGTGGTTTGCCATTGTTTCATGGTCCATGTAATGTAATTTATCAGTGTAGGGTGTGTCTTATACACTTTTAAGCACTCGTTTATCCATCAAGGTGAGATACTGTCAAATGCTTTTTTGTAGTCTATCCATGCCATACTTAGATTCTTCCCCTTTTTACATTCTGCATCATGAATTTAACAGCAAATGATCCATTGTTCCATATGACTTTCTTTTATTACCTTTTTGTTCTATTGTCATGATTGAGTTTTCTTCTAAATGGCTATAAACTCTGTTGACATCAATTCTAATATATAATTTATAAGTCATTGGAAGGCAAGTTATCAGTCTATTCTTTTTATGATAGCTTGCAGTTTCACTCTTAAGTAGGAGTATTGTTTTTCTTGTTGATAACCAACCTGGTGTCTGTTCAGAATGTGTGTATAAATAGTTCTTATTCACTGCTAAATCTTCATGTAAAGATCTTAATACTTTTAGCCATAAATTATGTACTGCAACTGGGCCTGGAGTTTTCACTTAGGAGCTTTTCTTAACTTTGTTTCAATCTCTGTGGCTGTTACTTTATCCCATTTCATATCCTGTACATTTGAACTTTTTATTCTTTCTTTTACTTCTTCTATCCATTTAGCATCTTTGTTAATTTCCACAGGATCTTCTTGGAAATTTCTCCAAAATGTATATATTTCTTCCTTTTTTAGTGGTGTTTCAATTCCTTTTGCCTTGTTTCCCAATTGTCTATAAAACTTTTTTGGGTCAACAATAAATTGCTTATTTTGTACTTTTACGTCTTATTATTTTGCATAACATCTAAGTTTTTCTGCCTGTGCTGATATTTTTAGTTTATTATTTGTGATAATGCACAATAGATCTTGATCTGTTCTGATACTGCCCATTGCTTTTATAACATATATCTTTCTGAGTATTTTTGTTTATCTATTCCCTCTTCTGTACTCTTCTGACAGTGACATTTCCTGTCTTAATTGCTTTATAGATTTATTTATCAGATAATTCCAGGAATGCATTCAATGTCTCCCCTTCCTTTCCCTTACTACCCCATGTTTTTGTGGTAAGATGTTTTCTGTTACTAATTTAGCTGTACAGTAATATATCCTATTTACTACTGTTATATTGCATAAATCTCTATGAATGGTCTTAATTACTGTGTTCATTTGTTTTATCATACTTCTAACTTTTTGGGATTTATTGACTTTCAGTAATCTATTTATTTCATTGATCTTAATATGTTTTTCGATCTTTATTAAATCAAGCTACTCTTCCCTTAGGTCATTTTCCTCTAAACTGAAGGCACATTCTTTGTTATCTATTTCCTGTGGGCATTCCATAGAAAGTTTCAGAGCATCTTCCTATGCCACATTCTCTTCAATTTCTCCTATGTCATCCATTGCTATTTCATATGAGAACTCACTGGCCTGTCAATCCACAACATTGACTGCATCAGATTTGCCACAGTTTCCTTTTTTTTCTCTTGCTGTGCAGCTCAAAATAAACATTGTACTGGTTTCCTATGGAAGGCTCCAAAGTATCTTCATATGGCAACTGATCAGATGTTTCCTGCTCCACTGGTTTTCTCCTTAATTTGGGGACCCATTGCTCTATCCTGCTGTTATTTAGATTTTCTAGTCTAAATCCTTCACTTTGCAGGTAATCCATAACCTTAGTTTCTATTTCTTTAACTTCTCCATTAGTAATCCTTTTTTCTACTTTTCCTCTTTGTTCTCTTCGTTTTGGTATTGTACATTTTTCATGTCTGGATGTTTTTGCTTGTATTTCTCTTCAAATATATTTGGTGTTGTTCTTTTTGTATTGGTTAGTTTTGCTTTTTGCTTTGAATAAATATTGCACCATATTAAATCTCTTTTTCTTTCCCATGTCCATATTTCCTCTTCAAATGTCTCCTGCCTCCTCCTGTTTCTCCTTACTTTGGTGACTCGTTATTCCATCATATTGTGATGTAGCCTGTGTTAGACTTTCTACAGTAAATCATTCACTATGCAAATATTCCATAACTTCAACTTCTATGTTTTTAACTTCTGCTCTACAAAATGCTTAATGTAAGTTTAGCTACATATTTTGTCCCTGATGAGTGCTGCACAGCATTGGTGGAGCCCCTCCATAAATGTGGCCTTACGACTGAACTGGGTAGTTGCAAATCTGTCAGCCTTATAAGTTTAATCTGCAAAGACAGGAAACATATTAATTCTAACCTCATAAACTCTGACATTAAATTATGTTAGTCTTGGTCCCCCTCAGTTTGGTTTTATCAATGGTAGATCCTGTCTATTTAATATGGCAATTTTTTTTGAAAGTGGCATGCAGTGCATGCAGCTTATCTTGACCTGGCTAAGGTCTTTGACACCATGCTGGCATCATATAAAAACTAAATTGCTTTAAAAATCAACCCATGTGTGTTAATATGGGTAGCAAACTGGCTGAAGGACAGAACCTACACAAAGCAAATCACAAGTGCTTCATCAGAAAGAATAAACATGCCCAGTGGTACTGCTAAGAGCTCAGTGCTGAGACCTCTCCTTCTTGGTACTTATTTTGCAGATCTCCAAGCAAGGAATCAAGATGATTGCAAACTAGAGGGTGTTGTTAAGTCACTCTATGACACCCAAACTCTCTTGAATAAACTCATCCTAATAAACTCTTGATGAACTAAATTGGCTTCAAACTAAATGTTAAAGTTTAGTATCATACTCTTTGTATGGAGTAGCTCCTCTAATCATATTGTTTAAACAATGCACCTCTACAAAATGGAAATGCAGTTAGTAACCTATGTACTTAAGTTAATAGCTCCATGTCTTTTGACCATCTTATAATAAAGGTTGTCAGGAAATCCTTTTATTTAGCCCAGCTAACTGCCAAAGGAATATCATCAATGTTTAAAGAGGTAATTACTCCTTTATACCCAGCATTGATCAGGCTAATTATTAAGAACACCCTCTTTGAGATGTATCTCACTAAACATATCAAACAAAACTACTCAATTGAAAAGATCACATGCCTAAAGTTCCTCAGCTACCAAGAGAGACTGAAAACTCTGTCCCTTCATTCTGTGCCTTACAGATTTTTCTGGGATGATATCTATTTCGCTTACCCCACCATTAGAGTCAGAACTGCTCTGGTCCTCCTAGTTCTCTACAAGTCCAACACCACCACCCATATTAAAACCAGGTACCTAAACCTTCATTCACAAATGAATAAACTATAATGGATGGATGTCTATGACTCATCATCATACAAACTTCTGGAATGAATTTAACTGTTTGTTAAGAATAAACTAGATGACTGAATGGGTATGCACATATGTACTCCACGGCTGACCAGATTGCCCCTCTTTAAGAAAGGAGGTGCTGCATTATGGTATACACTGGAAAGGCAAGAATGGTAATGAAATTTGGTGGCTGAAAAATATCTATAACTCTATGAATGACTCTGTGAACACAAAATGTTAATTCATCGGCACATATGAGCACATGTGCACATAACACACACACACACACACACACGCACAAACACACACACACACACACACACACACACACACACACACACACACACACACACACACACACACACACACACACACACCTTGATACTGATATTGACACATATTCTACTGTAATAGGCTTGCCTGAACAAACAAACAAATTTAATTATTTCTCAATATCAGCAGGAACTGGAACTTATAAGAAAGAACATAATCCAGTGACTAGTACCAGGTGTTACAAGTTTTGCATGCTAATTAAACCTTAACTCTTCTGGGATTCAGCCTGACTATATAAATGAATTTTGCAAAGAAGAGTTATTGTGGTTCTGCCAGCTGAAGGTGGGCTCACTGTAGCTTATAGACTCAGAAAGTCTAGTTAATGGTAAAGCTAACTTAAAAACTGAGTGCCTATGGCAGAGCTGCTTGGTATAATGAATGTGCAATGGTGCAGAAGGTATCACGTTGTAAAATGCATATTATTTCATTTATTTTCAGTGATAACTGAGACATTTAACCAAGCATGGATTTAAAAAGTCACTTATCTTTTTAAGTGATATATCTTCACTTAAATATATGTTGGATAATTTATGTATTTCTACTGAGCATCAGTGGATCATTTCACGCATATATAGTTCCATATCAGTAGATATCATTTTGGAATCCTATGAATCTGTTGCAGGTTTTTAAACAGTAATGTATTCAGTGAATGACAGCTGTGCAGATCACTTGTTACAGGACATTACCTGTAACATCACCACTGACATTCGGTCATCAAGTGCAGTGGCAACTGTGCTAGTTGGAATGATGGGCTTTACCATTGTGATGGATATTATTGGTAATATGCTGGTTATTTTATCTGTGCTGAGAAGTAAGAAACTCAGAAACACAAGTGAGTAAGAGCCATAATGTACATTCCATTGATGTCGCTGAATGAACTTCTTTATGTCAAAAAAAATCCTGACAGTTAGAGAATGCAAAACCTGTCACTGAGTTTAAAGAACATCTGATACTTCAGAGAAGCATTTTGCAGACATTCATTAAGTACGGCAAGAACAGTATTAACGAGCACTATTTAAATTTAAAATAATTATTGTAAGAGATCATTTTGGGTAGAAAAATCAGAGGCCAAGCAAGCTGCACAGCACATTCTGCTTTTGATATAAACTGCATTTCTCATTTCTTTTCTTCTCTACAGAGCAGTTTTGATTGCACATTATCATTTTATGTTTTACTTGCACATTCAGTAACTTTCCCACAGCTTCAGGAACGCAGAGATGCCACACACTGTGTTTATGGCTTACTTCTTTTTTCAGTAAATTGGTTGCATTCTGTATTTTTAACTGATTTTCCACACTGAGTTGCTATATGACTCACAGAAAATTGTCATTAGAACTGCTACACCTGTATACCCAGAGATGATACAGCTGCAATGCCTCCTCAGAATAATGTAGTCGTGGTAGTATTCCTTCAGAAGAAGAGCGGTTTAGCAAAAGATGCAGGAAGGTATGCTGTACTTGGGACTTGCAGTGTGAATGATTCATATAAGTGATGCAGGATGATGCAGGCAAGTTTCTAAGCTCACATACATGTTCATGCTGATTTTCAGAAAAGCTGTTTTTTTTCTGAATTTGTAAACATAATCAGACATTTGAACTGTCAACTTTTTTTTTTTTGTAGAATGTTCAGAATTTTACCTCCTATTTTTGGTCTGGTACCTGTAAAATTTGTTCTTCTCTGAAATACCATTGAGGATTGAAGCAATTAAATAAGAGCACGCATTTAAGTTTCAGACTTCATATCCTTCAGAAAATATATACTGACAAAAAAAATGTTCTTTTAGCTACTTTCTAAATTTAGAAGAGCAATTTTTAAAAAAATATAAACAGAAGGATGACAAGAATATCGTCTGAAGAAGTACATGTTACTGGTTGTAAGAAAGTGCTAACAATAAATTTTGTGGGACTTATATCATTCTTGCCATCCTTCTGTTTATTGTTTTAGTTTGTTCTTTTTTGAGGTTCGTGTTTGTAATTTTTTTAAAAAATGTCCCTATTTTGGGGCCTTTGTACCCCTATTATTTTAGGCTTTGTACAGATATCTTGCACAAAATGGTTGAGAGATATAAACACCCAATGTGCAGAAGGATAATGCTCTGACACAGGCTATATACACTGTTAGTTTTCTGTTACAATTTTCATGTCACTGTCAATTCGATCACCCAGAAAAAATAATCTTTTTGAGGTTCATTAATCATCTAAGAAGTCTGGGTCTACTTTACTAGTTTATATATTGTCAAGGAGCATATTTTGAGCTTGTAAGCAGTATTGGAAGAAGAAATGTTTCCTTGGTAAAAATGAGAGCCCATAAAGTCAGGGAGAGAATAACAATCTGGATTTAAGTCCTTCAATAAAAACAAGAAGTTGTTGATCATGTTTGCTCTGAGATTACTGAAAAATTAATAATTGTTACTGAACTCCAAACCATACAATGTTTATCAATTCCTTAGACTGAAATACAGAAGAAATGAGAGTCCATAAAGTGAAATGGCCTACCTATGACAATAGATCAGGGTTCTTCCCTGTTGACCTGTGAATTAATTTATAACCCTCAACCTTATTTTATTTTTAAGGGGCAACAAGAGGGGTTAGGGTTCATAAATCTTGTTCTTACTCTCAAGCATAGCACTCAACTTCATTGAGCAAGTAACCTGGACAAAGTTGTTAATAATGTGGGGAGAAAGGCCCAAAATTAGGGAACATTTTTAAATATTGCTCTTACAAACTTAGTTGATAGAATAATAGGTTTTGCATTCACATGGATTTTTTGAAGGGTATGACGTCTGAATCTCAAATGTCTGTCATTATTTTCTAACTTTAGACCTCAATGATTTGGCAATGATTTTTCAGAAAACCACAATTTTATGAGTAACAGGCCAAAAATATGTGGCAAAAATCTGGACATTTTGCAAAAATCTGTACAGTTGAGAGGTATGGAGAGTTTATTAGACTGAAAGGTCAAGATTATATTCTTAGTAGCAATCCCAGCATAAACAGTCTATGGTTCACTACAAGTAGTACATGCTTGCACCTGTACCCTGAGTTGCAAAATGATGATTTTCTGAAATTTGCAATCTTGGCTGCCACCTGAGAGTAAACATTGTATTTCTGGTGGACTAGGTGCGCATTTATTTACACAGTGAGTAGAAAACAGTCAGTCTATTTGCTCAGGGCAGCTGCAGTGGACTGTAAATCCAAATATTGTGCTTTCTTTTCAGCTTTCTGAAATACTTCACTGTAAGATAAGCTGCTAAGAGGGACATACTCACTGCTTCTTGCATCAGCAAGAATATTAAATTCAATGGATCATTTGCAAAAGGAGAGCTATATGTCAAATAAATTTATAAGTTATGATGTGGCTTCTACTTGTAGCCTTCATTTTTAATTATGAGTTGTGGTTATGCATATGCCAGATAGCTCAGTGGTGGTTAAAACAGGACCGCTTGGGCTAACTTTCTGAACTACACCAATGAGATGTTTACAAAGCAGGATCACTTTTGGCCTTAAAAACTGTGCTACTCCTATTACATGGCATGTAATAACTTCAATGCAAGGTATTTGTTCATGCTTCTAAGTATATGCCATGCAACAGACATACTTATGTCTATCACAGATCTATTACTTGGACACAGCAAGTTTATAGCCTCTTCCAGGGTTCTGAAAAACTAAAGTAACAACTGTATCTTTCCCACAAAGAAGAAAGAGGCCCCCTGCTACACCTTGGTAATATGTTTTTAACCCTTATACTATTCCTGCCACTAACTGCGGTGGTGGTGCTGCGGTAGCATTGTCACCTCACAGTTAGATGTTGCCTGTTTGATTCTCAGTTAGAGCATCTTCTGTGTGGCGACATGCATGAATGGGCGTTCCTTTGTTGAAGGTTATGCGTTAGGCCCAGCAAGCCAGCACGTAAAAATCTACTGCTAATCATTAGCGGACCGGAGTTCCGCTGTGGCGACCCCTAACCGGGAAAAGCTGAAAGACACAAACAAACTATTCCTGCCACTGCTACAACCCAAACAGTGCACATTACCTTTGAAAATCCCATTCTATAGCACTGCTGCTATTCGGACAAATTTGAGATGAATTATAGTTAGGGTTATGGGTAGCACATTGGAAAATGAAATTTGTTTCCTTTTGATGTACTAATTTTAGCTTATATTTGCTGTTGATATAATGAATTTTCTGCATGTTTTGGTCAATTTTATCTGTGTCTCACAAAAACACATATAAATATATATATATATATATATATATATATATATATATATATATATATATATGCACATATGTATATATATCTGTATTTATGTATGGGTCCTCTTTACATAATCAAAAGTCTCTTTCATCAAAAGATTTCTATGTGTGGAAAATTATTCAAATAAGTGTTTTATTGAGTGCATTTGTTGATGATTTCTGCAAATGTTGAGCAGAAGATGATGGAACGTGAAAGATAAAGAGTGAGCCTGTGATCGTCATAAGTGGTAGTTAAATGAACATATTTAGCATTGTGTGAGTGCTGCTGAATGTACTGTATGTGTGTGTGTGTGTGTGTGTGTGTGTGTGTGTGTGTGTGTGTGTGTGTGTGTGTGTGTGTGTGTGTGTGTGTGTGTGTGTGTGTGTGTGTCTGTGTATGCAAATGTCTTGTATAGTGCTACTTTTACTGAAAAATTGTTTTTCTCAGGTAAGGTGTAAGATTAGGGCTAGGGTTTGGGTTAGCATATACTACTAAGTTGATGGGGGTGAAGCCAACTGCACTACCATAGTAATGCATGCTAATGCTAATCTTAATTTTACCCCTACCCTTATCTCTAACCCTATGCCTTACTTCAGAAACCTCCTTTCCATAACACTATAATTCTTTAGACTAATTTGGTCTGAATGTACTGGTGAGATCTGCATGATAACATTGCAAAAGGAAAAAGGAAAGTGATGATTTTCCTTTTGCAGAATTTTTTGTTTTTACTATTTTTGGTTTTCACTGTGTGTGCTTTGCAGTATGCCACTGTAAGTGAATTGTCATTCAATATTTGTGTATTTCATTGACTCAACATAAACCCATATATAGAAATAGTTTACTATTATAAGGTCAAGAAATGGATATTTGACATTTGCATTGACCAAAAAGGACCCCTGAAACATTGAGAGTGAAAAACAGACAGTGCAGAAAAATACTTCAACTCCAAAAAACACCATGCCACTTTTGACGCAGGATAAGTGCTAACAAAGGTCAGGCATCGGGTATTGCCGGTCTCTGATATTCTGAACATTGGAACTAGCTGTAGTCAAGAATACGATACTTGACCTTGTAATTATAAACCTATATGTATATATATATATATATATATATATATATGTCTCTAGGACTATTGAACGAAAGTTCAATAGTCTGAATCCAAAATACCAAGGCACACTTTAACGAAAGCGCTTTCACCGAAAAAGCGCTTTCATTAAAGTCCATCCAAAAAAAATAACACTAAATCTTCTTTTATGCAGGGGAGCAGGCCCCCATCCACCCCCCCCACATGTAGAGGGCTGTGCCCCCCAGACCCTCCCCTACTTTTATATTCTCACTCCAAGGTCACACTACAGTGGGAAAAGGGAATTCTCCCTTAACCGCACTGTAGTGCGACCGGCACAACCAGCATACATAACTGAAAGTGCTGCTTCGGTGAACAGCACTTTCAGTTATGCATGTTTGGTGATTACTGCTTCAGCAGAAAGTGCCATCGTAGATCTGTACGGATCCCATATATATATATCTTCTTCTTTTCCCGGTTAGGGGTCACCACAGCAGATCATCTGTCTCCTCATGATTGGCAGTGGAGTTTTACAGTGTTGAGTTGCCAGCCCGGCACCCAACCTTCCACAGAAGGCACATACACATACACAGCCAATTTAGAGTGTCCAATCCACCCACTGCATGTCTTTGGGATGTGGGAGGAAACCGGAGCACCTGGAGAAAACCCACGCGACCATAGGGAGGACATGCAGACTCCACACAGAAGGCACCCCAGTCGAGAATTGAACCAGAGAACCTCTTGCTGTGTGGCGGCAATGCTAACCACTGCACCACCGTGGCTGCCTATATATTTACATATCTATATATGTATATGTATTTCTATGTCTATATCTTTATATATATATATATATATATATATATATATATATATATATATATATATATATATATATATATATATATATATATATTTGTGTGTGTGTGTGTGTGTGTGTATTTATAGATAGACAGAGAGATAGACAGATAGATAGATATATGTGTGTATGCCTGCATATGTGTTTTCTGATTATATGTAGCTTTGCCCCTGACATTCACTTTAAAAGATAATTCCAAGAATGTGAATACAGCAGGCTGGTTGTTTTGTAAATGAGGCACTAGATGGTTGTTTTGTAAATGAGGCACTAGAAACTTGCCAGTTCTCAAAGCAATCAATTACTGTAAGTGAGAGGAATTTTTAAAGGCTAAAGAGAGGGTGTTTGATATTCTTACACATTTATAGTAAGTTACAATAAGAAGTTCTAAAATTATTGCAAAATCAGCATGACAAAAATTAAATAAAATTAAAGTTTATTATGCAAATTTCAGTTTTTGAATCAGTTGCCTATTAATCCATTTATTGACAAAGGACTTTGACAGACAGGATTATATAAAAGTTATGAGGTGCATGTGAAAGAATAAATATGATTAAAATGGCATGTAGACTTTTGAAAACTGTATAATCCATCACCGAATATTGGAGGAACTAATAATGAAGGGCAATACACCTGTAGTTGCAATGATTCTTTGTTGTTGTTGTTTTGGCAACCATGTGAAGAGTTCATGAAATATATGTATTTTACATACCTAAAGCTAGAAACTACATTTAAAAGTAGACAAATGGTTTCCTTGATGCAAATTATTTTCTGGATTTGTGTTTGAGTAAGTCATTTTCTTCTGGAAGTTTTCATTATAAAGATTGCGGAAAATGTCTTTCTTTGCTCAAGTCTATGAGAGCTCTGAAAGCAGTATGAGAAATTTTAGGTTAAGCAGAGGATAAATTGAAGACAAACAGTAACATGTATATTTTACTCATTTCTAGCAAAAACGAAAGCTGAACCATTTGAAGACTCAAAGCTGTCATGGCTTAAGGCAGGAGAGTCTGATATGAATAGAACATTATGATATTGCTGTGACTTTCAATAAAAATAGCACTACAGCTTTGTATGACATAGGTTACTAGCATTCTAACATATTCCATGAGGAATGAACACATCTTTATGCTTTCTTTGAAATTTGTAATACACTCATTCTAAAATGAGAAATGAATTACTGAGTATTTTAGAAAAATAAACTTTAAGCAAGTATTAGATCTAAAACACATGATTGAATACTTTGTACGAATTTAACACAATTCTGCATTTATTTGAGTAGGCTTGCATGCATGCATTAGTTAATGAATAAGTCTGTTTTGAGCATTAAAGCCACAATACACTAAATTAACTCTTGGACATCTGCTGCTGAACAAGAGAACTTAGAAATGAAGTTTGGCAACAAACTAGGTTGTCCCGGGACATCTTCATGGGGGGGGGGGGGTTAGGTTAATATTAAGGGGAGTTAAGTGGGTTGGGGAGGTGAAAGGGTTAAGTGGAGGCAGGGATGGTTGGGAGGAAATGAGATAATGATTGGGAGGGGCTTAAGAGGTTTAGTCTAGTGTAATTGGGTTAAGCAATCACATTTTGGCGTGAACTTGCTACAGTGCAGGTTTGTGTCCAAGATGACCTTCAGTACTGCTGCTGTGGTCGGGTGGGCCTGGTGGCTTGGCAGAGGTAGGTAATGTTGGTTGGTCATGGTTTGGGGGATGTGCTGGTGTTTGTTGTTGTTTATTGCAGGGTCATTTGTCTGTGAATTGGTGGATTGTTCAGTGTTTCTAGTGGCTCAGTTTAGAGGATTTATGGTTGGGGCTGTGGGGGTATTTGTTCAGTCTGGGGATCCGAGGGGAGGCTTTCTTGTTGTGTTGCTTTGTTGCATGGGGACAGCAG
The DNA here is from genome assembly GCF_019279795.1 of Protopterus annectens. Taxonomy (NCBI): domain Eukaryota; kingdom Metazoa; phylum Chordata; order Ceratodontiformes; family Protopteridae; genus Protopterus; species Protopterus annectens. The sequence continues at coordinate 514,696,089 of NC_056741.1, forward strand.
CACTGTTGTGCTCTATCTGAGGCCTTTCATATGAGTTTGAGGAGTTTTGGCTGTGTTATAGGGCTGTTGAGTTGTAGATATGTGCAAGTTGGCTCTGTATGAATTAATGTTGTGGGGCAGTTGGATGGCCGTTGTCCTGTTGGGGATCTGATCCGCTTGGAGGGACATTGCTGGAGCATGTTTTATGCCTTCTTGTGGTATGGTGGTATTTGCTGGACTCACAGGCGATGAGTTGTGGTGTTTCGCGGGTGCCAGTGCAGTGTTGCTCTTTCGCATATGCAGCCGCTGTTGTCTGAGAGACTGAGAGGTGTCTTGTTTTGTTTTTGTTCAACTGTACGGAATTTTGCAGAATGCTGGAGTTGGGCTGGGAATTTGGTCCACTCTGTTTTCCACTGGCTCAGTTGGACTAGCCTGGTCAACAAATGTAAAGATTTGTCCTATCCGTTACCTTCCATGTTTGATTTCTATAGAGTCAACATATTAGAGTGTAAAGAATTTGTTTTTGCTTTGTTTTTTTTTTTCTCTTTCCTGACTCCATTGTTTCAGCTAGGAGTAGAACTTATGTCCTGATTGGTGCTTTCCTGTGGTGCAGGAACTGATGTCCTTCCAGCATTCATCTGACCAGTGTGTCTCATTGTAAGGAGTATTCACACTGTGGGGCTCCAGTGAGTGATCATTACTGGCCATGCATGCGTGGGATAGAATTGCCTGGGAGCAGCTTTGTGGTGCATTGTACCTCTCAGCTGTTGAAATTTTGGATTTTTTTTTTTACATAAAGGGGAAGAGAAAAAGAGACACCACATTGTTATCTTTCTAGGTTTGTGGGAGCAATATGTGTTAGGCATCACTGTTTTGGCTTGTTGTCTCTGGTTGGACGTTCAGACAGTGTGGGGAGGTGTCATTTGCTCTTGGGAGGTTGGATTCAATGCAGGGTAAGAGGCAACCACATGGTGGTTTGGTTTGTTGGGGCAGAGTGCTGAAGTTCTGTCCAACCTTTGGTTTGGTTCTGTCCGGGCTTCAATGGAGGGGTGTTTCTGTGGGTCTGGAATTTGGGTATTCTTGTGCCCTCTTGCAGCTGGGCTGCTACCTCCAGACTCATGGGGACTGTTTGGGGGTTTTGTGGGCTTCCCGCTTGGGGTGGGTCATGTCGCCTGCACATTTGCTGGGTTTGTGGCTGGGTTTTGGTGTGTGTCCTCTGCGTGGAGAAGTGGGCCCAGAGTGGTGGTCTTTGTGTCTTGGGGATGGACTTCCAGATGTTTGCTGATGGTTTTGTGCTAGGACCCTGGGATGCTGGTGTTCTCGGAGGAAGCAGAGTGCAGTTTGTTGTGGTGTGTTGTCTGTTTTGCAGAATTGGCAGTGGGCCTTGCTGTTTTTCATTTCTTCTGACACCAGAAATTGAGCCTTTTTTTTTTTTTTTTTTGGAGCATTGACTGTGGCTGGCTCCATTCTTGGTGGCACATGCTTTGACATGGCATACGGCATGTGATCCTGGGATTTCTGGCTTCTCCGGCTACAGGTTTTCGGGTTTTTCCCTGTTCATCTATGGACTATTGGAGGTCTGGTGTTTTTCTCCAGTGGCTTGGCTCTGTCGCTCACGTTGCCCATTGCTCTTTCATTGCATGTTTTACTCAATCCTGCTTATGATGTTTTCCGTCTTGCTTCATCGTTGTGTGTGCTTCTGGTGGCTCTCTCTCAGCTGGAGTTGCTTTTTCCATGTGGGTTGTCTACTGTTGTGGGATGTTTCTGGATGATTGTTGGGCTCCAAGACTTTTGATTGTTCTGTCTTCATGGAGGGGTGGGGTTGTGGGATGAACGATGGACTGGACTTCTGCTCTGATGAGACGTTTTCACAGGCTAGAAGGTTGTTCACATGCTGGCCGCTCATTGCGCATGTGCGATGTGGCGATAATGGCTGTGGGGAGCAGGGTACTGCAGGACATACCTCTCAATCATCCGAAATTAGCGTTAAACACTAACTTTTGTACCTACAAGGAATGACAATAATATACTGGAAACATAAGTATGTATGTTTACTCTAAACTACTCCAAATAATTGCCATTCGCTGCACTATGTTAATTAATTTAGAATGTTGTTGTCAGGAAAACAGAAGGGACATTTTAGCTATATGGAAAAAAACAGAAGAAGTTGTTAGAGCGAGAGAACTGAATTTAATTTTAATATTAACTCATTAAAGGTTACAGAGAATGTAATGTTTTCACGTTAGAGGTTTTGGATTACAATAATATGGCTCAATGAATTATGAAGTGATGAGACTTATTCACCCTGTTTATGGTACGGATGGCAGTATGGTGTTGGTGTTTGTCTTACAGCCACAATGTGCAGGGTTTGTTCTCACATGGTGTAATGGCCAAACTTTGGAATGGTCACAAAGCTGGTAAGCCTAGTCATAATTTATGAGATGTTTGAGGAATATCAAGAATATCGCTAGCATCCATGTATTTTAAGAAGTTTTAATCTGACTTTGTCACATTCTGTACAATTGTCTGTGCTATGTGGATTTATACCTCAGAAAATATTTATTGCTAGGTCATAGTGTCTCATGCAGGAGCAACTGGACAATACAAATAAGTTGTACTGATGTCAAAAAAAAAAATTGTTGAAAGTACTCCTTCTATGGCATGAATAGTACAGCTTGGAAGATGGTCGTTTGAGACTTTGGCTGTGGGTGACTACTGTTCGCTGCTTTTGTTGAATCTCTGTTGTGGCATTGCAGTGCTGGGGTGACTTCTGGGGGCCACAGCATATGCTATAGGAAAACGTAGTTGCAAACTTGTATAGGACAATAGTTAAAGCTTTGAAGATGCCTTGGAAGGTGTGTTATGTATTTTAGATTTACATGTCTTTTCTTTCTTACAGATGTTTTTTTTTTTTTTTTTGGAACACTGCTGCTATAATTTGGAATAGGTGGGTATAAGGTAGGGCCTTCTCTTTATATATTAGATGATTTACTTTTCTCCTTTTCTTTGTAGATGGTGGTATGCTGAGTACCGGTTGTGGCAGTACACAGGGAATTCGCATATGACGGAAGTAGTGGTGAGCGAAGAGGTTACACATGCAGAGCACAAGGTGGCAACAGTTACTGACTGAAATTGCTGAAGGGCAGGAGGCATCATGTGGTGGCTTGAAAAGGGGATCTGAAAGGTAATATTTTTGATAGGACAGATGCTTTGGGGCACAAAGTGGTTCTGAGTAATTACCTTATTAAGGCATATTAGGGTTCTGTGTTCAATTGGTGTGAGCTGATTATGGTATTAGTATAGGGGCAAGTAAGGAAGAGGTAGGTAGGGGAGGCCAAGGAGGAAACAGTTGGGGATGGCTTATGGGGAGTAGGAGGATCCCATGGGATGAGTAGAGTCACAATATTCATAGGAGCACTGGACTTATTTGGCTAAAGCCCTCTGGCTCTTGCAAGCCAGTGAAGTTCAACTTTTTTTTTTTTTTTTTAGAACCTTGGGGTGGTTGTATTTACTCATTCAGTTGTTGAACCATATTTAGGGTAAGGGCCAATGAGGTGTTTGATAGGATGCTGGAGTTTGTTCCTAATGGGTGGTGTCTTTGGGGTGACAAATTTGTCCCTTGAGTAGTTAGTGTTAATGTTACATAACTGGTCAAGGTTTTACAGCATACCACAATGATCATTTCACTTGGTGTTTGGGTCAATTTTGTGAGTGGAGTTTTAAGAAGCATGGTAGGTAGGCGGGTAGAAAGGTAGTTTTAAAACTGGGTGCATTGTTACAGGGGAGTTAGGTTTAAAGGAAGCTTGGTTGCAGGATAAGGCTGCGGTAGGACAGGTCTTAATTGCCTAGAGGTGGTATAGGTAATATAAGGAAAGAGCTCTCCAGGGGAAAGGCCGGGGCCAAACAGGAGTTAAGAATGGTTTGGTAATGAGTGAATTGGGGGTGTTTATGGCTGGGTATGTAGAGCATTTCGTTGCTGAGCATAGGTGGGTTTTCAGGAACTAGGTCAAGGGGTGCTGGTTTTCTGCCAGCTAAGGTAGGACATTAAAGTTGGAGTTAGACTGTTCCCTACAGTAATGGAGTTGTTGCACATATAGAATTGGGTAGTGGGGGGGCTAAGGTGATATGCTACAGTTAACAGGGTCTTGGGTGTGAGACTTGCTACTAGTTGTTTGACTGGGTGCCGTCTTGAGTTCAAGGGGTTATAGTTTGTGGTTTTGTTGTGGTTATAGGCTGTCAATAAAGTCAGGTTGAGCCGTGATTTCAGCTTTGAAGGCAGCGGAATAAAAGGGTATGTGTTCACATAGTGTTACAACGGGCTCATGGCAATCCTAATTTATTTAGTTTCATTAGGGTGTACATCAGTGATGGCATGGCAGAGGGGTTTATAATAGGATTCTAAGGTGCTTTTCAGATGACAGGTACACCAAATGATGTTTGGCTTGACCCTTCCCTTTATGGGAAGTGGATTGAGCAATTTTGCGTAGAAGGGAGGGGGAAGAGCCTGGTCAGGCTGGTTGTCAAAGCAGAGGGATAGGCTTGCCCTCTTCTGTTCCCCCTCTAATGTCTGGATGTTCATTTCAAGGATCTGAGGAAAGGAAATGAGTAGTTGGAGGAAGCTTGCTGAATAGATAAGCAAGCTGAGGTAAGGATGCTGCTTATTTGGTGAAAAGTAATTTAATGGATGGTGTATGAAAGGAGTTGGGACACTGCTTCATAAGTAAAGTAAGCGAGCAGTGGTATGGACCCTGCTTGTTGGGCAGGGTGAGTAGGTACGCTGCCCTGATTAGCATTACAATGAATGGTGTATGAAGTGAGATGGGATGCTGCTTCATAAGTAAAGTAAGTGAGTGGAGGTATGGACGCTGCTTACTGGGGCAGGGTGAATAGGTACACTGCCCTGATTAACATTACAAGGATGTTATGCTGTATTTAGAATCAATTATATTATGAATAGCTGTAATTAATAAAGTTGGTGATCAAAGCTATGTTATGGAAATTTAATAAAGGTCGTCAAATGTAATTTGGTGTGATGTGTGTTAATGAAGGGGACCGGGACAAATGAAGTTTGGCAACAAACTAGGCTGTCTCGGGACATCTTCTTGGTGGGGTTAGGTTAATATTAGGGGGAGTTAAGTAGGTTGGGGGGGGTGAAAGGGTTAAGTGGTGGCAAGGATGGTTGGGAGGAAATGAGATAATGATATGGAGGGGCTTAAGAGGTTTAGTTTAGTGTAGTTGCGTTAAGTAATCACATTTTGGCGTAAACTTGCTACCCACCCACCCTCCCTTTTTTCTTTGGTAGGAAGTAAGGTTATTTATCAGTGGGGGTAGGCGGAGAAGAGAGATAGGCTTGCCCTCTTCTGTTCCCCCTCTGATGTCTGGATGTTCTTTTCAAGGATCTGGGGAAAGGAAATGAGTAGTTGGATGAAGCTTGCTGAATAGATAAGCAAGCTGAGGTAAGGATGGTGCTTATTTGGTGGAAGGTAATTCAATGGATGGTGTATGAAGGGAGTTGGGATGCTGCTTCATAAGTAAAGTAAGCGAGCAGAGGTATGGACCCTGCTTCTTGGGCAGGGTGAGTAGGTACGCTGCCCTGATTAACATTACAAGGATGTTATGCTGCATTTAGAATAAATTATATCATGAATAGTTGTAATTAATAAAGTTGGTGATCAAAGGTATGTTAATAGAAATTTAATAAGGTCGTCAAATGTCATTTGGTGTGATGTGTGTTACTGAAGGGGACCAAGACAAGATGGAATACTTTAATTTCATTTATAAGTCCATAGGTACTTACTAGGCTATTGATCCTCAAGGATCTTTTGAAGCCTAGCCAAGAAGTTTATAAACTTTATGTTATAAGTGCAAATTAATTCAGAGCTCTTGAATTTTAAGTATGAAATCCTAGAGCCCTGGACTTACATGTTATCCCTGTCCATAAGGGACAAAGATGCTAAACCAAGTATGGATTTGTAGTTTCTCATCCATTCATCCAGATTACGCCTAAATAGAGTAAAAGTCATATTTTGTTCTATTTATTTATTTATTAGCATGTGCCGTAAAGTATTTTTGTTTATTAGGTGAGGAGATTGATAAAAGAATAGTAGTACTACATAGTGAAGACAGCATATTGTATCAATTCAAACAGCATTTATTGAATGGTTACATAAAATATTGAATTTATATGAATTCATTTGTTCTGTGAAGGCATAATAGGTAAAACAGTAAGGAATATTTCATTGCATCAGAGGCAAAATACAAATTATCACACAGGAATCTATAGATAACAAAATGTAGGGTAAGCGTGGCTAGATCATTTGGATAACTAAGGAACTTGAGGCCTTCACAATTTTTGTTAGGACTCACTGGGGTCTTTCAAGTTGAGTTGTATGTTTCAATAGATGCATAAAAAGGTGGCATATTCAAAGATGGGGAGGATAAGAGTTGAGTAAAGTGGGTGTAAGAACCTTGATCTAGATAAAATACCTCTCAATGTTAACTGGATAACATAGGGGGAGTTTTAAACAACACCAGTGATATTATGTCACAGGAAAGGGATTCATCTATACATTTATATGATATATTTTATTAACTGTTTAGTTTGCCAAAGTGATCAGTATTACGTTTTAATTAGGTTTAAGGTAATTTACTATGTAGTAATTATTTCCCAGTTTGACACTTCCTGAAGCAGTTTTATGTCAATGGGAGCAAGAATAACAATTAGTTCATAGTCACCTGTGAACTTAGTTATCCAAACACCTGTAATATTGGCTTACAGATTTGTAAAATAAATGCCGAATAGTAGGGGGGGGGGTCTACTACCGAGCCCTGCAGAACATCAGTACTGCCATTTGTACTTGGAGAGCTGGTACCTGTATCAACTTGGTTTCTGTCCATCGTCTAGTTTTCTAGCCACCTTACTATGTATTGTTGAGGAAGTGTATGAAGTTGAGACAGGCACTGCCTTTGACCAAAGCTGAAACTATATCAGTCCAGGGCCAAGAAGTTATCAGTGGTAGCATTAATGAAATGAAACATTGTATGGTTTTCCAAATAATACTGGTAAGGCTACTAGGCCTATACTTACCTGCGCATGCAGCTGGAACTATTTGTGCCCAGACATTATGATGACTATTCTCCAGACTTTAAGGATGAAGCTGATGGCTAGATTCATAATGGACATGTTCAAGGAGTATGTGAGAGGCCATATTTCACACTAATAACCAAGGTACTTATTATATTATCAGGGCCAATAGATGTTATTTTTTGCTTTTGACACAATAGGATTTGTTACACAGCAATCTTTGGTGAGATCAGGGGCTAGGGGAGAAGGGAAACAGTGGAAATAGTTATTGGGGAAATGCTGGCATCACATTGCATTGCTTGGCCATTAATATCAACATGTTTTGGGACTTGGAAATAAAATTGTCTGAGAAGATGAATGTTTAAAATTAAATAGTTCCAAAGTCAGGAGCTAATTTGCTCCCTAGGTGGTGTAACAAAAGGACTTTTAACTTGCTTAGAACATCCTGTAATGCATACAGGAAGAAAACACAATCTATGCTTTAGATACTACACAATAAAAAGTTCATTTAACACTTTGGAAATAACAATATAATCAAGCATGGCATTTTATCCAGGACATTGGGGAGACATGTTTAGTATCATCTCACTACATGACCATAAGATCTCTATGCCGCTAGGCACCAGAGAACAAAATTCAGTCTAATACCCCTTCCTAATTATGATACTAAACCTGTGAATCTTGTTTTAAAATGGATAAAGGAAGGTTAAAGGAATGCCACATCTTTCTAACCTCTCGGAAGTTATGAAAAGATATTAAGTGGATGGGACTGCTTGGAAAGAGACAGTAGGTCACTATTAATGACTGTCAGTTTAGCATATCCTGCAGTGCTGGGTTTGACTGCCTAATTCTTCACTTATAGACCATGTTATTTTCAGCTTGTCACTTAATCAGAGAGTGCTTCAAGGTCACCTCTGAAAAGCAAATGTGTTTCTTGATGACTTACCTGGTTAATGAAAGAATGGAAAACATTCATTTGCTGATGTAGACTTGTCTCAAATCCACCAGAATTAAGATAATGTTTACTATTTTAGCTTTCTCTTTTTTTTTCTTTACTCTCTTTCTTAAGCTTGAAATACTGAGTGCACAGCATTCAGAGCTAACACATGTTTCTTCTCTTACAGGTAACTATTTTGTTATCAATCTGTCTGTGGCTGATATAGGAGTGTCAGCATATCCGTATCCATTAACATTAATCAGTATGTTTTACAGAGAGTGGATACTGGGAGACACACATTGCACAACCAGTGCTTCCATTATGGCTTTATGCAATGTTGCTTCTGTTTATAACATTACAGCAATCGCTATCAATCGGTACTGCTGTATCTGTCATAGCCAGACGTATGGAAAACATTACAGCAAGCAGAGAACATGCATCTATATCTGTATTGTATGGATTTGTGCACTTCTTACTATAATTCCTATGAGACTTTTAAACATGCTTTACTATGACCCTCTTGTATATTCATGTACTCTTCTTCGGAATGTAAATCCAGCATATACACTTGTTATTGAAATCGTTCACTTCATAGCACCTACAGCTGTGGTTTCATTTTGTTATTTGAAAATATGGATAGTAATCATTCAGGTCAAGTACCGTCTCCGTCATGACAGCAAAGAAAAGCTAAAACCTAATGAACTGCGCCAGTTTTTTATTATGTTTCTTGTTTTTGCTATATATGTGATTTGCTGGGGACCCTATGGTATTATTGGATTAGCAATTGGTATAAATCCAATCAGAGGTGCAGAGTTAAACTCCAGCTGGACTGCTCCTGCAACTCATACTTTTGCCTGTTTCCATAGTTGCATGAATGGTATTATTTATGGGATTTTTAACAAAAATTTTCGAAATGAATATAAACAAATTCTTTTACTATTTGTACCAAAATTACTACTCAAGATGAAATCAAATGGGAGAAGTAAAAATATTCAACTCACAGCACAATAAACTAAAATTAATACATAATTAAGGTCACTTGTTATTCAAAATTTGATTATAAAGAAGTGCAAAGGGTATCTTTCTGAAACTTAAAAATGTTTAGCAATTTTTTATACAGTTTCTCTGTATTTTTTTTCATTATATTATGTCTTAGTCTGTAGGCATTTTTTACTAAATACACTACATTGTTAGCATTATCACTGTGTGAAGACCAAAGTGTGATTCATGTTTGTAGATTATTCACATCCCGTATTCCTCTTCTATCCTAGTCTTATCTATGTATCTGCTGTCCCCCTTCCCATACTTAGTCATGCCTGGCTACGATTTGTCAGAGTCATGTCTGACACCCTTCCATCCTCTGACATGCCAGGCAGAAGTGTGTCACAGTCCTGTCTGTCACCATCATATCCTGACCTGTATCTTCTGCATTAACGTCTCACAACACCTAGTTTCTGCTCTGTTTATCTCTACAACCATCTTGCAAACACAGCACATAAAGATATTCTGAAAAAAATATTTCTCTAAACTATTTCAATAATTTGTTTATTCTATGAAAGAAATAAAAGCAACTTAACCATCTCAGATGTTATGATACTATGATTGCATAACCACTATCCACCACTTCCATTACTTATTTTGAGGAAGTGTATGAAGTTGAGACAGGCACTGCCTTTGACCAAAGCTGAAACTATATCAGCCCAGGGCCAAGAAGTTATCAGTGGTAGCATTAATGAAATGAAACATTGTATGGTTTTCCAAATAATACTGGTAAGGCTACTAGGCCTATACTTACCTGTGCATGTGGCTGGAACTATTTGTGTTCAATAATGTGTTTATTCTATGAAAGAAATAAAAAGCAACTTAACCATCTCAGATGTTATGATACTATTGCATGCCATTAAAGTGTGGGAATCCTGTGACATAAAAAGATAAAGCCCTGACTTTGCCTCCAGAAGGTCGTATGTGGGGAGGATGGGACTAAGTGCTCATCCTGGGGAGAGGGCATTTTGACCTACTGAGGGATTGACAGTAGAGTCAGTGTGGCTACATGCTTTATGTATGTCAGAAGCCATACGCGTGTATGTGACAACAGCAGCATACAAAAACCACAAACCACCACAGGAAGGGATTAGGTACTTGAAAGTGGGAGAAAGATAAACATAAGATGTCCTGCTTCGTAATACCCAACTTTTACTTCCTGTGGAATTAATTGGTTCATAAGGCTGTTGACCCAGTTAAGGAATGAATGGGCCTTAGGTATTTTTACCTAATAAGGGAATGAATGGATCTCATTTTTGCTGTTTAAAATAAATGTATGTGCTGATTGGGTGAAGGAAGGGGAATCTGATACAAAATGGCTATGCATTTAAATATATTCATCATCATTTGGAAATTCACTGTAATCTCTCTGAAATGAAATAAGCCTAATTACTTTGTCATCTTTTATCATTTTCAGTTGCTTCTAAAATAATCATAATGTACAAAGTGACTGTATTTGTCTAGACCTAGATATCTTATTTAAACATGTTGTCTGTATGATTCCTAATTAAATGCATCTATTGTTGCAATCCAGAGTTTTTAATTCATTAAGATGCATAAGAAAAAGAACCTGTACTTAGTAAGTTAAATTATCTGTTCAGAAATACAAAAATGTATTAAATGGGACAAATATAACCATGTATAAATAAATGTTATAAATAACAGTCAGATGGCTATGTGTGTACATGTGTGGGTGTGTGCGTGCATGTGCCCGTGCGCACTTGTGCACGTGTGTGAATTTGGTGTGCATTTGTGTGAGAAACTGATATAAAAAAACTGCTCAAAGGAAACATCTCTATGTAGTTTGCCTTATTATCTTTTCCTGATTACTTGCCTTCATTTGCATCTTTTATGGGATTTGTACTCTTGTCACTAATTAATATCAGAGGCATACCTCTCAACCTCTTAATGCAAGAAATCTGGACAAAGCTTAAAATAACGGGGGGACAAAGGCCCAAAAATATGGATAGATTTTAAATATTGTTCTTATAAACTTAGAAAACTGCTAGAACAATTAGTATGCATTTTATGGATATGAAGTCTGAAACTCAAATTTATGTCATTATTTGGTCATCATTTAATGCCTTCAGTCCTCCATGATTTTCCAGAAAACCACATATTTCTTGAGGAACTGACCAAGTATCTGTGGGAAAAATCTGGAGATTCTGCGAAAATCTGTACAGTTGAGAGGTACTCCTATGTCAATGATTCCTATTTTGGCACAGTACTGATGGCAGTCCAGCACGCATTGGCATGTTGGTACACCCATGTAGTTGCTGTGCATCTCATAGGCCTTCATTTCATATAACACTGACTCTTCCAATTACATCTTGCACTGTACCTTAATTTTTCTAACTCAGTTTCAGGTTACAGTTTTCTCACATAGTATAATTGTTTCTAAACTGTGTTAGTGCTGGTTTTCAACACAGTTCATCTGTATATGTGGTATGCACAAGCTGTCTGCTTGTTGTGCATTGATATATAACCCCTAAATTCTTGTCATGCTTTTGAACCCTGTCTTACTTGTTAGACGTCTCGGTGGATTTTTTTACAGATCAGCTCAATGTACTGTATACTGTGTCCATAGCACATCCTTACACTAGGTTTATATTTAAAGATGTTACGCACTTATTTCTCTGATAGAAATACCCAATTTCCTCAATAAAGCTTTGTGTCACTACTTGCCATTATTGAAATATTCAGGAGCCTAGAAGCCATGCAAATCTAATAGACCTCTGTCCAAAGTGAGTAAGCTTAGATACACTCTAACACCCCTGTATGAGCAGAGATGGCATGGAATTCAGGCAGAGCAATCTCTCTCTGTAGGACGCCACATTGAAACATTCCTCTCCTTGAGTGACACAACACTAGTGATTTTGCAGGATCGATGTACGTCTACATAGGTGGTATGCACCTCTTACCCTCTTTCTCAAAATCTATGAATAGCTTATTTGCATTATTACTGAAAAAAGGAAATAGTTTCTATGAGTTGTCCTACTCAGTTAAGTTCATACCTTTCAACCTCTTAGTACATAAAATCTGAACAAAGCCTAAAATGATGGTGGAGTGGGGGCAAATAGGGACAGATTTTAAATATTGCTCTTACAAACTTAGAAAGTTGATAGAATAATAGGTTTTGCATTAGCATGAATTTTCTGAAGGATGTGGAGTCTTAAACTCAAACGTTTGTCATTATTTAATGACTTCAATCCTCAGCTATTTTCCAGAAAATTACAGATTTTAAGAGGAACACACCAAATATATGAAGCAAAAATCTGTACAGTTGAGAGGTATGGAGTTGTCTGACCCTATAAATAGGCACCATGAGGATATCCCATTATTCTGACAACTTCTAGAGAGATCCTTACCTTAGTGTCATTGGGATGGCACTACTTATATACAAAATGAATCAAAAATACTGACTAAAGTTACAGTGTGACACAAAGCAAACCTTTCATGAGTTCTACTCCTGGAAAATTAAGGCTACCTTCTATTTTAAGTTTAATAAATGCAGTTGTCTATTGTTATATCTATCTATCTATCTATCTATCTATCTATCTATCTATCTATCTATCTATCTATCTATCTATCTATCTATCTGTCCATATGTCTGTCTATCCATCTGTCTATCTCTAGCTGTTAATTGAATGTACTGCCCCACTGCCCTAAGTGCCTTTTTTATGAGCTAGCACCTGGGCTTACTTTTGAGCAAGAATTAAAACAAGCACATTGCATCAAGAAGATAAATGTTAAGAAAAAGCATCTTATGAAATATATAATGCAGTGAGTGTGTTATAATGAAGTGTTATATTTATAAGCAGGTTACAGTCAGCGCTATTGTATCAATTCAAACAACATATATTGAATGGTTACATAAAATATTGAATTTATATGAATTATATACATTTCCCCTGGTCCTTTTCCTCACTCTGCTGAAGCTGGCCCATGCTTGTCAGGCAATTATATACATTGTTTATGCTACCCAGAATAATTCATTATCTATGAATTTGGATAAGCAAAATTTTGTTAATTCAGTTTATATAAGTTTAGTGGTATCCAGATGTATTCAGTGCTCCTAAAGCAGTCACACTGACAGTTTGCAACTAGACGGGTGGATTGCATCATCCAAATGTTAAGTCAGTCAAGAACATTACCCTACTTCTGGCATTCAAAAAAAAAAAAAAAAAAACACTTGCACAAGTATTATACTGACATTTTAGACTACAGTTGCAAATAGCAAATGAGGAGTACAGTTTGTTTATGTTTCAACTTTTGTCAGTTGTAATTAACACTGTAGATGGTTATTATTTATATTTGTACTTTTAGCTATATAAACAATGTGCATTTTAACAATTAAAAAAGTGCACACAGTAATTTGGTTACAGCTGCTTCCCTTAACACAAGCAATACATAAGACTTCAACCAGTCCCCCCTGATTTGCCAGCTTTCAGTTCTGACACAGCACTTCACATTTTTTAAATCTTATTTTTGGCTACTTAGTAGTATATGGAGAAGTTAAATATCCATGCACTACAAAGAATTATGATCAGATCTCTGCTCATAACTACATATTATGTGTTCTCAACGTGAATGCCAAGATTCATCTCTTGAGCTTCACTGTCGAGGTTAATTTCTTGGCATCCATGTCTTGAACACATAATATGCTTCTTACGATTGATGACCCAATCATAATCCTTTGCACGGACACTCAGCTGTCAATTATTAGAAATGTTCATGTTTGCAATACTCTTACTGTATTTGCCTCTATGCTCTACACCTTTTTGTACTTAGCACTGTACAATCTAAGGATTTTGACCATGTTGAGACTAAACTTCATCATCTGTGATCAATGCTCTACCATGGTTAACAAATTCATATAAATAAATTAATTAAATATTACAAGGCAGTACTAAGGACTCACTGAGACATTAAGTTGATGAAACACTCAAGTTGCATGCAGGAAAGTAAAGCTCTATATACTCTAATTTAGCCACAATCCTCTAATTATCTAATTATTCTAGCTTTTATATCAACATAATCTACCAGTGGTCAAAGACATAAAATATTTTGGTGTTATTGATCTATTTCCATAAAGTAGAGTCATAATTCTGATTCACACTCTGTGACCAGTCTAACAGAATTTATGAATTTTGCCATGGGAGATTTCTTGTTACTGTCACTTGTCACATGTTTCTTATAACAGGCAGAAAGTTCAGCATGCCATGTAACTCCTCTAACTTGTTTCGTTTCTCAACTTACAAAGACATTCTTTTAACAGTCTTTGTTCAACAGAAACTTTTTCTTGTACAATACATTCAGTCACATATCCAATTATACCTAATATTAGTCTGTCTCTATACTCATTTCAGTCAGTCTAAGCACCAGCTTCATCCCAGCTGAATAGAAAATGTCCACCATTATTCCTTTGCACAAAGTTGGTGCTTCCACTCACCCCAGAAATTATACACCTATTAGCCTGACTATCCTTATCTGCAAGACCATGGAGTGAATCATCGTGGACCTTATCAACAAAGCTATAGGTAATCTCCAAATACTTGGCCCTACTTAGTTTGGATTTGTCAAAGGAAGATCATGCCTGCTAAACCTGGTGGACTTCTTTGAGACAGTCACCAAGGCCCTGGACGAAGGGAAATCTGTGCATACAGCCTACCTAGACTTAGCCAAGGCATTTGACACTATCTCTCACTCAGGCAACATTGACAAACTCAACCATCTAGGTATCAACCCTTATATCCTTAGATGAGTCACTAACTGGCTCACTGATAGAACACATATAGTCAAAATGGGGGAATTCACCTCCATCAGTATACCTGTAACCAGTAGTGTACCACAGGGATCAGTCCTGGGACCTCTACTGTTTAGAATCTATTTCTCTGAAGTGCAAGCAAAAACTAAAGGTCCGTGGCTGGCAAAGTTTGCTGATGACTGCAAACTGGGAGTGGTCATAGAATTTCCAAATGATGTCAACATTCTACAAGATGGTCTTCCACAAACAAATGATTGGTGCCAAAGTCACGGCTTCAAACTTAATGCAAATAAATGTATTTTCATCTCTTTTGGTTAGAGCGATGTTCTTGCTAACTACCACATCAATAGTAACATCCTTAGTATGCGCTCAGTGGTGAGAGACCTGGGCACACAGGTTGACAACAATCTTATCTTTGATCGCCATGTCTCCACAGTGGTAAGAAGGGCATTCTATATTGGTCATCTCATAAGTAAATGTATTGTTTCCAGGAAAAAGAAGTTATAACCTCCCTGTACTCTTCCTTCATTAGGCCAATAATTGAGTATAATGCTCCTTTTGGTATGTACCTTTCCAAACACCTGCAGCAACTGGAGAGACCACAAAGGTTACTCACAAGGAAAATTCAAGGTCTTTAGCATCTGTCATTTGTGGATTGTCTGAAATCACTGTCACTTTATTCTGTTTCATACAGACTACTCAAAGGCAATCTCTGCCTTGCATACAAGACAATCTCTGACCCTGCTTTAATGGAAATGCTGCATCTACATAAGTCAAATGGTACATGGGTTATTCGATCTAAAATGCTTAACCTGGTATGTGACATTAATAGAACCTGCTGGAGGGACAGATTTGTCTCCCAGATGTTACCACACTTGTGGAACAGACTCCCACTTCATGTCAAACAGAGCATTTCATTGGCCCTCTTCAAATGCAATCTGTACGATTGGATGGATAACTGTAAATTCACCCCAGAGGTTCCACCTGTGTCCCTCTTGGACACAGTTATTAGGTGCTGATCATGGAAATAAGGGTAGAACTTGGCTAGGCTTCTAAGGGCCCCAGGGTCATTATCTTAGTAACTTCCTATGATTTTATGATCCTCCTACCCACAGTACTTTCATAGGTCCATTGGTAAGTACTAAAATAACTGACATTGCGGGCCATTATAAGCCTAACCACTTTCACTTTCAAAGGTGAGAAACAAACACTGTACCTTGTTTAAGAGATAAAACCTTAACCATTGTATCAGCCATCTACCCCCAAACTATATTCCTTTAGTTTATAAAATCCCATCTACCCCCAAACTATATTCCTTTAGTTTATAAAATCTCCAAAACCAAAAAAAGTTGTTTGAATTTATTGTAGCAAAACACACCAAAGAATAAATTAACGCTGCCAAACAGATGCTTTTTTGACCACCTTCTTCATCAGAAACAAACAGTGGACCAAATTTAACAGCTGTTATATACCCTATCTTTTGAATTCAATAAGTAAATTGCTTGTCCAATAAAAACAGTAGTAGAATAAACACATACTTAATTAAAATGTTCAATTAAAACAACAGGTTCTAAAAACCTCATCATTAACCAATACCATGACTATCAAAATGCAACGAAAACAAGAATCTGAATGCAAAAACAAGAAATACAAAATATACCCTATTGTCCACTTATTTGAAACAATAAACTGTATATTTAATAAATGTACAAATGTATGAATAAATAAATAAATACATTTGTTATAATAGCAAGGGGGCTCTATCAAGTAAAACATGCAGTGATACTGTCACCTAGTGACTTGTTTGAGGAAATACATCAAAGTTTTAAAAATCATTTAAACTGGGAGGTTTTGTAGATTCCAATTGTTTTGGCAGATTATTTTGAAATCTACAAAACCTCCCGGTTTAAATGATTTTTTGTCCATTATGCCTGTGCTTAAGTTAAGATCAGCAAAACTTTGATGTATTTTCTCAAACAAGTCACTAGGTGACAGTATCACTACATGTTTTACTTGGTAGATCCCCCTTGCTATTATAATGAATTTATTTATTTATTCATACATTTGTACATTTATTAAATATACAGTTTATTGTTTCAAATAAGTGGACAATAGGGTATATTTTGTATTTCTTGTTTTTTGCATTCAGATTCTTGTTTTCGTTGCATTTTGATAGTAATGCTATTGGTTAACGATGAGGTTTTTAGAACCTGTTTTTTTAATTGAACATTTTAATTAAGTATGTGTTTATTCTACTACTGTTTTTATTGGACAAACAATTTACTTATTAAATTCAAAAGATAGGATATATAACAGCTGTTAAATTTGGTCCACTGTTTGTTTCTGATGAAGAAGGTGGTCGAAAACGTATCTGTTTGGCAGCTTTAATTTATTCTTTGGTGTGTTTTGCTACAATAAATTCAAACAACTTTTTTTGGTTTCGGAGCCCTTATCTGGTGTTTCCAGTGAACTTTTGGATGGTTACAAGTTTTTACTCAGTTTGTTTTCATCTCTTTTTGGTTTAGTTTATAAAATCCATATATACATCATATTAACATGAAATATATATATTGTATGACTATAAAAATAAAACATGTTAATTAATTTCAAAGTAAATATACATGTTCATGTAAAGTGTAGATTTAACTTCTAAATGAGTGAACTTTTAAATCTTCTAGTTTATGATTCTATGGCATACTGAACAGTTCACAAAATATATTCTTTATCATACTTTAGATAATCAATTCTTAAACATGAAACATTAAATCCTGCTTGCACACACGCACACACACACACACACACACACACACACACACACACACACACACACACACACACACACACACACACACACACACACACGTCACTTGACTAAAGTCACATTTTGTAAATCGTGCTGTCAGAATTTTGTCATTGACAAATGCAACAAATGAGTGAATGTGTTTACTAGAGTCATTGTAAAAATAATGACACATAGTAGTCATAAAATGGAATGAATACCATGCTAAGAATCTAATTTATAACCACAAAAATGGCCAGCACTCAAAGTCAGCAAAAATAGCTTTTTTTTTATTCTTCCATATCAGAAAACAGTCCGGTATCAGCAAACAGATGCCTTTTTCAGTGTAATAACAAACAGTACACTTGAAAGAATTAAATAATTGAGCTCCACCCCTTTAGCAAATTAATTATAACAATTCATTTAATCTGGGTGAAAACAATGCCCCCAGCCTCACTATCCAAGATTGCTCCTTACTGGTTAATATACCATGCCATCCTAACTATTACATGGCCAATTCTATCAATAACAGTAAAACTAAATACAGCTGAAGGATGTTTCTCTATGTGTTTATATAATGCATTAAAACACAATGATTTCTAATGTCACTCGTATGTTCATAAATGTGAATCTTCAATGGTCCGGATGTTTGTCCAGCATAAAATGCTGAACATATACATGTGGCAAGAATAAATTAGCCAGTCAGAACTATGATTGCCAAAAATCTGGATGTCAAAAACGTTTGCTATATTATTAGATGTGAATTGTTTTGTTTTCCTAACAAATTTGCATGCAGAACAATGCCCACAAGGTTGACAGCCTAACAAAGATTACCATCCATGGTTGCTTATTGATGTTAAATTTGATAGTTTTTTTTATAATGATTAAAACAATTCCCTATGGTTTTATCCCTTCTGTAAGAAAATACATTTGAGTGATGTTATTAACTTATGTATCTTGTGGTCTGCCATTAAAATGTCCCAATGTTTATTGAACATATTGCTGAAAAATCCAGTATTACTGCCAAAACTAGCCACTAATCTTAATGTGTCATCTTTAACTCTATATTTGTTATATTGTAACAATTTTGATCTGTCAACATTGTTGACAGAATTCTGAGTTGTCAAAATATCTTTATAAATATATCCCGTCACAAAATCTCTTAACTAGATCATATTCTTGTTTATCAAATTTCTCATCCGATGAACATATTCTTTGATTCTAAGAAACTGTGGTTTTGGAATATTCTGAATAATATGGGCTGGATGACAGCTTGTTTTATGTAGTAAAGTATTAAACTGAGGATTCTTCCTAAATATTGTAGTGCTCAAGGAACCATCATGATTTTTGGTGATGTCAAGAAATAAAAAGGAAATTTGTCTACTGGTATATTTCACACCAAATTGTATCGCTCATTTATTTTCATTTAGATAGTATATAAATTAATTCAAATATACAAAGATGGACTTCCAAACCATCCAACAATCATCCAGGTACCTATGTCATATATCTATAGCTTTCAAAAAAAGATATTGTGACTATTATCATACATTTTTCTCATATAATTCCAGTATTTCCACCTTTTTTAACATATATTTCAAATTTTGGATTGGACAATTTCTATGATATTTATGAAATTGGAAAATATATTTACCATTCTAGTTCAGGTTGATGTGAATGACTTGAGACCTACCTTTCTGGACTATATGAAGGGAGACATGATTGAGATCTCTGAATGTGTGTCCCAGGTGGGTATGTCCCTAGCTTTGAGCAGCATTTTACCCTCACCTAGGATGATACCACAATATGAACAGAAAATGATTGACTTCAATAATTAGTTCAGCTTCTGGTGTGATTCTAAAGGGATCCAGTTCCTGTCAGCCTGAGACAACATGGTGGAGAGACCATGCTGTTTTGCCAGAGATGGTCTTCATCTGGCAACTGTAGGCTTTCAGTTGCTGGCTAAGGCACTTGCCATCCCCATAATGCCTCTTTTAAGCAAGGTTACAACAACAGAATTCCTGATGTGGAAATGACAAACACAAAGAAACTAAGGGTTATGCTGCTAAATGCTAGAGCTTTAATTCAGAAACTGCACTCTCTGGAAGCACTCATCTCCCTGGAAGATGTTGACATCTGTGCAGTCACAGAAACCTGGCTCAAGGGTGCAGAAAGTATTCTGGCTTTGCAAGGTTACAATACCTTTCATACTTTCAGACTGAAATTGAAGGTGTGAGAACCAAAGGGGGTGGAGAATCCATCTTAATTAAGATAAGTACACCTTTAGACTGGTTAGACAAGAAAACTCTGTGGAGCTACTCCAAGTCCCTAGTTGGGACAATTGAGGTACAACATAGCACCCTAATCATGGGTGACTTCAACTATCCTTCAATTAATTGGGAAACTTATATGAGTCCAAACTCACTTGCACAAAAGTTCCTAGACTTTGTTAACTCAAATGCCCTGGAAGAAATCGTGCACCACCCCCCAAGGGGCTCCAATATTTTAGAACTGTTCCTTACAAATTTGAGTGACTAATGCAACACTCAAGTGTAGGGCCTGCACTGGTTAAATCTGACCATAAATCAGTCATTTTTGAAGTAGTAATAACACCAGAACTCCCCAAAGGAGAAGTCAGGCTAAAAAATTCACTGAAGCTAACTATACCCTCCTAAGGGAAGGTATAATTGACTTCCAGTGTATACACTGATGCCTTGTATAAACATCTACACAAATGTATAGGCACAGCCATACCGGATAGGATTAAAACAAGATCCTCAAGAAAAATAAACCATCCTGGTGGACATCAACATTAACAAATTATACAATAAGTGAAAGAAGCTGGTGTCTAAAAATACAAAAGTAAGATCCCAAAACTGGAAGAGCATCCTTCACAGCCTAAACAAGCAAATAAGACAACTCATAAAATATTCAAAGATGAACTATGAGAAAATTTTGGCAAACCTAGCCAAGGATTACCATACGGCTTTCTTCAGCTAAGTCTGCAACCTAAAAGGTTGGAATCAGATGTGTGCTGAACTGATTGTGGATGGCATCACACACACTGAAATTATGGAAATTGCAAACCTGCTAGCAGACAGGTTTGTTGAAAATTTCACCCTATACCCCCCTAGACATACCACAAACCATGTCTTCATCATCTCCTCCTCTCCCCCTACATCTCCAAAGAGCAAGTCACCAATGCTCTCTCCAAGGCTAAAAATACTGCCTCCATGAGTCCAGATGGCATTCTGGGCTGCATTCTTAATGTTCTAAAACAAGACCTAGCTACAGCATTAGGCATTCTATTCAACCACAGCCTGAGTACTTGCTTTGTCTCTACTGTATGGAAAACAGTGACTGTTATCCCCCTCCACAAGGGAGGCTTGGCAACAGACCCAAGTAACTACAGAACCTTAAGTTTAACTACCATAATTTGTAAGGCAATGGAAAGAATCATCATGGACCTCATCAATAGGGATCTAGATGAACTTCAAACCCTGGATCCATCCCAGTTCAGTTTTATCAAGGGCAGGTCATGCCTGCTAAACCTGATGGATTTCCTCGAGAACATGACCAGAACCATAGACACAGGCAAAGCCATGCATGCAACCTATCTTGACTTGGCCATGCCCTTTAACACTAACCCACATTCAGACATCATTGACAAACTAACTCAGTTGTATATTGACCCCTATGTAGTCAGATGGGTTGGAAACTGGCTCACAGATTGACAACACTTAGAGTGGGAGACTTTACCTCTTCCAGCAGACCTGTCACCAGTGGGGTCCCCCTCTTGTTCGGCATATACGTCTCAGAAGTCCAGACTAAAACAGAGGGGCTGTCACTAACCAAGATTGTGGATGACTGAAATTAGGTGCTATCACTGAATCCCCTAGTGATGTCAGCATACTTCAAAAGGGGCTTACATAGACCAATGATTGGTGCCAAAGTCATGGTCTTAAACTAAATGCTAAAAAATGCATCATCATTCCATTTGGTGAAAACAATGTCCCTGCTGATTATAAAATAAACAATAATACCCTAAGTACCAATTCAGTAGTGAGAGACCTGGGAACACTAGTTGACTGTGACCTCAACTTTGACCACCATGTATCTACTGTAGTGAGGAAGGCATTCTACATTGCCTACCTGATTAGCAAAGTCATTGTCTCAAGAGCAGAAGAGGTTATACACCGCCCCCCATACTTGTCCTTCATCAGGCCTATTATCAAATATAAGGGTTCATATTATGTTATCGAAACTTAAAATGTTCAAACATTATATGGACAAACTCATATGTTCGAATGTTTTAAATTTCGAAAACGACAAAAAAAAAAAACAGAAAAAAAACTACCTAACGGTTATAAGTAGGGGCACCCTCCACACTGCCCCCACTCTTTAAATATACCAACTCCAAGACTGCACTATAGTGCAGTAAAGGGAAATCTTCCCTTTCTAAACTGAACGGAGATCTCTGTCGACAAGTTCGAACTTTTAAAAGTTCGAACATATGGGTTCGACCATATAGCATTCTAGCTTTTAAGTTTGACAACATAATAGGGAACTGAATATAATGCTCACTTTGATATGTGCCATACCAGACACCTGCAGCAACCTGAGAAACCACAGAGATTTCTAAGTAAGAAAATTCAGTGTATCCAGCACATGTCTTATAAGTACAGACTGAAGTCACTGTCACTGTACTCAGTAGCATATATGCTACTTAGACGTGACTTATATCTGGTTTACAGGGCTATCTCTGGTCCAAATCTAATGGAAGTGCTGCACATCCATAAGTCAAATGGGACTAAAGTCTCCCATTCCAGGGACCTCAATCTAGCCTACAACATAAACAAGACCTGCTGGAGATTGCCACTCCTCTGGAATAGGCTTCCAGTCCATATCAAGCAGAGCACCTCGATGACCCTGTCTAAGCATAACCTGGATGACTGGATGGGAAACTGTAAATTTCTGCTGGGGATTGCCCTGGCTTGTCTCCTGGAAATGGGTATTCCTTGCTAGAATGACCTTGGGCATAGATGATATCTCTCATCTAGTACTATATTGGGATTTAATGGCTCGGCTTGTAAGACCCTTGGGTCAGAAGTCTAGTTACATCCTATGAACCTATGAACCTAAGTTTGATGTTAATGAATGAAAGCACTCAATTGTTTTATTTAATAAATTGGTGTCCTTTTGGTTATGAGGTGTGATTTCACATTTTCCATTTAGCTTATGTGGAGATCTAGGAAGGAAAGGCAGATAAGTAGCTTCTGATGAGATACAGTGTCAAATGTTTTTGACAAATCTAGGAACAGTTTGGTGACAAATTTTCCAGAGTTCCTGTAGATACTGACTTTCTTTTTTGTAATTGATAAATGCTTTAATAGTACTATGATATGATCTGAAGACATGCTTGGCTGATGAGTGGAGGTAAAGAGTTGTGCCTGGACGCATTTCAAGTATTTTTATAGATGAAAGAATATCTATTGGGTGGCAGTTATTGAATTTAGTGGAGTTTAATCCTTTGTGCAGAGGTATAGTATATATTATTCTTGATTCTGGAACATAGTTTTCATGGTTGGACCTGTTTATTAAAGTAGAAATGGGGTTGGATTGGGAGTTGATTACTATTGAGATGAATACAGTAAGAATAATGAAGCCAGGGAGTGCAGTGGGTTTTAATTTTTGAAGCAGCTTTTTATCGGAGGATGCAAGGATGGGAATGAGGTGGAATTTGGGAATTTGAGATGGAAGTTGGGAGGGGGTTAAGATAAAAAACACAGCTGGTTGTTAGAGCAATGACTAATTTTATGAATTGAGCATTAAATTGTTCAGAAGTAGGACCGGTGTGATCATACATGGTGGGAGATTTCTGGGTTTGGTTGATTGCAGATGGAGGACCAGAACTGCTTGGAATTTCTGATGTGGATATTTTTGAGTATGATATAATATGCTTTTTTGTTAGATTTAATAATTTTTTTTGTGCAACTGCAATGATGTCTAAAGTATTGAAGGAGGGACTGTGTTTTATTTTGGAGACATTTTCCTAGGTTTTATCCCAGGATCTCATTAGTTTCTTAGGGGTGTTGGATAGCCATGGAGCAGGGGTGTATCTAACTGTTTTGTGTCTGGTTGGGGATTTGTGCTTTCAAATGCTAAGGAATGTTTTGTTGAAATATTAGCTGCCTCATTTATAGGCAACATTTTGAATAGATGCAAGCTTTTGTTAAACTTATGCATTAGACTGTGTTACAGTGGTGAATTTTTGGCAAGTCTATGGATAGTATTTTAATGAAATGTGGTAAGCGATCACTGATAGAGTTGGAAAGGTATCCAAAGAAGTTGATTTTGCTGGGCACTGTTATGAGAGCCAAGGCAAGGGTAGAAGATCTATACAGTTTTGCTTTATCTGGTAGACATGGAGATTAGTTGTATGAAGTTATAAAGGTTGATGATTGAAGTGGGATTGGAGTCAAAAATTTCAAGACAGCCTGTGTGTAAACTGATATAATAAATCCAAAAATCCACCTAGCACAAGTTAACCTGAACTAGAATAGTGGATACATTTTTCAATTACATCAACACAACTGAAAATGCCCCATTCAAAATTAGGAAATATGTTAAAAAAAGTGAACATATTTGGTGGGAGTATATGAGAAAAATAGCATCTTGGCTTGTTGGCAGTGTTCTGTTAGCACTGTTATGTAGAAATGGACAACTTTACAGACAACTACAGAATTTAAAAGTTCTATTGCTATTTACATAATTTGCAAGGAGTCCAAATGTTAATCCATTCCTAAAGTTAAGCAAATGCCTTCACACAGAATTAATATTTACATAAAACTTGATGGAATTAGATTCTTCCCATGGTATTCATTCCATTTTATGACAAGTATGTATCATTATTTTTATTATAACTCTACTAAGCACATTGACTAATTTGCTATGTCTAAAAGACAAAATTCTGACAGCAAGATTTACAAAATTTGATTTCAGACAAGTTCCTATTTGTCTGTATGTGTGTGTGTGTGTGTGTGTGTGTGTGTGTGTGTGTGTGTGTGTGTGTGTGTGTGTGTGTGCCTGTGCACTTGAATATATAGGCAGGATTTAATGCTTGGCATTTAAGATTTGAACTGATATTTGATATTGGACCTTTCTGAAACAGCACCTAATGATTTGTTAATAAGATTATCTAAAGTATGATAGAAAATGTATTTTGTATACTGTCCAGTATACTACAGAATTGTAAAATACAAGATTTAAAAATTAACACATTTAGAAGTTAAATCTACCCATTATATGAACATGCATATTATTTATTTTGAAATTAATGAAAGCATTTTCCATTTATGTCTTGAATAACTGGATATTTGCAGCTGAATTTTTTGATTGTGTTACCTCATTTACTTCTACAACCTTTCAATTATTTATTTATTCATGTGTTTTTCTTTTCTTCTCAATACTTACTTTTTACCCCTTTATTTCAATGTGTTTTGCATAAGTGACACATTTGACTTTTTCTATATATTTATTTACTACTTCTTTCAAATATACTTCCGACTATGGTTTTATCTCCACTATCATTCATGTTGATATTACACTGTAAAAGTATTACGAACTGGTGAAGCTAACATCCCATATTTTTTCTTGCTTTAAATTGTGACTTGACTGTGCTATCCTTGCAATAAGTGATAGATAAATCCTATTGTTGTTTGGTAACTGTTTAATATTTAATGGATATTACAATGTCCCCAATGTGTGAGTTAAAGTATGTAGGCATTTTCATACATTTGTAGTGACTTACTAGATATAATATTGACATAAACTCCTCTCACGTCTGGAAGTTAGGCTTTCAGTACATGGTGGGATGTGGAGAGTCATTTTTAGATAATAAAGAACTTTCTTTAGTTAGGTATACAAAACAAGCCATGACTTTGTAACTAGAAGTAATACATACATATTACATATGTTCTTCCTCTCAGCCATATAACATTTTGTAACTGAATACCACTGTACCACTGGAATTTGAATGGGATGCAGATACACAATAAAAATAATCTCTGTTTTTTTTTTCTATAAATGTAATCAGCTATTCATCATTTAAAAACTCTCTAACAAATGCCTTTGGTAATGAGAGAACAAATTCTCATTTGAAATTTAAATGTTTATTGTTGGATGACCAAGTGGCTATGTAAATTCTTTCATCTTCTAAGGCAAGACTTTGTCTGGCAGATCTGCTTGCACAACTCCAGTCATGAAATAATTATATAATTGGTCACATGTCTTAAAAAGTTATATATAAATCTTAGCAAATGCATTTACAATGAAAATTGCATTGGTTTGTAAATATTTATATAAAAATCTGCTTTCCTTCTTTAAAGCACATTTGTTGCTAAAACTGAATAAGTTGTTCCTCTGTACTTAGCCCTCCTCAACCAATCGTTGAGTACAACACTTTCTTCAACTACTCAAAACCCACTACTTTAACAACTGGCTATGCCCATGTGACTCCCCAGGCTAATCCACTACATTTGCAGTGATACAATGATTCTACCAATGATCATCTAATATTGCCTATCCTCTGTATATTAATTCTTAACTAACGATGTTTTATTTTGTTTATATCTACTTATTCATCTCTGAAGATAGTTAAAATTTTATCTACATACAAGTGATATGCTTCTGGAATACAATAATTGTATTTATACATATATCTGTGAAGAAATGTAAAATATGTTCTGATATAATATTGTATGCATTTAGGAGAAAGTGTTGTAATTCATAAAATTATTATTATTTATTAGATTGCTTTTTTAAGTGGACATTTTCTCCCCGGGCCTCCGCTGAAAATGGACCTGTGTCCAGTCGGACTTTCCCGGTCAACTAATGTAAAATAAAATAAAAATAAAAATAAAATAAATAAATGCACCTGACCTGAAACATGCAACAAATGGAGAATTCAGAGAGGTTCCTTCCAAAAAAAAAAAGTACAAGGGTGTAAACAACACATCATATGTGGACTGCCAGAATGCCCTATCCCTGTATTTGATCTCCTATAGACTGCGGAGAGTTGATCTATTCCTAACCCACAAAGCACCCTCTGAAAGCATTCTGATGGTCCTGTTGCATGACCATAAAGTAAATGGCATCAGAACTTCCCAATCTAGGGACCTAAACCTCTCCTGCAACATAAATAGGACATGGAGGGATAGGTATGTGTCTCAGACTACCTCTTCACTGTGGAAGTCTTCCCATCCATGTAAAGCTGAATTCCTCCCCAACCCAGTTCAAGCATAACTTAGACAAATGGATGGGGGAATCAGACATTTAGCCCCAATCTGACACCTATATTTCTAGTATATAGGAGTAGCCTGTAAATGTCTGACCACCCATGTCCAAGATATGGGTCTACTTTATGTGCTCAAAACACGAAAATCCCGAATCCAAATAGCGCGACACATAAAGAGCAAACCGCGAATACATCAAACGTACTAAAGCATAACATTTAAAACCTCTAACCATCATATTCGGCCAACCCACCACCCGCAACACAATACCTACCCAAACACAATAAAAAAAAACACATACATACACTTACCAAAACCCTACTTCTAACCCTAAATTAAAGCACCTAAACCCTACTGCTAACCCTACACTAAACCCCACATGCACAACTATCTATGCACTATACTTAACCCCTCTGTAACCTTAAGGTTCGTAACTACTGCACACTTCTCCTATGGAACTATACCCAAACAAACTAAATATTCCACACACATACACTTAACAAAACCCTACACTAAACCTTACATACATTACCTACACAAAACTTTACATACACTACCTACCTATGCACTTACCTTAAACCCTCCCTAACCCTAAGGTCCGTAACTATGGCGCACTTACCTTACGGAGCTATACCGTAGATGGGCCATCTATGCAAATTCGATATTTCCACTTTTGGGGTTTCGTTCATTCAATGTATTCGCGGTTCACTCTTTACGTATCACGCTATTTGGATTTGGGTTTTTCAGCTTTCGAGTGCGTTAAGTAGACCCCCCCCAAGATATATATATCCCATAAAAAATCCCTGGGGTGTAAAAACTAGTCAGAAACATGTGGGAAGCATGGTTAAGCTGAAAACGCTCCCTAGTATGGTTTGCCTAACAAGCACCTAAGAACATAAGAACCTAAGTCAACAGGACTCACTGGAGTCTATACAAATTATCAGACATTCAGACATTAAATTCATCATTTTTGTCAAAGTATATAAATTTGTTATGAAACATTGGTCTGTGCGTGATCCAGTTAAACCAAACTTGATTCTTAACTCCAGAGCAGACAAGATAGATTTGTCAAATTAGGCCTATCATTTTTGGTAAACGTTGGTGCTAAATTCAGCATATTAGCCTCTCATTTGCAAAACATTTTGACATATGCTATTTCTCCTTACCAAGCAGATTTAATGACTAACATATTACTGATTGAATATTTACTCTGGAATTTTTATAGTTGCTTAATTGCAATAAATTTCAAATGGGTTTGCTGCTGTAGTACATGCATCTAAATATTTTGAGAGAGTGAAATATTATTTTGCATTTAAATTAAATCAAATTTGGCTTTCCACCAGAACTGATAGATAAATGACTGTTTTCCAAACCAGATTAGAAGTAGAACTAAGTATATCTTCCTCTATCACCTGATATATATATATATATATATATATATATATATATATATATATAGAGAGAGAGAGAGAGAGAGAGAGTATATATATATATATATATATATATATATATATAGAGAGAGAGAGAGAGAGAGAGAGAGAGAGAGTTTGCTGGACACCTGATTGAATGGAAATAGCACTGACACTTGTTTGGTCAATATCCATTTGTTCAACACAGACAGATGGTCAACAGGTGTTCAAGATCGAAAATCCCTGGGTAGGAGAATATTGCCTTTCTCCATGGATTATGTGATCTTTAGCAGGGAATGTGTAGCCCCTCTGCAAAAAAAATGTTTTTTTCCTTTGCTTACTACAAGGATTTTCCCTGCACATGTGTAGTTGACTGTTGAACATCTAAAATATTGACCTTTTATGGTTAACATTCTTGATATCAACATTTTGCTGTGTTGATCAAGATAAGTAATCACACACACACACACACACACACACACACACACACACACACACACACACACACACACACACACACACACATACATGCATACAGCAAATCTTGAACCCCCCCCCAAAAAAAACCTTTCTTTTTGTGTTTTCTTTCTAAACCTTTTGTATGATTTCCCAGACTAAATAGGTAATTTTGTCATCCATTCCATCTTTTGACATCTTTAGAATTTGATCTGTTTATGTACAGTTATGGAATTTGTTTTCAGTCTGAGGATTTTTTAACCAGTCTATCAATATGACTTTTTCATTAAGTTGTGGTTTAATAAAAAATTCACATTTGAACTGAAATATATTGTCCTGTCCTATAACACTGTAAATAGGCTTAGGATTTTTTTTTTTTGTTGACATCTAATTTATATTATAAGCTGTTGCTTAAACTTAAAGCATGGAAAAGCTTAGGTAATTGGTTATTTCATTATTTATTTATTTATTTTATTTTACATTTGTTTACTGGGAAAGTCTGACTGGAACAAGGTCCATTTTCAGCGGAGGCCCGGGGAGAAAAGCTCCATAACATAATGGTACAAATACAACAAATGACAAAAAATTTCTGTACAGAGGCATATATACAATCAGAGCTCCATATCTTTATATGACAACACAATCCACGAATGACAGAAAATTTCTATACAGTGGCATATATACAGTCTAGGAGATTTTTCGAACCTTAGTTTGATTTCAGCAAGCTTGGTATATAGATAGCAAAACTTTGAATTCCCTATTAGTAGCACAAAACATAAAAATGAAGGAATGGAATCTGGAAAATAATGTTATTCGCGAGATATGTCATAGCGTGAGAAATAGTTTGTAGGGTAGTAGTTCCTGATACGGAGTATAGAATAGCTGAGGTAAGCAGACGAGATGAGGTGTGGCAAGTTAGGAGATGTGTAAGAGACCAAAAACTGTTTTATGCAATCCATTAGCACATGGGGTTCCTTCAGTTGTGGACTTTCAAATATTTGCAAAATTATTTTTACATTTTTTGTAACTCAATCAATAAAAAATATGTTGGTTGCATAGGACATTTTACATTTTATACTGCTAATGAAATATGTACCATGACTTGCTTCTGAAACCTATTTTACATTGGAGAAATAACTATAAAGTTTTAGATTAGACTGCAAGAGCATGTCAGGGAAATTAAAATGCACCATATATTAGAAATGACCTCCATCTTGATAGCGTCATAATACACCCTTATTTTCTATGTCTGGCTGCAGGAACATTTGGGAAACATGGCTGAGGTGAAAAAATTATTTTGCCCTATACAATTTTTTCCACATTGCCCTATATTTCCATACTAGCCTGAATATAGTATCAAATCTCATTTGCTCCTAAAGACTGAGCTTGCAATATTACAATGTATTTACATATAGAATGAAACAATGGCTAATTTGAAGTTAAACTAATACAATACTTCGCCACATGTAACACAGAATTCTTGGCCACTCCTGTTCATTCACAATCCGCTTCAACATGAGTCAAGACTACACATCTTTGGCCATATGTTTGTCTCTTGGTTTCAGTTTGTCCTGGTCCCCTTCAATAAACACATCACACCGAATGATGTTGACAACCTTTATTAAACTTCCAAAAGCATAACTTTATTATCCAACACTTAGAAGTTACATCTGAAACACAGTATAGCTGATTTTAATCATGGCATAAAACATTCATGTAATGTTAATCAGGACAGTGCATCCTTGCTTATCCTGACCCTGTAAGCAGTGTCCATACCTCCACTCACTTACTTTACTTATGAAGCAGTGTCCCACCACTCACTTCATTTACCATTTATTGAATTACACAGCCAACCAAATAAACAGCATCCTTACCTCCACTCACTTATTTTACTTATGAAGCAGTGTCCCACCACTCACTTCATTTACCACTTATTGAATTAAATATCCAACCAAAATCCAATATGAGAAGGAGAAGAGAAGAGGGCAAGCCTGTCCCTATTCTCCGCCCTACCCGGACTGATAAAATAACCACAATCTCCCACTATTCCATCAAAAAGGGAGGGAGGGCGGGTATCAAGTTCATGTCAAAATGTAATTCCTTACCCAGTTACACTGCATAAAACCCCTTAAGCCCTTCCCTACCCTTACCTCATTTCCTGTCAATCAACCTTCATCCCATTTAACCCCACCCCACACTCTTAATTCCTACCTATATATATATATATATATATATATATATATATATATATATATATATATATATATATACATATACTAACTCCCCTCAGAATGTATCACATCCATCCCATCAGAATGTATCACCTTTCAAATCCACGTCTTTCACCTTCTGCACGTCCCTATCTGGAAAAGAAAAGAAAAACTGTAAATTCTTTGTGCTCACATAAACCAAAAATTTGTCAACACTGAGGCTCTGCCAAGGACCCCTGCCATCCTCATCAGATCCTTTCACTTCCAGCAGAAGAACATACTGCAGAAATCTGTACCAATGCATGGACCAAGCATTTCTTCCCTCTTAGTTAGAATTTTTATTCAGATTGTTATAAATCATATCCTGTTGAGGATTAAAAGATGAAGCCCTCTTGCATATTTTAAACAATTATTTTATCCTTTAAAATTGTACTCTACCTGCTAACAGCATGCAGTCATTAACACCTAAGATAGCACCACTTGAATGAATATCTTCCATCCTGCAGCTAAAACACTGAACTTGTCTATGGGCCCATAAACCTCCAGTAGCACATACAAAACTGCAAAGTTAATCACATCCACTGACGACCCTGAGAGGCATGCACAATTGATGTAATCAATGTCTCCAGTCCACAATGCCACAGAACTCAGCAACCTCAAAGCACCTGAAGCAAAACCCCCACACCAACCACAAATTCTCACTGCACCACCTATCCATGCATACCAGAGTTCCTTCTCTCCCTGACCTGTCAAAACAAAAGTACAAACCACACCTCTGAGGAGGAATGCAAAGCCCCTGAAGCCTGTACTATGCACAAACTGGAGAAGGCAAAACAGATGATACCATCAGCACCCAGGAAGAGTGCCATGACCATATTACCAAGCACAATGCTTCCAGACATACCAAACCATCCCCCAACAGGCAGTCTGGCCTCGCCAAATATCTTCCCATAAGGCTTCCCCAAAATTTATTGTGCCAATACCCTGTGCACCTACATGCATACACATGGAGATCCTCTCCCCGTACTCCCACTGAAAACGGGCAACCAGCCCAGATGAACTTACAGGCAAACAATTGACAAACAAACAAAATTTCTCTGCTATGCTTTGGCAGCTATACAGACAGCTACACTGGGTGCCACCTCCACAAAGATGTGTCATCATAAAACCAACCCTCTGATGTCATAGTAAGAGCACAAGTGACCAAAATCCTCAATCTACCTGTTCAGTCCTTCACCCCCCACCTTATTATTTATTAATTTCCTTTTTTTTCTTTTTTTTTTCTTTTAAACAAATCTGAAAAGCTCGCTTGTACTTACCAACTGTTCCTCCCACCCCCTTAATGGTCAACAATACACCATGATTGCTTGCTCTCACAACCCACAACAATTCTCCCAGCTGATCATCTGAGTAGAAGAAATGGCTAGTCCCACCCCCCACAACAATGCAATTCCCCAGAACTCCTGACCAGGCGGAGACTTTGTGATTAACGCACCCTCTATCAGCAACCTCTCTTTTATAAATCAGACAGCAGCATCATACTGCAAAACAGAGGCTCAATCCCTGATTTACCCACCCAGCAGAGCTCAGAACATGTCCAGACTTCCTGAGTGAAAGTCTGACTTGGAGGTGGAGACCAACAGTTTAAGTGCATCAGCAAACAATTTAGCTCTACTCCACACTCTACAACAACACTAAAATCCAAATTCCAAGTGGCCTCCCTTTATAACCAACACAGCCAAATGTGAGTGAAATTAGGGACACTCAAGATTCCCCAATCACCAAAGTCAAACTCCTTCTACAAACAGTGCACCTTTACTAGGAGACAAT
The DNA here is from genome assembly GCF_019279795.1 of Protopterus annectens. Classification (NCBI taxonomy): domain Eukaryota; kingdom Metazoa; phylum Chordata; order Ceratodontiformes; family Protopteridae; genus Protopterus; species Protopterus annectens. Next base: position 514,728,874 of record NC_056741.1, read on the forward strand.
CTCCCCATCGTGCGTAAGGTAGAGCCAAGCAAAATTGCAAGCCATTGCCTTTATGGGTACCCAACCAACATGCTAAAGCACTGCCAGAATCATTTATTAATGCTAAAACCATAAAATGAGGTGTAACATTAAATATAACCAAACTCTCCACCAAAGGCATAGGCAAGAATATAAAAAGGGGCAATAATATCAACTATATAAACAAGCTGATTCTCTACAAATATCTTACAAACGTATTTATTGTACTCAGTACTATATCTAACCAATCATTCAAAATGTGCCCCTGCTCACCTCCATTTTGGGTTATGTCATATCATCTCTGTCTGTATCAAGCTAGAATATGACCACCTGCTATATGTCTCAACCTCTGAGAGCAAGAAATCTGTACAAAGCCATAACAATGGGGTAACCAAAGCCAAAAAGTCCCTAGGATTACCCTCATATACCTTGAAAACTGCCAGCATAGGCATACAATGAAGGATGTGAAGTCTGAACACAAGTGTGCACCATTACCCAGTAACCTAAGTCATCAGTGATTCATCAGAAATGAAAAAATGCATGAGAAATAGTACAAAACTTGAGGCAAAACTCCGGAATTCTAAAATCCTGGATAACCGAGGATGAAGGAAAAATGCAGAAGTTTATAGTTACAGAGATCAACCACTTTATTTATGCTCAGTTCCTATTGCACTCTGCAACCTCTCTCACTCTCCCATTAAAATAGCCACAATGCAAACCCAACTCTTGATATTCTGAGAAATGTAATACAGTTGGACAGTACGTACCCAGATAGCACCATTGATTCAGCAGTTATGTGATTGCATCTGTGCATGAGCAGCAATAGACTGATATCTGCCATGCTTCACAGTCTGAACCAACAAAGCCAAAGACATCTTATCTCAGCCACCACTGTATTTCACTTAGAGAACTTAAGTGGCTTAAACTCCCTCAACTTCTTCACCTGAATCAACTCTCCCCTGCCCACAAGTTGATAAACCATCCTCTTAATGTCCCATCCCTTCAAAACCTTCTGCAGCTCTACTGCTCCACTAGACCTCTATGCTCCAGCAGCAAAAATCTACTTCTAGTGACCAAACCCAAGAACTCAGCAGGAGAAGCACTATTCTCCTGCTTCATATCCAGATTATGGAACAATCTCCCCCCCTCTACAATCATACTACCATCTTGCAATCACTTCAAGACTGCACTAAAAACTCACTTAAAAAGTCTGGTTATGCTCATGCACCAATCCCAACTAGCAACCCTCCTTTTACCTACCCTTCCTCTCCCCTCCCCTAGCCACTCTGCCTCACACTATTTGATTATTGCATTCCTTTCTCTGCAGGATCTGGCTCACCCTTTACCCTCACCTTCCCTCCTCACTGAATCTCTCAGACCTGTTATAACATGCTTAACTACCTCACTTCATCTGAACTCCAAATACATATCCAACTGACTTACACCTAGATTCCTCTCACTACCACCTATACTACTCACTCAGTCTCCTCTCTTACTCCTTTATCTTCCCATTCCATCCCATTAGACCTTCTAGCTTGTTCCACCTTTATGTGGAAATTCTTTATATCTGCATGAGTTTAATGCAATATTTGTATATAAGATTTAGGTATATGAGTTTAGAACAGTATCTGTATGAGCTCAGCACTATCTGTATATACATCCTACCTTTATTCCTAGCCTCTAGCTAGATAGTGGTATATCTGTTCATTACTATGTTTCGTATTATATCTATAGCTAATGTTTGCTGCAGTATGTATTATTTGCTATTGTAAGTATATTCAATTGTTCTTCATGTACTCTGCTGCTAATTTATTATTCTGTGGAGCGTTTCTCCTCAGGCTTCCACTGAAAAAGGACCTGTGTCCAGTTGGAACTTCCCAGTAAACAAATGTAAATAAATAAATAAATCAATCAATAATAAGGATGAATGGCTAAAATAAAGGGTTCTGTGTTAGTAAGCTTTTCTGAACATCATGCTCTCAGCTCAGTTGTATGTCAGATTTTAAAGTCCACAAATTCCCCATGCAATCATATTATCCGCTGAAGTGACGCACCAACCTTAATGGCTGCAATGGTCCCGCACTGCCATTGAGCATGTGTGTAGCCTCCAGCCCCACAACCTGGAGCAACAAACATCAGCTCCACACAGTCCATGAAACACTAAGCTACCAAGTAATCCAAAACAAGGGGGGCACCAAGAAAAGTCAAGGCTGCTCACAAAGTGTCTAACCTGGAGTACAGAGCATTTCCGAACCCAACCCACTCACAAAAAAAAAATCTACTGAATAGCGTGGTATGAGTCCATAGTTTCTGCAATAATCAAAACTCTCTGCCACTTCACAGCCTGAAAGAGTCCTACCAACCCTGGGAACCATTCGTACCTCGATGTAGAATCTGCCATCATTGTGAGCAACCCCCAGCTTCCAAAACACGTTCTTCAAGTTGGAGACAGCAAAGCCTGTATTCTGCTGTCCCAACACCACCAACAAACCACAAACATTAAATCCATAAAAGTAAAATCACTACAGAAAATGCACAGAGACACTGCCACCAAAAGACCCAAGCAAGGGGATTGAGCCATGCAAATACCAAATCCCTCAACTACCAACATGGTTAAGGAACAGTATAAACTACACTAAACCTAAACAAAAAGAGCCCCCAAGGAATCACATAATAAATCCCAGCTAAGCCTAGCACACATATGCCCTGCTTATCCTGTATTCTTGAGAGATAGAGAAAATAATTAAATAAATAAATTAATACAATAATATATGCTAGAACATAGAGACCACCTGTCACTAGCCAGTACCCAGAGGTCTACATCTTCTCCTGGAATATCTGCAGGTCATCATGGGCGTACCCCTCCTTTGCAAGTTCATGCCAAAATGTGATTCCTTGCCCAGTTATACTTGCATAAACCCCTTAAGCCCCTCCCTACTCTTACCTCATTTCTTCCCAATCAACCTTCATCCCATTTAACCATCCCCCAACCCTCTTAATTCCTACTAATATATTATCTAACCCCCACCCCCCAAAGATGTCCCTGGACAAATTGGTTTGTTACCAAACCTCATTTGGCAATGTTTTGAACCCAGTTAAATTAAGAATTACCATCCAGGTAAATTGCTTCAGTTGTTTTATGTGTGAGCATGGGTGGGAGGTTATGTACATGACTTATGAACAAGAAGCTGCAAGCATTTTGACAAAATAAATTAGATTAGTAGGAGTGATATTGATCAAAGGTTTCTGCAGGTTGGCATCTTTGATCAGAATAAAATATTCATATAGGGGGTTGTTACGTAACAATAATAATTTTAGTCAGGTGGAAGACCTCTCAGATGATAACAATCTTCTTTTGACTGCCCCAGTCCTATATAATTATGAAAGAGTCAGGAATTATTTAAGATACTTAAAGTACTTAGCAAACTAGAAAATAGTTACCTGAGACCTCAGGATATATTACCTGTTAAACTGTAAAAATAAGTGTGAGAAGTAGAATGCCTGCAGTATTAAAACTAATAGACCAGTAGTTTGTATCAGCATACAGATGCTAAGGGCAGGATTCACGAAGCCTCCATGTAAGAGTTACAAGGCTTACACAGAGGCTGCAGTTAAACGGTGTGACGTCAGCATGTCATGCATATGCATGAGGGCATGCTGAATCCCACCTAAGGCTTACACGGTCCATGGAAGACAGTAGGGGGCGTGTCCGTAGGCCGAGCCCTGCAAACGGACACGCCCCCAGAAGAGTAAAAGTGCCGAAAGTAAACCTCCACGACAGAGTCCATGGAAATGTGAATAAACACAACACAACACATGCCCCCACAGACTATGAACATAAAATATATAAATAAACATGTTATATTTTTTTAAATTGTAAAGATGTTTGCCCGTGAGTGCGCTCGTGTGCGCGGGTGTGCCCATAGCTTAGCCAGAGTTAGCAGTAAGTGGAAAAGCATATAAGAACTAACTTTGCAAAATAAGCCAAAAAGCAATAGCATAGCGGTAGATACATCAGCTGAAGAGCAGGCAGTCATGGTTCGAGACCCCACAACATCAATTTTTATTTTTAGTGAAATAAGCACGAAACAAGTCCCTGACATATATGTACACATATAAAATTATATTTTATGCAAAATATAATGAAATGGACCATTTATTTTGAAGAAATGTGAGATAACAACATAATAAAAGATGCCAGATGTGCCTATAGCTGAGCTACTAACAAGTTGAGTGCATCTGCTCATAGGTGAGCATTGGTTTAACAGGTGTAGAATGAGTGCCCATAGGTGAGCAGTGGTTTAACAGGTGTAGAATGAGTGCCCGTAGGTGAGCAGTGGTTTAACAGGTGCAAAATGTGTGCCCGTAGGTGTGCAGTGGTTTAACATGCTGAAACTGTGTGCCACTAGCTGAGCTGAGCGTAATATGCGTGCTGACAGCCAAATGAAGCGTAAACCAGCGTAACCCATTTGCGCGGAGCTGCGCACCATGTCAAAAAGCTAACTGAAGGGCAATGTTGAGCAAGCTGCAACAAAACTGCCTTTACACAGACACACCTCCTAGCCTGTGTAGACAGTCATAAAATATAAAAAGCAGTGGCCAGGTTCTAACCCAGGATACCATGCACCATAGTCAAGGTATGGAACCACTAAGCCATGACAGCTGTACTTAGAAATGCAGTAATAGCAAATATATAGGAATGAATATAAAGAGGAGCATGACAAAGCAGGTTTTGTGAAGCTGATACAATTCCAAAATGGCCATTCACAGATAAGTGTGGGAAAAACGGCATATACAAGCCCCATAGGTGGGAATACACAGCATAACTGATTGTAGAACTAACTTGCAGCCAGAATGTCAGAAGTAGGTGAGGATAGTTGCTTTCGAGCACAGAGGTGGGGCATTGAGGAGTCCAAATATATGATTTGGCTGCTTGTCCACAATCATGAGGCCCAACTCATGCAGGGCCAGGTCCTGTGGGGAGCATATAGGGCTGAGGCGTGGGACCAGTCGGCTCATGATCTTACCAGTGCCACAGGGATTCCAAGGACTGGTGAGCAGGTCCGTCACCACCATGTGGACCTGAAGAGACGGAAGCAGGACCAACTGAACCTTTGGATCCAGGAGGCCCAGCAAATGCCCAACACCCCACTACTGAGTAAGTTACATCTAATTATGTATGTAAGAAATTAACCTAGCTGATATTATGGAGATGTGTATTCCAATATTACTTTATTTATATTACAGTTGCAGGTGTCCGTTCTGCGAACCGCAGAGCCTATGGTGATAGGCTGGTGCGGTTGCACCACCAGGCAGGTCAGTAATCCCCTCCCTGTAACTGTAAATAAATATAAAAGTATGACAGTTAGCAAAAGAGTGCAGTGTAGTCACTAAGTAATAAAATGTGCAAGTAACAGTGTAAGAGTGTTTGCAAGTATTGCTTGATTACAAACGTGTGTTGCAGTCTGTAATCCAAACAGAAAAATGAAAATGTCTGAAATAAAGTCTGAAATAAAGATGTCCCACCTGTGATATAATAGTACACAACCTGCAGCAGGCTGAAAAGTACAGCTGCAGAAGATGAGCAAAACACATGTGTGAAATATATCCCTGTTGAAATACTGAAACATGACAGAAGTGAGACTGTTGGAAAGGATTGTAATAACTACAGGTAAAACATGTCAATAAAGCCTAGAAGTAAGTACCATCCTAAATTGTAAAAATAAAACAAGTGAGAGAGTGTGAGAAAGAGCTATGAATCCACCAATAAAGTAGTAATAACTCCTGAATAAAGTATACTGCAGTCAGTACAGAATGAAATGAATGTGACAAGCAGAACCAAACTGCGAAATGTGTTCAAAATGTTCCTGCAGCTGGAATGTGTATCCCAAAATCTGGATATGTTGCTCTCAGTCTGCAATATGCAGATAGTATGATTGTCTGAAATACCAAACATCCACAGTTGTCTATAGCTATATAAAGCAAATGTAGCAGGATGATGTAGCTGAACAGAGCCAGATATGAACGTGTATGAATAAAAATGAAAATGTATATTGATGTAGCAGTAACATTCCTATCACCAACTTGAAGTAGTTATCACATAGGAAACTGTAGGTAGAACTGTAGTGTGTATATATCTGCAGCTATTAGAAATGTACAGCATATGTATTGGTATTTGAAGGTGTTAATTATATTTTCTGCACCCTACCCTATAACCACATATAATCCATTCCACGTGAAATTGGTATGTGCAATCACAATTAACACCCCTGGACATTTGTCCTGTTGGGTCTTACATATTTGCATGTACATTGATGCATCTGCCCTGTTCATACATCCAAACCTGATGGCCTGTTGCCATCAATCAACCCTGCATGTTGTTGGACTGTGTATTGCTGTTCAAATTATGCATGTGTTATGCTCGCTATTCAATGGTGTGAATATCTGGGTGTTTGGTTAATGGGAATACTAATGCATGCTGTTACAAATAATTGTGAATGGTATTGTATGTTACTAACCCAAACTGTCATGACATAATGCAAAACATAGGACGACAGGGAAGGCGGGTTCCAGCGGACCCATCTCTCCCACCTCAGCTGGCGAGTGCACCTGGCAGTAGTGCCCAGTCCGGACCCTCCTCTGCTGGCCCTGTGCCACCTGCATGTGGAAGCACTGCAGGGGATGGGGCTCGTCCCCCCTCTGCAAGTGTGGCCGGAGGAGAACCACCACTCACCCTCCATAGCATCCAGACTGTGGTGCATAGGGAGATCCAGGAAGCTGTCCTTGGGCCCCTACGCCAGCTTGAGGCACAGGTGGCACAACCAACGGGCATGCCTGCTGCCCGGCCTACACAGTCCCCAGCACAGCCCCATCCTGGGCAGTGAAGGCACAGTGGCAACTGCCCATGGGTGGGGATATCAGTTCCACTGTTGCCATCTGTGGGCTCATGGGCTCTGGATATCCAAACATCCGTCCCCGTCAATTGTGTAACCCCCCCACACATGTCATACACCGCCCCTGTATGCATCTTGTTTGTCTTGTCTTTTGACCTACCCAACCTACCTCCCCAGCTATACCGACTTCCTTTACTTGACATACCACTCTCACCTGAAAAAAAAAAGGGCACTCTGTACCCACAAAAAAATTACGCCCCATACATAGCTGCCCATTTCGCACACATGTCTGCTGGACATGGAAACTGTCAATTACAATTGGCTGTACAACAAGTATTATTGTTGTCCTTATACCACTCTCAGGGGTGGAAGGTTTCAAATGTCACACCAAATTACAAACATATGCACAGCTGTTGCTGATGAAGAAATGGGCAGCTATGGGCCTTACCTACATCCCTCCTGCAAAACCCAAGCTTGTTTCTGTACTGTCTTACCCTCTTTCTGACCCCTTTTTCACCACTTTCCTGTCTCCCCATTTTAATTTCTTTCAAAGAAAATAGCGCGGGTGTGCGCAAGAGTAAGCACTTTTAAGCGGTTGTAAGCGGGTGTGCGCGGAGCTGAACGCCAGTGCACATGCAGGAGCTCCGTGCAAACCAGAGCTAACCCGGTTACAAATGCGTAAAAGTGCCTTAGTCACTCTGAATAACAGGTCCTGTAGTCTGCTCAAAAGCAAAATAAAATCCCACTGTCAGTCCCGAACCCAGGAAACAGTAGTCTGCATGACTTACCACTAAGCCATGACTGTTATATAAGAACATTGTGCTACAATAAATATATCATGTAATAGTAGGAATGAATGTAAAGGGAATATAGGATGTGTAGTACACAAAGCATGTCATGTATATTTACTGTCAAATCCAGTGGATTTCTATAATAGTAGTGTGTGAACAGAAACAGCCATGCTAGTTGGTAGCTAGTAGGTAATAATGTCACTGTAGCACCTTGCAAGCCACACACATACTCACAGCAGGATAATCACTGCCCATACCCCACAACCTCTTACAGGAACACATCCAGACCAAGTAATAAAATATGTGGAGCAAAGGGCCAAAAACAGGGACACATGCCAAATAATGTTACAACAAACTTAGACAGTTCAGAGAGTAACAGGTTCTGCATTTTGTTGGATGTTTGGAAGGGTATGAAGTCTGAAACTTAAATGTTTGTCACTATATTCTGACTTGAGCCCAGAGTGATTTGCCAGAAAGAGCTGTGCATGAGATATTGACCAAAACATGAGTCAGAAATGTGGACTATCTGCAAATATCTGTACACTTGAGAGGTCTGACACTGCCATATTTGAATAGTTAAGAGCCTAGACATAGCAACAGTGACTGAGTTACAGGAATGCCCCGCAGACTCCATGTGAAATGTACAAACAGTAGGCAAAAAGGTGTTACAACACATGCAATGGTAACTATGAAGTCCTGAAAGTATGCACCACTTGCATGGCAGAAATAGTGTAGCAATACATACGCTCATGCTATCCCACAGTCACAACTGCAGAATACCAGACAATTTAATGGGTGTACCCCACTGATATGTACCATTTCATGAGGCAGATAACAGATGCACCTGAGAATCTCTGGGGCCTGCTCAGCAGCATACTCAAATACCCTAATAAATGTCAAGGCCCACACCATGGCCAGACCACACTGCATGCAGTAACACCCTAGCAGATATAGCAAGCATTCCAAGGTGTGAATGTACATGGAAAATAGGAAAGCCACAGCAGCACACTACAGTCAAGACACCTAGCAGGCATACAAGTAGTGACTGTAAAGGGCAAATATTGAAGCCATAGCAACAAAGTGCAAGAGCCACTGCTATACACCAGTTACACCACATGTCCCACAGGAAAGCACACACACCCACATTAACAGTAGTAGTAGTCTTAGGTGTCAGTGTACATACACGCTTAGTACAGGAAACTGGAGAAATGAATGGAGAAATATTAATCTACAAAACAACCAGAAATATGAGAGAGATACTAACCTTTACACTCACAGAACAGTGTCCACAGCATACCAGCATGGTCCCTGCCCTTAAAATCTGAAAGGGCTACGCCTATCTCACATACCTTTTTATAGCACTGTCCTGAAATCACAGTGAGAACTGCAATCAGTACGCAACTGGCTGCATGCAATTAGCAAATGTTGGCTAACAATTGGTGCAGAGGCCATCACATGGACATATGCAGATACATACAAAAGCATGCTGTACTCCCAGTCCACACATGCAATACTTTCATTGCATCCTGTGGAGGTAGGAAGAGACAGAGAGAGAGAGAGAGAGAGAGACAGAGAAAAAAAAAATAAACATACACAAACAAAACTGGTCAGCAACAACCACCTGAAAGCTGACAACTGGAAAGTGGAGCAGCAGGACACAAAACCAGATGGCAACACAAGCAGCTGTGACAAACACAGGTAATGTAAAGTAATACTATAAAAGTCTACATACTGTGAACCCTCCATATGTGTCATTGGTCTGTATCCATATGTATATGAAGATGTGCAAAGGGCAGGGGACATACAGCAACTATCAGTGAAGGCTGTACATACATTTGTATGTGAGAGCATCTATGTGCACATATCAATGTAGGTTGAATGTAGGTTGTAGTGCAATGTACAAAGTAGGTTTCACAGTTATGTATGTTTAGCAGTATGTTAGTGTGTGTGTGTGTATACAGTTTTGTATACAAACATGTTGATATACCTATCTATCATATGGATACGTATGTATGTCAATATATGTATGTATGTATATATATATATATATATATATATATATATATATATATATATATATATATATATAATATATGTATACATACATAGAGAGAGATGTAGGAATACATAGACAGATGTAGATAGATAGAATATGTACAAACATATATATGTAATACACACATACAGATATAGATATATGTAGATACATATACATAGACAGATAGATCTGACTATCTACAGGTATGACTGTATATGACGATCTCACACTCCCCCTGTCCCTCCCACTCTGTCACTCTCACCCCCTCTCTGTCACACCCCCTCTCCATATCTATAGCAATATATGTACATCAATATATATATGTGTATATGTATACAGACATATATATATATATATATATATATATATATATATATATATATATATCTATATACATACATAAATATATATATATATATATATATATATATATATAGAGAGAGAGAGAGAGAGAGAGAGAGATGTATATATATTCTGAGTGAGGCACATGTGTACAGATGTATTGCAACTGCTGCCTGGTGACAAAGGCATGGAATGAACACCAGTGTCAAAACTGGAGTACCATACCCCATTTTCAAATCACCTACACCACACCAGTAACCACCAGATATGTTATAGGCTGCCCACCACTGCATGTGTCAGGGGTGAACAGGGTCATAAATGTGTACAATAGTCCCCCCAATGATATACACAGTGGCACACTATTCCTGGAATACCTGCACATGGTATGTGTCAGCAGACATGGTGTGTCAGCTACGGGCATGTAGGTCAGTGTACCCCTCCACACCACATAATGGCTGCCACGGTATGTACCTCACATGACAGCTACAGATATGGAGAAGGACACAGTGACATGTACAGCACTGTGACAATGCACTCAAACACATTACCAAGGCACAGTGACTGACAACACCACAGAGTACACACATACTACCCACATAGAGGTTACCACTCCTGGATTTACATACCTAAGTCACACCCATGACAGATGTCCAACAACCATAGTAACACCTCACACCATCCACAACCTAAATGACTGCTGTGTGTCATCTGTGACACTGCAATAGAGAGCACATGGTGGAGGTACAGGTTCCTACCCACAGATAAGACATACCCTGCAATAAACCACACAGTGTTAAGAAGCAAGACTCCCCATGAGTACATGTCACACATACCCCTGCTGAATGTTAGTCAGATAGGTAATATGTCATATGAGTCACCCTGTGTAACTGTTTGACAGCAGCAGGTACTATCACATCACATGAGTCACAATGGTCAGGGTAGCAGAACAGTATACTGCTGTAGTCCCAGGGGCACTAGCATATTGTATAGTATTGTATTGTAATGTATTGTATTGTGTTGTATTGTATTGGTATGTAGAGGTGCCTCCTTCGTGGAGTGGAACCACTGCTGCTGTGTGCCAGTGTACAGGTACATATCCTGTAGTCAGGCTAGTGTTACATAGCACTTCTATATGTGTGTTTAGCTCCTCTTGGAGTTCATGTAGCATGCAACTGGGGATACCATCAGGTCCCATTCATGTTGTGTATTCTGCTTTCCTGAGGGCGGCTCTCACCTGGACATCTGTGATGACAGGGAAGTTACAGTCAGCTGGGATAACTATGTCTTATTTTTGGGGAAAGGGAGGGGTGAAACCTGCACTGAACCTGTCTGCCACAATGTTGCCAATATCTGTGGGTTCAGTGAATTATTTGTTGTTGTGTACTAACTATGAGCATAGTGGAGGGTTTCTGACCAGGTTGCTAACATAACTGAAGAAGGCCTTGTGGTTATCTGTAGTGTCCCTGTTGATTTCCCTCTCAAAGTTGCCCATGGATGTTTGTATGAGAGAAAATAGCTCCTTACTAGTGCTGATCAGACATGCCTTCCCTTTATGGAATTATGCTCTGTCTTGCAGTAGCTTCCATCTTTTGTAATACAATCTGTCTATGGCTGGGGTCCACCAGACAGGATGCTGTCCCTTTTTGGAGAGTGTCTTGGTCTTATATGGGATTGCATGATCCATGCATTCTCGGAGATGTCCGTAGAAATCATTTGTGAAGGGGTCAGCATTGTGGGTTGTATCTTCCACTGGCCCAGTGGGCTGAAAGGATACCATGTCACTGTAACAAAGTGTAAAGTTTGCATTTGCAATGTTATTCACTATAGTCGTTTGTGCTGGTGGTGGAGGTGGGATATGTATATCCAGGGCAATTAGTTTGTGGTCAGCTCACAGTAGTTGATGATGTACCCCATACAGTACCTGGATACAAACCCCCAGAGTGAGGAGGTGCTTTGGACCTGAATCAGTGTTCTGACTGCTGGGGTTTGGTAGTATGTCGTATTGAGTGTGCCAGGTACTGTTGCACAGTTGCTGGCTGAGCACCGATACCTGGCCATTTACATGTGTATCCACCAATAGACAGACAGATGCTATATATGTGAGATATGTTGTATCACAACAGTCGAGTAGCATGTGTAGTATGTGTGCCAAATTCTGCTGACATATATTGCTGATATAATGTTATTTCCTTTTTCAGGACCATGGCTCACCCACGCAATCCAGCTTACTCTGCAGCTGAGGATGAGGAGATACACCAGAGCCTGGTGTGGGATTATGCAATACTCTTTTCCCACACCAGCCAGAATCAGCAGGAGAGGGCTGCACTGTGGCAAGACCTGGTCCGTCGGGTAAATGACATAGGCACGCATAATAGGACATATGAGCAGGTACGACATCACTGCAGTGATTTAATCAGAAATGTCCGTCAGCGCGCGTCGGATATCCACAGGCAACAGGTTGCCACAGGTGGTGGGGTGGCTACACATCCCCCACTCACCAGACTGGAGGGACTACTCATAAGTGTAGTGGCTCCAGCCCGCCAACAACAACAACAGCAGCAGACATGCATTATGATGGAGGCTAGAGCCATGCAGCAGCAAGACTACGAGCGTGCAGGTAATATGCCATATGTATAGTTGACTGTTGTGTACACTGGTAGTTAATGCATGTGTGAGGTGTGTCCTTGGTTTGTAGCTGTCATCATAGTATTTAATGTGCAAGTGTGATATTCTCAATATCAGCAGCTGACCTGTTAAAGGCGACTGTTGTACTACTGACTTGTATCATACTCTGTAACAATGGCACAGTTGTGCCCACTGACATTAGTTTCCTCACTTCTGCAGGTCCCTCCAGTGTAACAGCAATGCAGCCTATCCATGCTGGTGAGTGTGTATTAACAATACCTTTAATAGTCTTGATAGTAATAGTAATATTAGGCTCACTGAGTAGTGCTCTGTGTATGCATGCAGGTGTTTCTGTGTCTGTGTGTTGATATCTCGCATACTGAGTAGTGTACAACTGTGTGCAACTGTGTGCATGTGTGCACCTGTGCATGTGTGCATGTGTGCATGTGTGGATGTGTGCATCACTGGTAATATTGTGTAGACATTGTAAACTGTGTTTCCTGTTTCCCTCCCACAGGTTCTGGTGCTGCTCTGGTGTCATGCAGCAAGGAACCTGAATCAGGTGCCATGGGTACTGATAATGATGACATCTGTGTAATGGCACAGAAAGGTATGCCAGGGTCCGTCATTGGTCAGCCAATTGACAGTACACAGCTGTCAACCCCATCAATGCGCACAGATATTCTGCCAATACACCCTTTGTCACCAATGTCCCAAGGTGATGGACAGCATACAGTGGGCATTGACTAGAGAAATGTGGTATCTGTGGCACATGCGTCCCCACACAGCAGCCATGGGCATGGCCCTGAGATGGTACCACACAGACAGATGTCCAGGGGTTCTCGTGGGAGCATCCGTGGGCATACTACCCCTGTCAGACGTGCCCACAGAGGTCTTACAACCTCAGCTATGTTTCGGGCTGTCATGCAGGCACAGTCACGTATGGAACGGTACACCAGACATTGTCTGAGGGAGCTGACAGCATGTCGCACAGCCATGACTGACAGTATCAAATCAAGAATCCAACACAAACTAGATAAGAAATATATCCAAAAGCACAAGAGCAATCAAGCGGACAATCGATGAAAAATAAATGAATGAAATTTATTTGGTGAGCGCTTTCGGCTGTGAAAATCCAGCCTTCATCAGACAAATTCAACTACATAATGCAACTTTTTATATAAGGTGTGCTTAAAACAATTAATCAATTAAGATATAAAAACCGCTGGATTTTCACAGCCGAAAGCGCTCACCAAATAAATTTCATTCATTTATTTTTCATCGATTGTCCGCTTGATTGCTCTTGTGCTTTTGGATATATGACTGACAGTATGCTTGACATTGCGGCTGCCATCCGTAATTTCACCGATGTCATAGACAGACGTTGTGGGGACATATTAGACCGGTTCCACAACTACATGTCCATGAGCCAGGGCGATGGTGGACGGTTGAGGCATTGACGTGGGCGTATGCCAGCAACAGCAGCAGCTGGCAGTTGTCGCGGACGACAACAGGGCCGCGGCCACCCCCATAGTGCCACAGCATCCCCAGCAATGCTGGGTCTGTGCTGTCATCAGACCGCCCCAGGAGACCACATGCACGTGGCTCTGGCCAGGCCCAACAGGGATCTGGGTCCAGTCAACAAACACCTGCTTCTGATGACAGTACCCAGTCTGGGTTGGTACCGGATACGGTCCGTAGCACCCCTGCAAGGCACAGGTACTGTGTCCGTGGCCAGAGACATTGATCTGTATGACCTGGCAGGTGCAGTCTGCGGCTGCCCACAAACACCAGTATATGGCAGCCATGAGGTGGAACTGTGTGCATCCATACAAACATGCGAATTGACAACACCTAGGGCTACCGCATACACGCACACACTGCATCAACATTGCCCCACCTTGTACTGCTGTCCCTCACCAACACACATACACATACATGTCAATTGGTGGTATCGGTGGCTGACTCAGGCATACCAAGTTCACACCCTGTCATATGATGAAATTGTGCCACCTCCTGCAATCTGTAACATCAGTGCAGGTACAGGTTAACATGTTGCTGATGCACAGGGTGACTACATAGACGTGTAGTAATAATATCATGTTGTTAACAGTACTGTGTGCTGATATAATTGTGGGTATATCCCAGCATGCCTGATGCAGTAAGGGTATGATTGTCATGTACTGTTGTCTACACCCATGGTAAGTACCATAGTGTATCATCTGCACATGTTGGCATACTGGTGGTTAGGATGTCAACAGAAGGCCACATACATAGGTAGCACAGGGGATAAGGTAATGAAAGTATTGATATGCAATGATGGACATGTAAACTGCAAGTGGCATGTTGCCCACACTGGACTCTGCAATGCGGATGTTTGAGGATGTTGGTATGTGTGCAGTACTGCACGACTGGTACAGGACACACAGGAGAACCCTAGCACTGCAAACTCACATCTCATACCATGCTAGACAGCCCCAACACACAAAACTAACTGTCACATGAGGGAGAGTCCCCATACATATCAGGGATACTGTGGTGGCAGGCCAGGTAGCATACATCCTACTAAGTATGGAACCACTGAGTGAAGGCTCAGTGTCTGTTATTTGACATGTGTATTACTGCAGGTATGAGCACATGGGTTTCCATCCAGTTATTGTACATCCTGACGGTACATGGTCTGTACACTTGTGTGCGCTGAGACTGGACCCTAGCCATCTGACTTGTGTATTTCTATGAACATGTGCATAGTGCCTGCATATTTGCAGTGTTACCTACTGGAAGTGGTACAGCTTGTTTGTTGTACAATGGACTACATGCAGCCCTGCTTACTGTAGCTTTGTTTGCATGCATGTTTGCTTGCAGTTATCCTGGAACACTGATCCCACCTGCAATGCAGAGTTACAGAGCTCCTGTGGACTCCTAGTGACATTTGTATAGCTTACTATATGTATGTCCATGTCTCACTTGACAGAACATCACTGTTTGTCCTGTTCACATGTATGTTGCCTGTGACACATTGCATATGACTTACCTGGCATTTGTCCACGTGAGCAGTCATATATGCCAGTGCTAACTAATCACAGGCACTACACCCTCACATACTCATCTTCTGTTGAACCACCTGCTTCGCTAGGGACGGCTTGCACCTGTCACCCCTGGGCTTTCGGATATTGGCAAAGGCTCTTGCTACCCCCATAGTGCCTTTGTTAGGCAAGGCTCAAAAGACAAACCCACCTCCATAGGTATCACAAGGGATAAGAAACTAAGAATAATGTTACTCAACGCCAGAAGTCTAAACCTCAAGATGCATGCACTCAAAACTCTCCTTAGCATGGAGAACATCGATATCTGTGCAGTAACAGATACCTGGTTCAGGGCTACCGAGAGCACCCCAGTACTACCAGGTTATACCTCATACCATGCTTTTCAGCCCCAAAACCTGGATCGAACCACAAAAGGAGGGGGAGTATCGATATTCATCAAAGATACCCACACCTCCAGGTTGGTGGCAAAGCACGAAGCATCAGAGACTATCCATGTGCAACTAACAGTGGGTAAAACTGCCTTCCAGGTTATAGCCTGCTACAGACCACCCTCCCAAACCCAGGAACTGCACTCGGCCTTCCTGAGAACAGTGGAACATATGAAGGTCTCTCCAACCACCATTATATTGGGCGACTTCAACTACCCAAACATAGACTGGGAGCATTACTCTAGCTCCAACACCCTAGCCCAAAGATTCCTAGAATTTATGAACTCAAATGCTATGGAACAACTTGTTACCACTCCCACAAGAGGGGAAAACATACTGGACCTGATCATCACCAACATGGGACTCTATGCTCCAGACCAGAAGTGTATCCCTCACTAGTAAGATCAGACCATAAACTAATCTCACTGGATATTCACATCCCGACCCCACCCCCTGCCCAGAAAACCACAGTGAAGAACTTCTCCAAAACAAATTCACACTCCTCAAAACCGAGGTAGAAGCCTTCAAAGCCCCCGGGCCTGTGGAAAATATGGCCCAGACCGCAGATTCCTCTATAAACGCATTCTATGGACACCTTCAGGAATGCATGGATCATGCGATCCCAAATAAAACCAAGACCCAATCCTCCAAAGGCAGATGTCCTGTCTGGTAGACCCCAGCCATAAACAAACTATACAATAGAAGGAGGAAGTTACTAAATGATAGAGCAAAATCCCAAAAAGGGAAGGCATCACTGATCAGTATTAGCAAAAAACTACGGGCACTCATAAAATTGTCTAAGGCCAGCTTTGAGAGAAAATTGCACAGGAGACTAAGGATAATCACAAGGCTTTCTTTAGTTATGATAGGAACCTGGGTGGTAATTCCCAGATATGCTCAGAGGTAGCCCAAAATGTCAAAAGAAACACTGAACCCACAGACATTGCCAACATCCTAGCTGACAGGTTCAGCGCAAACTTCTCCCCCCCCATCCACACCGAAAGGGCAAATATCTATCCCAGCAGAGTGCTGCCCCCCTGACATCTCAAATGCTCAGGTAAGAGCCGCCCTCTCGAAAGCAAAAAACACAGCATCAATGGGACCACACAGTGTCCCGGGCTGCATCCTACATGAACTCCAAGAAGAGCTACACCCAAACATAAAACTACTGTTCAATCTCAGCCTTACTACAGGATATGTGCCCAAAGAGTGGCGTACAGCAACAGTGGACCCTCTCCATAAAGGTGGTGGCTCAACAGATCCTGGAAACTATCGCCCCATAAGCCTGACTAGCTTGGTCTGCAAAGCTATGGAAAGGATCATCATGGACCACATAAATAAAGATATTGGGGACCTACAGACACTGGATCCTACCCAGTTTGGCTTCATTAAGGGCAGATCCTGCCTCTTAAACCTGGTTGATTTCTTTGAAACAGTCACCAAGGCTATTGACGAGGGGAAGGTGGTCCACACAGCCTACCTGGACCTCGCAAAAGCCTTCGATACAATACCCCACTCTGGCATTCTAGAGAAGCTCACCAGCTTAAATATAAACCCCTATGTCACTAGATGGATTGCACACTGGCTCAAGGACAGAACCCACATGGTTAGAATTGCTGGAGCCATGTCAGACTCCAAACCAGTTACAAGTGGTGTCCCACAAGTCTCAGTCCTGGGACCTCTCTTGTTCAGTATATATTTCTCGGAGGTACAGGCCAACATGGATGGACTGTGGTTGACCAAATTCGCAGATGACTGCAAACTGGCCGCCATAATCGACTCTTCAGCCGACACAAGCATCCTTCAAAATGGCCTCATAGAAACAGACAACTTGTGCCAGAGCCATGGCCTCAAGCTGAATGCCAAAAAGTGTATAGTCATCCCCTTTGGCAAAAACAAAGTGCCCACAAATTACCACATAGGTGGTAATCCATTAAGTACAGAAGAAGTAATTAGGGACCTGGGGACCCAAGTTGATAGCAATCTCTCATTTGACAACCACGTGGCCAAAGTGGTTAGAAAAACATTTTATATAGCCCACCTCATCATGAAGGGATTCACATCTAGATCAGGGGAGGACATCGTGCCTCTGTACTCATCCCTCATCAGGCCCATAATTGAGTACAATGCGCCTGTTGGGATGTACCTTACCAGACACCTGCAGCAACTGGAAAGACCCCAAAAGTACCTCACCAAGAGGATCAAAGGGCAAAAAACAGATGCCATATGCTGCCCAGTTAAAGAAACTCCAGCTCTACTCAGTGGCATACCACCTGTTCAGAGGCGATCTGTGCCTGACGTATAAAGCCATGTCCAACCCGGAATTAATGGGCATACTGCACCTCAGAATATCCAAATCCCATTGAGCTATGCGCTCGAGAGACTTGAACCTCAGCACTGAAATAAATAGGACATGCTGGAGGGACAGATTCATAACCCAGAGGCTCCCTTCACTCTGGAATAAAATCCCAGTACAGGTTAGGCAGAGTCCCTCATTGACTCTCTTCAAGAGGAATCTTGAAGAGTGGATGGGAGATCATAGGTTTACCCCGAGTATCACTTCTGTGTCACTGTTAGACAGAGGCACAGTATACTAACCTCGAAAAAGGGCATAGCAAAATAAATTTAAAATGGGTGGCGAAAGCCAAACACATTCTGGCTAGGTTTATAAATGCCCTAGGGCAGATAGCCTAGTATGAACCTATGAACCTATGTACCTTGTTCCCCATTGGCCCTATGTGCTGTTAATCACCATGGCAATCACAATACTATGGTAGCATGTGCAAAGGTCACTTGTCAGTCACCTCTATGGTACAGTTGTGGAATATGTGGGTCATGTGGCAATGTCACAGCTGCTACATGTACACAGTCAACCCTGTCCCCTACACATGGACGTACAACACATGTATGAGATGCAACCACATAGCCAAACTGGGGACTAAGCACTCTGAACCCAGTAGTGGCATAACCTGTCAGGTGGCATGAAATACTACAGTGACTACAATACCAGTCTGATGTAGACCTACACTGACAGCAATACAAACACGTGAACACACTGGGCCATTCATGGAGCCTAAGAATAGCATCCTGCCTGAGCGGCAGACACCTCTGCAGCTGGCACACAGGCATACGTTATGCCAGAACACAGCACGTGCAACACATAGCACACAAATCCTGTGTGCCAAACAGTCACAGCCTGTACGGCTAGACAACACTCCTGCTACAGTTGTGTTAGGTACTTTTATTGTCCGGTACAGTGAGGTCATGCTCACCAGGCTGGACAAGGTGAAGGTCACAGTGATATGCCCGTGGGGCACTATGGTCCACCACATAACACAAGCATACAGGTCAGTCAGAGGCATGGACACATATGACTCAGTCATTGTCCATGCCACTATGGCTGACCTGTGATGTACCTCCCTGGACTACATGATAGGGAACATGGAAGGGCTCTCTGAGCATGTGGTACAGGCTGGTATGCCTTGACCTTGGTTGGCATCATACCCTCACCAGGAATGCTGACGTATTACTGAATGCTGATGAATTACTGTAGCTACAACACCCTAGCTGAAAGGTTCCTAGCATGTAGTCACTGCATTGCTATGGAACAACTTGTTACCACTCCCACAACAGGTGAAAACATGCAGCACCTGTTCATCAACAACATGTAGACTATATGCCCCAGACCAGATGTGTATCCCTCTCTGCTAGGATGATACCATATACATCTCACACTGTATATACACATACCACATGCAGCACCTGCACAGAAGACCACAGTCATATTGTTATCCAGTGCAAATACCATGTATTCACATGTGGCAGGCGTCAGACATGGGAACTATTGAAGGTCACAGGTACATATGTGTATTTGGCACACACATACATCATCTGTGTCCATTGCCATTACTGGTTTAATCGATGAAATGCATTATTGTGAACAACAACCCACACACATGTGCATTCTGTGTGACAAAAACACACGTGGCATGTGTGGAATTCAAAGCCATAACTAACTGTGCTATGACAGTAGTGAGAGACGCAGTAGCAGAGTGTGCTATTTGCATTACTCGGAGATTTGACCTCTTCTGCTGTACTTTTAGGGTGCTGACATCATCTCTGTGTAGAGATTGGAATATGCAGCAGCTGGTGCATTGTACTGGTTGGCAAAAGGGACAGCTCTCTCACACATGTAATTGCACACACCCTACTTACACACCTCCCACACACAGTTGCCGGATTTAAACCCCTACCTATGTTATGGCACTCAAGACTGACGCATTAGCAGAGCACGCTATTCGCATTACTGGGAGGTTTCCCTTCTCCTGCTGTACTTATAGGGTGCTGACATCATCAGTGTTTAGAAAGGGGAATGTGCATCCTGTAGTGTGTTCTCCTAGTTGCTAAAAGGGACATTTCTTTCATACAGAATTGCACACACACTAACCCCCTCCACACACACTGAGCATTTGTAGGATTCAAACCCCTACCTAATTATGTTACGACACTTGAGACGGACGCATCAGCAGAGCACGCTATTCGTATTACTGGGAGGTTTCCCTTCTCCTGCTGTACTTATAGGGTACTGACATCATCAGTGTTTAGAAAGGGGAATGTGCATCCTGTAGTGTGTTTTTCCCAGTTGCCAAAAGGGACATTTCCCTCACACAGACTTGCACACACACCAACCCCGCTCACCCGCACACACACCAACCTCGCTCACCCACACACTGAGCATTTGCAGGATTCAAACTCCTACCTAACTACATTATGACACTTGAGAGAAACGCATTAGCAGAGCGCACTATCCAAATTATTGGGCATCTGTTCTGCACCTGCAGTATTTATAGGGTGCTGACATCATTGTATGTACATCTAGTACTACCTGTCAGGTGGGGGATAGCATATATATGCATTTGCAGCCACCTACTTCAGGGTCAGATAAGCACATCGCACTGGCAGGTTATGTTCTATACCATGCTTCGTGACCACAGGACCTGTAACACACAACACAACCAGTACAGACCACCCCTCCCACATCCAGGATGCACACTTTGCTTCCCTGGGAACAGTGCCAAGATATGCAGGTGTTCACATACACCATTCCAGTTGTTAACATCAGGTACAGGCATATTGTGTGTGTGAACTACTCAGGCCTCTACAACATTACCCTACAGCCACTACAATTTGTGAGTCCATGTGCTATGGCAGAATCACTCACCACAGCCACAAGGGGGAATACATATTGCACCTGACCATCTGCAACATGGGTACTCACTGTTCCACACCAGAGGTAGACCACCATTGTTGATATCTGACCATACCCACCTTTCCCTGGACATCCATATCCCATCCCCACCACCAGGCAAGGTTGTCACTGCAAACAACGTGTATTTATCAAAAGCAGACTTTACACTTGTGAAGACTGGGGTGGAAGACTTCAAAGGACCCATGCTGGGGGAGTATACAGGCCACTCTGCATAATCCTTGACAATTGCATTCTATGAGCATGTGGAAGGTTTGCATTGATCATGCTATCCCAAATATACCCATGACTGCTCCACAACAGGACACCTGTCAGGTGTACACCAACCATATATGAGCTGTCCAAAAGACAGAGTGAGCTAATACATTGCAGAGCAGTAGCCCACAGAGGGAGGACATCTCTGAACAGTACCTGCACGACACTTCAATCCCTCATAATCATCACGACACAGTGTTGAAAGTGAAATTGTCCAAACAATGCAGATAAGGCTCCCCTCAGTCTGTTATTGATGCCAACTTACTGTTAGAGGTCCTCATCAACCCTCTTCCAGCACACACCAACAACATGGATGTCGCTTAGCAAATTCAAACCCTGGGATCTCCACTGTGTCCCTGCTTGACAGAGGCACAGCACACTAGCCTCACACGGTGCCTTATGTGACCTACTTTACAGTGGCACAGTAGCCTACTGTACTGGGGAGGCAGAGACCAAGCACACTCTGGCTAAGCTGTCATTCCCTAGGGCAAACAGCCTAGTGTTGACCTCTACACCCATATGTTTAATTGTCAGATGCACATTATTTGTTGCTGATAGACTGTTTGCAGGTCTTTATTGCCATAGCATTCCCTGTTTGTATGAACAACTTGTGTATCTGTGGAAGGTGTTTGAATATGGGAGGGATCCACTATATCACGTATGTCTCTGGAGTCATTTAACTGTGTGCACTGGGCAGATTGCTGTAATGTGGTTGGTTCCTAGAATTACACGTACAAATACCAGATATGTGTGGCCAACTGCTAAACTGAGATTTGGCCTAAGTGTGTGAGCATGCCCAGTTCAGCCTTCCCATGGCATGTTGTCTGACATATGTCTCATTTATCAAAGTGTGCGAGCATGCCCAGTGTGAGCTTTCCATATGTTGAACTCTGCAGCCCACCACATTTGTGGATGAGTGTGAACTTCAACAATATCTCCCGTTTATGGTTGTGTGTTGTGTGTCATGTTGTGTAGTTACTGTCCAACTGCTTTGTGTCTGAACACAACAGGGATTATACTCTGCCTGCAGGGTTTGCATGGGATACTTTGCATACAGTTGTCAACATCCTTTCATACTGACCTAACACTGTAGTACCGTATAGTGTACTGGTTCAGTACTTTCACTGTGGTGGACAGTATCCTGGGCTTTAGTCCTATCACTGCTTTACATTTCCATAATGAGCACAACAGCCTGGTTAGGGGCCAGTTGTGCACATCTGACCATGTTGCATTATGTTCAGATATGAACTACTTAAACCAGGCTTGTCCAACATTGGTAGTGTATTCCACAACATAGGTGTACATTGGCAAACACTAGCGATGTGCCCTAGGCCATTTCTAATGCTAGTCGGAGAGTGTGTTTGTCCTTTGACACACATTGTAAGTGGAGTTTGCCATGACATATGTCATGGTTAGTATACTGTGCCTCCATCTACCTGTGACATAACAGTGATACCCAGGGTAAACCTACCATCTCCCATCCACTCATCAAGATTCCTCTTGAGGAGAATCGATGAGTGACTCTCTGGCTAACCTGTACTGGGAGTTTACTCATGCGTGGGGGGTGGCTTCTGTGTTATGGATCATTCAGTACAGCTTGTCCTATGTATGCCAGTGCTGGGGTTCAGGTCTCTCATGTGCATAGCTCACTGCCATTCAGATTGTACAAGGTGCAGCATGTTCATTGATTCCAGCTTGGACATGGCTTTATACATCAGGCACAGCTTGCCTCTGGGTGGGCAGTATGGCAGTGTGTGGAACTGCAGTTTGTTTAATCAGGCAACACATGGCATCTGTTCAAGCTCTTTGATACTCCTGGTGAGGTACTTTTGGGGACTTTACAGTTGATGGAGGTGTCTGCTGAGGTACATCCCACAGGGGCTATTGTAGTCAATTGTAACGCTGATGAAGGATGACTGCAGAGCCACAATGACCTCCCCTTATCTAGATCTGACAACCTTCATGATTAGGTGGGTATATGGTATGTTTCTGTAAACACTACAGCCACATGTATGTCCAATGCAGGATATCTATCACCTTGTGTCCCGAGGTCTCTCATTACATGTTAAGTACATAATGGGTTAACACCTATGTGGTAATTGGTGGGCACTTACTGTATATCAGCGGGGGTTGACTATACACTTTTCTGCAATTAGCTTGCTGACATGGCAATGGCACCAGTTGTCTGTTTCTATGTGGCCCTTTTGTGGGATGCTTGTGTCAGCTGGAGGGTCAGATATGGTGGCCAGTTTGTAGTCCTCTGCAAACATGTTCAGACACAGTCCTTCCATGTTGGCCTGTACCTATGGGACATATATACCAAACGAGGGAGGTCCCAGGACCAAGCCTTGTGGGATGCCAGTTATATCTGGTTTGTAGTCTGACATGGCTGCAGCATGTCTGACCATGTCAGTTCTGTCCTAGGTCTGGTTTGAAATCCCTCTACTGACATAGGGGTTTATATTTAAGCTGGTGAGCCTATCTATAATGAACACATAGGGTATTGTATGGAAGTCTTTGCAAGGTCCAGCTATGCTGTGTGGACCACATTGCCCTCATCAATGAAAGTTTCAAATGAGTCAAACATGTTTAAGGGGCAGGATCTGCACCTAAGAAAGCCACACCGGGTAGGGTCCAGTGTCAGTAGGTCCGCAATATCTTTATGTCTGCGGTACATGCTGATCCTTTCCATAGCTGTGCAGACCAAGCTTCTCAGGATTCTGGGGTGGTAGTTTGCAGCATCCATTCAGGCAACACCTTTGTTGAGAAGGACCACTGTTGTTGTACACTGCTCTTTGGGTACATATCCTGTGGTAAGGCTGACATTGAACAGTAGTGTGATTTGGCATTCCATTCTTCTTGGAGTCCATGTTGGACTCAGCCCAGGACACCATCTCATACCATTGCTGCTGTGTGTTTTGCTTTGTAGATGCTGGCTGTTACCTCAGCATCTGCAATGTCAGGGGCCAGCAGTCTGCTGGGATAGATATTTTGCATTTTTTTTTGGGGGGGGGGTTGCACTGCACCTGTCAGGTTGTGTGTTGGCAATATGTGTGTGTGTTTGGTATGTTGTTTGTAATACTTGTGTGATTTAGAGCATATCTGTGAATTCCCAACATGGTTCCTACCATCAGTTGAGAAAGCCTTGTGATTTGCCTTAGTGCCCTGTACAATTTGTATCTTCATAGGTTCATAGGTTCATACTAGACTATCCACCCTAGGGTATTTATAAGCCTAGCCAGAGTGTGTGTGGCTTTCGCCACCCCTTGCTATGTGAATATTATGGCCATTTATGATTTACTTTACTGTGCCTCTGTCTGGACGTGACACAGTGAAGACCCCCAGTGTACATCTACGATCATCCATCCACTCGGCAAGATTCCTGTTGAAGAGTGTCAGTGAGGAGCTCTGCCTAACATGGAGTGAGATTCTGTTCCAGGGTGTAGGGAGCCTCTGGGTTATGTATCTGTCCCTCCAGCACATCCTATTTCATTATGTGTTGAGGTTGACATCTCTCACTCTCACAGCTCCGATGGCTTTGAGTTTTCTGGGGTGGAGCATGTCCATTACTCCTGTGTTGGACATGGCCTTGTACAACAGACATACAACACCTCTGTGTAGGCAGTATGTGACTGCATTCAGCTGGGTTGTCTACAGCCAGGCAGCATATGACATATATTTGAGACCCTTTATCCTCTTGGTGAGGTACCTTTGAGGTCTTTCTAACTGCTGCAGGTGTCAGGTAAGGTACATCCCAAATGAGGCATTGTACTAGATTATGGGTCTGATAAGAGAACAGTATAGGGGCACAATGACCTCTGTTGATGTAGATGTGAATCCTTTCATGATACGGTGTCCAATATAGACAGTCTTCCTAGCAACATTGGCAATGTGAGTGTCACATAACAGGTTACTGTCCACTTGTGTCCCTAGGTCCCTGATTACTCCTTCCATACATAATGGTTTACCACCTATGTGGTAATTTGTGAGTACCTTGTTTGGTATTTGGTGGGACATTCATACTGTCCAGTGTCTTCAGGATGGCTGGGTGGGGTTCCTGTGTGTGAGAGTGTGGTTTGTAGCATGCTACAGACTGTACATCAGTCTTGTCTATGGTTAGTTGCACATGGGAGGTCTCCGATGCTTTGTGCATTGTCAGTTACCTGGACGTATGGGTGTCTGTGCTGAATATGGATACTCACCCTCCTTTTACGTTTTGGTCCAGGTTTTGGGGCCATAACGCATGATATGAGGTATAACCTGGTAGTGCTGGTGTGCTGTCAGGAGGCTTGCAGCAGGTTTCTGTCACTGCACAGACATCGATGTTCTCCATACTGGGGAGGGCCTCGGGAGCATGCATATTGAGGTTTACATGTCTGGCATTGGTCAGCATTACCCTTATGTTTCTTTCCACTTATGTTTTCTACGGTGGTGGGTTAGTCTTTTCAGCCTTGCCTATGAAAGGCTCTATGGAGGTGTCAAAAGCCTTATCCAATATCCAGACGCCCAGAGGTAACAGGTGCAAGCCATCCCTGGAACAGCAGCGTGGCTTGTCAAGCATGACATCCCAAGCAGACAGACATTGGATCCCCTTGGAATGACACCAGTAATTGTGCCACTTGTTAAAGCTGATCATTCTGTGTTTGTACTGTGGCATCATTCTTGGTGAGGGTAGGATGCTGCAAACGGTCAGTGTCATACCGGCCTGGACTACATAATTGGAGAGCTCATCTATGTCTCTTTTCATGTAGTCCAGGGAGGTACATCTCAGGTCATTCACACCAGCATGGACTATGACTGCATCATATTTCTACTTGCTTTGGGGTAACCTGCGTACTTGTGTTATGTGGCGTATTGTAGCAGCCTACAGGCAGCTTACTGTACCCTTTCCCTTGTTCAGTCTGGTGAGTGGGACAGCAGTGTGTCTGACTATGGAGTCACCTATTACAACTGTATCAGGCATGTTGTTTCTCCTTCTGGCATGTGACTGTTTGGCACACCAGCTTTGTGTACTATGTGTTGCATGTGCTATGTTTGGAGGTTGTGGTTGCTTGGGTGTCTGCTTTGGAGGCCTCTATTGGTGTGGTGTGTTTTTAATTAGGGCCTCTGGGAATGTTTTTCTGTGTTTATGTCTTTGGTTTGCAGTTGTGATAGGTCTATGTGGGATTGGGTTTGTGGTGTGTGTGGTTACCTTCTCCTCCTGACTAGTTTTGACAGTACTGAGTTGAAGGAGCTCAGCCTCCGGTTTGGATAAATGGTTGCATCTCTCACATATATTTGTATTTCTTGGGGGGAGTTGAGGGTTGTCTGTACTTGGGGCAGGTGTAACATTGCCTCAAGATTCACAGATTCAAGTTGTTGTAGCTTGTCTTAGTGGATTGTATGTGTGGACATATTTTATTGCCATACTACTGATCAGTGATTACTTCCCTTTTTATGTTTGCTCTATCATGTAGTAGCTTCCTCATTCTCTTGCATGGTTTGGTAATGGCTGGAGTCCACCATGCCAGATGCCTGCGTGTATGGCATTGTGTCTTGTTTTAATTTGGGATTGCATAATCCAAGCATTCCTGGCAGTGTTCATGGAATGCCTGTATAACAGGTTCTGAGGTGTGGCCCATATTTTGCACCTGCACAGGGCCTTTAATGGATTCCACATCAGTTTGGAGGAGTGCAACGTTTGCTGTACACATGCTTTTCACTGTGGTTTTCTGGCCAGGGACTGTGGTCAGGATGTGTATATCCAGTGTGATTACTCTATGGTCTGGTCTTACCAGTGAGGGATACACTTCTCATCTTGCCATCCAGTACCCATGTTACTGATTATCACATCCAGTATGCTTACCCCTCTTGTGGGAGTGGTACTTTGTTCCTGGGCATTTTGGTTTATGGATTCTAGGAACTTTTGTCCTACAGTGTTGGAGCTAGTATAATGCTCCCAGTCTATGTCTGGGTATTTTCAGTCACCCAATATAATGTGGTTTGGAGGACTTGATATATTCATGTATTCCAACATAGGCCAGGTGCAGTTCCTGGTGTTAGGACGGTAGTCTGTAGCAGGCTATAAACTGGGAGGCAGTTTTAGCCACTGTTACTTGACCATGGCTAGTCCATGCTGCTTCTTGTTGTGGTACCAACATGGGGGTGTGGTTATCCTTGACAATTATTGCTAGTCACCCTCCTTTTGTAGCTTGTTCCATGTTGTGAGGCTGTACAGCACAGTATGAGGTGTAACCTGGTAGTGTTAGGGTGCTGTTGTGAGCCTTGACCCAGTTTTCTGTTACAGGACAGATATCAACATTTTCCATGCTAGGTGAGTTTAGACTGCATGCATCTTGCTGTTTAGACTTCTGGCATTGGGTAGCATTACATCCAGGTTCTTATCCCTTGTGATACCTATGGAGGTGGGTTTGTGTTTTGAGCCTTATCTATTCAGGGCACACTGTGGGTAACAACAGCCTTTGCCAGTATCCATACAGCCTGCACTGATAGGTGCATGCCAGCCCTAGCAGATGGAGCATCATGTTATGCTCAGCATGTCATCCCAGGCTGGCACACATTGGATCCCCTTTGACTAACTGCAATACTTCAGCCAATTATTGCAATTGATCATCTCATCGTCATATTATGGCATCACGCTTGGTGAGGGTAGGATGTTAGTCAGGGTCCTCAAGTGTGCATATACTACATGGTGTTACATTGCTTAACACATGGCATTCATGCCTCAGGTGGTGCTGCAGGGCTGCCTCTGTCAGATGCACATACTACACTCCCTGTGCATGTTTGAGAGCAGGTTATGTCATTTTAGGCATCCCTGTTATTATATGAGTGAGTCAGAGAGGGGTATCATTTCCAGGGTTCCTACTGAGCCAGTGTATGTGCTATGCATTGCCTCTTTGCCAAGGCCAGGGCATACTGGGCACGCCTCCTTCTGCCTACTGGGGCAGGCTCAGGTTGTTCCTCCTCTAAGTCACGCTCTGCCTGTGACGGCCTTGGCAATGGTGGGGGGCTGTTTGGCCCAGCCCTGTGCTGTTCCTGCTGCAGCTGTTTTTGCAAGATCATATTATGTAGCATAGCACATACCATGACAATTTGGGTACATGTATTTGGTGAGTACTGCAAGGCTCCACCAGATGTGTCCAGACACCGGAACCGTGACTTGAGCAGCCCAAACACACGCTCTATTACATTATGTGTTTGTGCGTGTGCCTCATTATGGCGTTCCTGTTCATGTGTGTGTGCGTTTCTGATGGGTGTCATCAGCCACGGCTCCAGTGCATAACCTGCATCCCCCACTAGGTGTCCATGTGGGATGTCCCCATTGGCAAATGTCTGGTACTGCTGCATCAAATGCCAGATATGGGAATCATGGTAGCTCCCAGGGCAGCCAGCACACACATTCATTATTATGCCCTGGGCATCACACATGACCTGGCAGTTGATGGATAGGAAGCCCTTGCGGTTAATGTAGGCCCTACCCCGCTCACCGGCTGGTGCTTTGATGTGTATGTGCATGCAGTCTATTGCACCCACTACCTCAGGGTATTCCGCTGTTTGCTGGAAGAGACGCATATTGCTGGCCAATACCTCACGGGCATTGGGGAAATATACATGATCACCGACATGTGCTGACATGGCATCCAGGAACTGGTGCAGTACCCTGGAGGCTGATGCCTGTGATATCCCCATCATATCACCAGTTGGTCTCTGGAAGGTACCTGTTGCTAGTATTCTTAGGCCAACACATACCTTGATTTCCACTGGGATGGGTTCCCCTCTGTTGGTTCTGTGTGTGAGGCATGGCCTGCACAGCTCGAAATTTTGCTGCAGGAGGTCTCTGTCCACTCTATAGTGCTCTACTATCTCCAGCTCATGTAACCCGTGGTAGGTGACCCTGGGCCTGTACAGTCTTCTCTGTCTCCTCACTGTGGGTTGTCTGGCACCATCTGCATTGTCACCACCCTCAGCAAGTCGCCTATGTCTCCTTATGACAGCTATGGCAGCCCCTAGCATTTCTGCTCTGAGTTCAGCTTTTTCAGTTTTCACTTCTAATAGCTTACTTCTGTCTTACAGTGTCTCTTGAGAGAAACATCCTGCACTGCTGTTTGCAGAGTTTTAAGTGCTTGGCTGAGCTACTATTCTGCCTGTGTAATTGCCTGCTTCTAATTGTTTTCACCTGCTAGCTCCAGCAGTATTCCCTGCTAGCTTCCTACTAATTCTGTTGCTTCCTTTTTCCTTTCTGTTTCCTCAGGGGGGAGCAACGCGCATACCAGCAGAAACATGCTCACAGTGGCTTACACCCGCGCACACATGCTTACACGGTTCAGAATCTGCTTATTCGGGTTAAAACGCGTGCACACCAGCGCAAACAGTCTTACAAGTCTGCCAACAGGCTCCCACATGCTCAGTCTGCCTTACACGCGCGCACTGCCCTACTCGCGCTTCCTGGCGCGCACACATGCGCATGCACACCCAGCAAGAAACGTTGGTGTAGGCAACAGTGTACACCTTCCATTTCTTGACTTTCCCATGCTTATGTTATGGCACTCCTCTTTCCATGATATGTGTCTGACATCTGTCATGTAACACTGACCTCCAATGAACTGCATTTCTTTCTACCATTCACCCCTGTGATGTCACCTATCTCCTACTCTATTCCTCCCCCTTATGTATCTCTTACACTACTCAGAATGTGCTCATTTGCTATGTGACAGTGGAATTCAGTATCCTAACACTCATTTACATCAGATTGCCTACTAATGCTTAGTTACATGTCTTAGACTCAGCTTCCCCCCTTAGCAACCACTAAATGGTGGCCATGTTGTTTTTGGTCTGCTGGTCCCTGCATTGTAAATCCATGTATTGCATAAGGTTTATAACCTTCATTTTTATGTTTTGTATTGTGCAACCCATTTGCGCGGGGCTGCACTCCATTTAAACATCGCCGAAAAAAAATATTTATTTTTCATATTTGCATCGGGGTACCTTGCCAATGGCCACATATTTGGCCATTGGCATGCTGCCTGACACATATGCACCCTTTATTTGGAGCTGACATGGCTCCATTGTGATTTTTGCAGAAGCGTACTCAGTTATCAACTGAGTACATTTCTGCAGCTAAAACGGCTCTTACACGGGCTGCTTTGGGCTTCGTGGATCACTAATCTACCTCATTTGCATGCCTTTCGGCTGCAAATGAGGTGATTAGGATATCCACGCCCACTCTGTGTAAGAGACGTTTTAGCTGGTCTCTTACTCGGACTTTAGGGCTGTTCCTGGATCGCGAAGGCTGCATGGAGTCTTACACTACTCTTAGACTCCGTGCAAGCCTTCGTGAATCCTGCCCTAAGTCTTTTGAGAGATTCTGTGAAGACTAATGGTAGTTAATTATTATGCATATTGGACAATTCTGGCAAGATCACATGATGTGTAAAAATGGACTGCTGCTTGATGAAATCTGAGTATGCAAGCTGTTCCTTGTCTTTTCCTTATTTTCTTTCTTTTAGTTATTCTTTATTCAGCCAGTTTGTAGTTTGGTTTCTTATTTATAGAAAGGCCAAAGTGATAGATTAAGTTTTATAGTTTATGTTGATATTTCTCATAAAAAGAGCATGCCAGGCTTCCTGTTCCGTGGTCACTTACATAAACAGCTAAATCCATGAGCTCTGGGATATGATCGCAATTTTGGGTGTGTTTATACTACAAATTTGGGCTTTTCTACTAATACTTCTAAACATATCACCACTTAAAATGAAAGTAAATCTCAAAAATTATTGGTCTGAACGTTCACAGGAAACCTTTGCTGCTGACAAGGCAGAACCTGTGCAGATGAGACTCCACAGTTCTTCTGCTTGTGATGATGTAACATCATCACAACAGATTCTTCCAGTAGGTGTCATCCCAGACCTTCTACATCTGACTACTGCTATAAATAAACTTACCATCTCACTTAATGCTTTTCAGGCATCATGACAGGAGCAGGTGCAGGACATTAAAAACGTAGCTCATGAATAGTTGGGATGAAATACAACCCTTGAGCACTCAGTTAAGGACTTAACACTTAGATTAAAGGAAGTAGATCACCAGATTGAATATCTTCTGGACTTTAATTATTGATACCAGAGTGGATAATGAGAAGGATATGGTTTGGCACAAGAATATCTGTATATTGGGACTTCCAGAAGATGTAGAGCAAAGGGATACAATCCACTTTCTTCAAGGCTGGATACTAAATGCCCTTGCACTAGATGTTGCAGTCGAGTTGCATTTGGAGGGGGTACATAGATCCCTTTGCTCCAGTGCCAAAGTCAAAGGAACCCTGTTCATTCATACATTTGACATTCCATTTCTGATGGATGAGGAAAGATGCCCCAGTGAAAGTGTTAAGGTTGGAAGAGGCATCAGTGAGTTATGCACCTGGATTAGCTAAGGGGTTATTTTTAGGGGAGAGCTTTTAAACCACCCCAGGTCATCAGAAATCAGGAGAAGTCTTTGAAAATTGTAGAATTTCAGTTGTTTTGGACTGGGTCCTTATAGAGACTACAGTGGCACAGTGGTGAGATTTCAGCAAAGAGGGGGCAACTACAGATGTACAGGTATGGAGCATATTAGTGCTACATTTACTAATCAAGTGAATCTGTGATCCAAGTAGAGGAGGATGCTATGTGGTCCAGAGAGTTAGCATTAGCAATGTCTACACACACACACACACACACACACACACACACACACACACACACACACACACACACACACACACACACACACACACACACACACACACACACACACACACACACACACACACACACACACACACACAGTCACTATGTCATTCATTCCTGCATTCATTCACACATCACTCTCAGTCTTCCGATCTCACACACACACACACACACACACACACACACACACACACACACACACACACACACACACACACACACACACACACACTTCTTCATTTATTCCAGCATTCACTCACATATCGCTCTCACTCTCCCATTCTCTCTCACACAAAGACTCTTTTGCTTTCATGCATGTATTCACTCACACAAGCAGACAGACAGACAGACAGACACACACACACACACACACACACACACACACACACACACACACACACACACACACTCATACAGGCATTCACTTACCTGACGCCCGGCCTGGTGGTTATTAGTTCGTGGCGCCCATGTGAGGAAGCCACGGCTCCCCAGGGTGCCATGGTGCACACTTTGGGAACCCCTGAAATATGCACTTTATGTGGGTCGTGGGCGGGGGGGCCTTGGGAAAACCTGGATTCAGCAAGGGAGCCGAGAATCAAAAATGTTTGGAACTACTGTACTAGTTTATGAATGACATGCATGTTGTTAGAATTACTTCAATAACAGAATAACAGAATAACATAATACGTAATAAAACTATATATATGTTATTAAATATTGTTTAAAAAGATTATTTTTTTAAAAAGATTTTTCTTTCCTAAAAACTGCTAGCATTCACTGAGACTTGAAGGAGCCTGTATTTAAATCTGTTTTGCTCTTTTTTTTCAAAGTACTCAAGATGGAAATTGTCTCATTAGTTCCAGGTTTCACCCTGGCACTGAGTCTTAATTGCCATTCAGTTTCCTTGATCTGCAGAAAAAAGAGAACAAAGTGAATACAGTTGAAACGTACAGAATGTGTGACATACATATACCAATGAGGATGCTGATGAGGGCTGTCCTATGAATGATAAGATGGACACAGTATTAATGGAGGTCAACTACAGGTTTAACAGCAAGGACAGGTATGAAACATATGTAATAGCATACAACTGACAAACTACTGCTGTGTAGGGGCTGTGGGTTGTCCTGTGGATCCTGCAGTGGGAAGTAAACAGAAGGACAGCACAGTCATGTATTTAATAAAAAAAGGAATACTGACAGTATCACATATACAACACAGTAGCATGGGCTGCAAATACTCATGTGATGGATGTTGAAAATATACACCAGATGGGTCTGTATTTACAAAAATTGACATAAATGTCAGGTATCATGTGTGCTACACATTGTTGAAAGTTATGGCAATTTTGTTGTAACATACCTTGTCTGTCTGTCTGCCCTCCACTGTATATACCTGCAGTGTACAATTGTAGGGAAGCAACAATATAACAGTAAACATCAGTGCCACAAAATGAGGTTGAGGCACTAACAAGGTAGTGTTCACAATGACAGTATAGAGACAACCATCTGTCAGTCCCTGGTTTAGTCCCAAAGTAGATGGACCTGTGAATATTAATGCAAACAACATTGTAAATGCTCTGTCTGTAACTCAGTTGTAACAATACATGTAATTAAACTTACATTCTTCATCCTCACCCTGTATGAATGTTTTTGCTTGTCTCAATTCTGCTGCTGTAAATCAAAAACAGCAATACATAAATATGGATGCTACAGCAGTATGCAGTGATTGTCTTAATACACAGGCCTGTAATGGAAATGAAGACGTACATGTTTGTCCTGGAACTCTAGCTTCAATCCCATGGCCAGGGATGCATTACACCCCTCTTGCTGTATGCAGTCAAGCAAGAAATATTGTGATGTCATCAGGAGGATTCAGTGGTCTACCATTGGTGGCATCCTTCAATAACATGTTACTCTGCTGGCTGCACGAAGGAGCATGTCCAAGCAGTGTCATCTACAGGCTTCATGGGATTAGTTGTGGCCTCCAACTACATTGATCATGTTAATGAGGTCCATCCAGATTTAATTTCTCCACAGTATCACTTGAAATACCTAGAAGTTTCCTTCCATGTTGACAGAGAGCATCAAATATGATGTCATTTTCCTGGTGGGAAGTTGTCACCACTTGGAAGGTTGACCATCAGAAAGACAGTGATATGCAAATGATAATATTTGTGTTTGAGCCCATTTATGCATTTCATTCTGTGAACTGCATATGTCAACATAAAGAGTATGCATTCCTGTGCAATGAAAATGTCTGCATAACACTGTGTGTGATAAGCACTAATGTAAAATATTACAAGTAACAACAATGCCTTTATACATAGTGTTGGTAAAATCAACATAACAGGTAATATCTTTACAGTTTGTGAGTGGGATTAGAACCCCCTAACAATGCATACATAGTGCATGGTGCTGCATAGAAAACAGCATCATGCCACATAAGTCTGCTTGTCTGTCACATTCAAATACCACAACAAATAATTTGAAGAACTTACAGAATGCGTGGGTAAACCTCAGGATCCATAGTCAGGCCAGAGACAGTATGGATCCTTAGTATACTGAGCCAGTACTGATAATAATTTTGTTAAGAATCATCACTGAAGACATATTCATCAACTGTACATGTTTTTTAACAGATTTGTTAGAAGACCTAAAGTAAGAAATATCCATAATATCAACATCATATACTAAATATAGATAGTGTCAGAATTTGTAGCATTCCATAGTTACACAACAGGATGCAAAGAATTACCACAGATGATCCATATATCAGATCTAATATAATGTTAACATTTGCAATGGAAGTCTGTCTGTACAACTGCATGTGGGACTGAAATAAACTAGAACAACTGTATGCATAAAGTTCAAGACAGCATCACTCCACTAACATAACAACTTCTGTTAAACATAAAAAATTAGGTAAATATTAATTTAAATGTGAACCTTTTAAAATTACTAACTTTAAAAAATTTACTACATGCTACCAAGTACTAATGTACCTCTCACTCTGAATCAAAGTGCACCTTGTGTGCAGTCACTTTTAAGTACTATTTGCACCATACATAATTGATGAGGTTCATTAAAAGTCAAGTTTTTGGAATCCCATTTGCCACATCTGTGTAATTGATTTCATGTCCCAAAACTCCCAAGTGTACTGTGTAAACACCCAATAGTTATCTAAATGGTACCCTGTGTGGCATGTGCCTGTTATCTTCTAGTGATCTGATAACATGACATCAGCACCACTTTCAAATATTGA
Source organism: Protopterus annectens (assembly GCF_019279795.1). Taxonomy (NCBI): domain Eukaryota; kingdom Metazoa; phylum Chordata; order Ceratodontiformes; family Protopteridae; genus Protopterus; species Protopterus annectens. The sequence continues at coordinate 514,764,565 of NC_056741.1, forward strand.
TTTTAGATTTACTGATCAGACCATTGCTAACTGTGAATTGAGTGGTACCTCAGTGAACATTTCTCTATTTTTGTATTTTCCAGAACTCTTCAAATTAAGGATCATGATAGCTGCTTCGAGGAGGCTGAGATGTGTTCCTGCATCCAACTGGACTTAAGAGGAAATAACCCAGATGTTGACTGTGTATTATCCATTGGGACAGAGGATGAGAGCTAGACTAAGGAAGTTTGCCATGATCGATGTGTGGAATTGAATTGTGAGGGAGCATCAATATGGGGGTGGGAATCTACAGCAATGGAGTGCAGGTTTGTCATAGCTATGATGACCTGTGCCAGAGGGATGCAGAGGAGCTTCAAAGGAGGTTCACCATGGTGCAGAGGCAGCCCGTAAATCCCTACAATAAGTATCAATATTCTGTGTATACCTGTGCATTCCTACAGATTTTACAAATATTTCTCTGTCCCACATATGTATATATCAGATAGATGCTTTTGCAACCATGTATTAGCTGCTGTGACAATTATCTTGTGGGGATAATTAAGGGGCCTTGGTAAATATTGTCATCTTAACTATGGGATTGATTCCCATGTTGTTTATGTATTTAATAATGTGCATAACATCCATAAGTATGTCCTTTGTAGATGCACATATGCTTTACAACATCTAACTGCATAATTTAACATAGCTACTGTCCTTGTGCATAACAGACACCTATAGTACGGCCGTGGATCACTGTGCAATTCATAGTTTTCCATTATAGCCCCACAGTATCACCTATTGCACCATTAAACATCGGAATAAAAACACATTTACATCATTTGGCCTAAAAAATTACACAGACGGGTTTATTTAATTTAAAAAATAATGGCTGTCCAACCTTTACAAAAAAAGGTCCAAAAATTGTTTCCATTTTCTATATTCATCTGTTTTCTACAGGAGTTCTAATAAACACCGACCGTACCTGTTTTCTAAAATAAAGCCTTTGATTACTGTTAGCTTACTCTATAAAGCAACTGGCTAACATGTCTAACATTTGGTGTGCTGTGAGTTTCAGTCCACACTGGGGAAACATATTTGCACCTGATAACTTCAAGCATAGCATTGTTTGAAGGAGCCATATTGCAATACTTTATATTAATGTTTATGTGTGCATGGTAATGACTCACCATGATAGTCTTCAAATCTGTATGGAAATGGACATAATCTGTAATGCTCTGATAATATCATCTTTCTCATAGCAGGGTTTATAAAGGAGCATCTGTTTTTAAAAGAAAAGCATGTGATGGTGGGTAGCTCAGATTGTAAGGAAACAGGCCAGCATGTCTACATCTTGGCACGCTGTGTGCTCAGACCCAGAGAGGGGACACATATATCACAATCTGTTCTTTAATATATTCTTAGCATTTAGAAGCATATTACACGTATTGATATTACTGTAGATTTTGAGCATAGTTAAGAATAACTTGGTTATTTGGTGAATTCCTTCTAACATGTATGTAATTTGTAACATTCATTTGATATCAGGTGTTAAATGTGGGTCAGTACATCTTGTTAAATACTGTTATACATATGAGCAATTTTTTGGTTAGTATTATGTACTTTGTGAAAATGTTATGAAGGTTTTTTTTCTCATGAAATTTTAAAGTTACTAGTAGAATATCATCCTCAAATTTTGAGAGACTGGGATAGGCAGACTGTTGAAATGTAGAACAGGGAAGATGTATGTAATTTCTTAGTGATGTGCAATTTAAAAAGGAATATCATGGCCGTCACAAATACTTTACTGTGTCCATAATGTACAGCAACATGTGTGGTTCTGTTCACAGAAGCTGTATGCTACATGACACTATCAAACTACCTGATGAATGTGTGCTCTACATTGCCATTAATGTTTCTGAACACAGTGATAACATGAATGCAATTTTCCAGCTGTTTAGCTGCAAGGGCATCACTTGATCATACTTTGCAATCCTAAGCCAAGATCATTATTAGTAGACTATCCCACATCCAGATGATGCAACATAAACACTTTTCACTGTATGCAAAATGTGCTTTTTATCAGTTAAGCTGTGTTAGGCAAGCAGATTGCCCTCAGGGTTAGTGTTTGGATGTAGATTGTGGTTACAGGTTTAAATTTCATGCACTCCAATATGTCTACAAAGATGTTGACACCTGAATATAAAAATAACAACTATGTGTTGTGATTATCTAATGTTCATCATGAAGAAATGCCTACAAACTGTGATGAGAAATCTATATCAGTGTTATTTCAGAAATACATTCTCATCCGGATTCATGAATGATCAAATTCCATGCAGGAACTGTGTAGCAGCTCCTGCACGCAATATGGCCACCGTGTGATCCAAGATAGGGCCGTTTTTGCGTGCACGAGCGGCCCTATACTGTTCCTGCATGGAATTCCATTCAGTATGCAAATCACCTCATTTGCTGGTGAAAACCATGCGAATGAGGTGATTTTGCAATCCAGCAAGCTGAACAGATTCCGTACAGGAAAGTGTCAGTGCAAAAATGTATTCGGCTAGTAGCTGAATACATTTTTGCATCTGACAGAACGGAGGCATGACAGCTCAGGAAAAGCATGTATTATGTAGAACAGAGAAGCCAATGGCCAAATATAAGGCCACTGGCATTAAAAGGCATATAAATATTATAAAAATAAAACTTTTAAGCTAAGGGTAGTGATGCACAAACATGGGGATGCCGAAAAAAAAAAAAAAAAAAAAATGGGAAAAACTGCCTTTTAACAAAAATCTGCATTTTGCCATTATAGTCAGTGACAGGCAGAATGTAAACAAGACAAGGGAGCACTGGTTGCCAAGGGGAAAGGGTGTGCTTTGGAATTGTAACTGGATCTGCACACTGGGGTATGCAAATGAAGGGATCTATACTGAATCACAGATTTTTACCTACTGGAAGCCTGTACCTAACTGTGCAGGTGCAGGAATAGGGAACCATGTAGGCAGGGCAAGAGGATGACTTCAGTAGGGGATGTGTCATGCTTGCTGTAAACTTATTGGATCCCTGCGGCCCATGTTTGCTCTTGGCTAAGCAGAGCTAAGGAAGGGGGTGTGTCTCACATTGTTGAGCACTGTTTTCCTTGCTTAAACGGGTGTGCGCGCTGTGCACAGGTTTAAAAAAAAAACAGGAAATTGCAGCTCAGTTCACATCTAAGCACTAGGTATGCATGGTTTGCCTCGGGACTTAAACAGGAAGGCAATGGAAAGGGAAAACAGCAGTAGGAAGGCAATCAAGGAGAACTAGCATAGCTGGCAGGTGAATATCAGAATCAGCCAATTACACTGGCAGCAGCCCAGCCCAGCACAGTACTATAAACTATGCAAACCCCTCTCACTCTGTTTTTTCCCACAAACTCTACACCACCAGTGTACACAGACGGGGAAACTTTACCTGACAATATAAACAAAATGATAGGGGCTACTATTGCTCTCATACATCAATATGTGCAAGAGGCTGAGGGTGGTGAGGATGTGAATGCTGATGACCATCCCACAGTGAGGAGGAGGAGAAGAGTGTAGAGACCCAGGGTAACCTACCATGGCCTACATGAGCTGGAGATAGTGGAGCGCTATAGGGTGGACAGGGACATTCTACAGCAAATTGTTGAGCTGTGCTGGGCCCGCCTCACACACAGAACCAACAGAGAGGAACCCATCCCAGTGGATACCAAGGTATGTGTAGGCTTATGAATACTAGCCACAGGTATCTTCCAAAGGGCAACTGGGGTATCATGGGGATCTCACAGGCATCAGCATCAATGTTACTCCACCAATTCCTGGATCCCATGTCAGCATATGCCGGTGAGCACATATATTTCCCCATCACCCGTGAAGCATTGACCAGCAGTATGTGTCTCTTCCACCAAATAGCAGAATACCCTGAGGTAGTGGGTGCTATAGACTGCATGCACATACACATCAAAGCACCACCCAGCGAGTGGGGTAGGGTCTACATAAACCACAAGGACTTCCCCTCCATCAACTGCCAGGTCATGTGCAATGCCCAGGGCATTATCTTGAATGTGTGTGCTGGCATCCCTGGAAGCTATCATGACTCCCACATTTGGCATATGACACAGCTGTAGCAGTCATTTGCCAGTGGGGACATGCATACGGCCACCTAGTGGGAGATGCTGGCTATGCACTGGAGCCATGGCTGATGACACCCCTCAGAAATGCACACACACCTGAACAAGAACTCCATAATGAGGCAAACTCACAAACCAGAATCATAATATAGCTTGTGTTTGGGATGCTCAAGTCAGGGTTTCCCTGCGTGGACATATTTGGTGGAGCCTTGCAGTACTATCCAGCTACATGTAAACAAATGTTCATAGTATGTGCCATGCTACACAATATGATCCTGCAGAAACAGCTGCAGCTGGAACAGCAAGGGGCAAGACCACAAAGACTCCCATCATTGCCAAGACCAGCACAGGCACAGAGGGACTCGGAGGTGGAACCACCTGAGCCTGCCCATGTAGGCAGAAGGAGGTGTGCCCAGTATGCCCAGGCCTTGGCAAAGAGGCAATGCATAGCACATGCACTGACATGGTAGGGACCTAGGGCATGACACCTCTCTCTGACTCGCACATACAGTAAAAGGGATGCCAAATATGACACTACCTGTGCTTTACCATGTATAGAGAGTGTACTGTGTGCATCCGACATAGTTAGCCCTCCAGCACCATCCTCAATACTGGCCCAGCCACAAGGTAAGTCATTCTTCCTATCAATTACTGAATGGAGTAATATGTTCTGATAGTTGTATCTACGGTATGGATACGAGCATGCAAGGGACTCGGGTGGCTGAATGAGATGGCAGCAGATACTGGACACCTATATGGGCAGCATGACATCCATAATAAATACTGGTGTCAACACACTAGGCAGTACTAGACAAGGTGACAAATCCCACTGCAGTACATGTGGTGGCCCAAATGTGTGTCCATAGGACACACACACACACACACATGCATGTCAGTGAGGCTCACATACCCACCACCAGACTCAGCCAGCAGGACAGGTGTAGATAGCCATAAAGAAAGGCTGGGATATGGTCTCCAATTGATGTCAATGGTGAACAGCCCCCCTCCAGACCTACACAGACAGACTACAAAAGGTCTGGCAGTTGTATGTTACTTCTGAAAGGTAAGAAGTCTGAAATTGAAATGTAGGTCAATAAAACCTAAGATCTGTACTCCACAGATATGCCTCCAGTCTGCATGATAGGTCAGAATACAAAATGATGTGGAAGCCAACAGAGTACCTGACATACCAGTACAGTCATAGCACAGTTTACTGTTGTCAAGTGTGCTCCCCCACAATCCTATATCGAAATGCAGTAACATGTAAGTGTGAGGAGTAGCATCAGTGGAGCATAGATTACCCGAGCTGGCCCAATCTACAGGATAGATTGTTGCATGTGTACAATATGCAGGGGTCTGTGTGTTAAGGTGTTGTGTGTTCAATATTGTCTGGAAGAAGTCAGCATGTAGACATAGAGGGTTGTGTCTTGGTGGCCTATGGGCAGTACTGTGGTTGACAGGGCCATGTTCTGATAACTGCAGTGCCAAACACAATGCTTCTCAGCAATGCCCATGTCAGCAGTCGTCCATACTCACTGTCCAGATGTCAATATCTGTCACTGTCTGAAAGATGGATATGCCATGAATGTGGGTTCATACATATACACAGTACACAGGTAGAAGTACCCTAGACAGAGTGCATAAAATTTAATGGTCAGCTGCACACAACATTGGAATTGTACAGATAGGCTGGCAGCACATTAGTTGTCTGTGTAGTATGGAATACTGATGTAGTCTGACCAATCCATGGCAGACCACAAAAGGCACAGTTATGATGTAATGAGAGACTGCCTATGTCCCTGCACAAGGAAGCATAAGGGGAGTGTCCCAGGTATATCTGTGAATCAGCTGCAAGTAGCTTCCATATCACACATGCACTCAGCTCATCCCACCATCAGCCACAGGTTTATCACAGGTCATATCGTTGCTGTTGGGAATGAGTACACTGTGACCCCACTTCTGTATGGGAATACCCACAGAATGCAGCATGCTGAAAAGCTGTCCTATGCAGGTGTGTCCTTAGCTGTAAGCAGCACCCTGCCTGCATCCAGACCAATGGATCAATATGGGCAGAAACTATTGCCATTAACACCTTGCAGACTTACCCTGTCACTCCAGGGGAATCCAGTGGCTTGCAGCCTGGGAATGTAGGAGTGACAGAATGCAGTGGCCTGCTACAGATGGCCTGCATCACTACCAAATGGCCTACAGTCCTCTGTCAAAGGCTTGTGCCCCACCCGTAGTGCCAGTGTATGGTATCTCATGAGATCACAACTAACAACCTAACACAGTCAACAGAACACAAATGCAAGGCCATGTTGACAAATCCCAGTAGTGTGTCCCCCATGTCTTACTGCATGAACTGTGTGACCAATCCATAAATACCGCTGGGATGAAGGGTCAACTATAGGGATACTTCTCAGATTTCACTCGCATAATGTTAGGAAGAGGATAGAATAACAGAGTGGGGGGGTTGTAGACGCATGGACGTCATGGAATGTGTGAAGTCTGAAACTCTGATGTGTGCCCATACTACCCCTTCCTGCAAACCCAGTAATGAGTGGCTACAAACCTGATGTAAGCCACAATGTGAAGGGGAACTGACCAGATATATGAGCCCTGCCTCTGGGTAACCTGGGTGGATCTGTACAGCTGAGAGATATGGCCACAGCAGGAAATGGCAATTCTGTTGTCAATATATGTACAAGAAGGGGATCCTTGGACACCAAAGTACCAAGGTGCTGTACCATTTACACAGACCCATCAACAAGTGTCTGTAGCTACCCCTCCAGAACGGCAGGAGTATGCAAGAATGTGGAGGCTGTGGATCACAATACTGGACTCAGCTTTATTCATTTTGTATTTCCCAGTAAATAACTGTGAGCAAATAGGTAGGTAGTAGGCTATCGGCCCTAGGGCCCATACAAGCCTAGCCAAAAAATTTACCATGGCTTTCGCCACCCAAGAAAATTATTTTCCTGTGCCCCTGTAGAGCAGAGCCACAGAGGTGATCCCCAGAGTGAATTTCCCGTTTCCCATCCAATCATCAAGATTTTTCTTGAAGAGTGCTAATGAGGAGCTCTGTTTGACATAGATAGGTAGTCTGTTCCAGAGTATGGGAAGTCTCTGGGACAGGAATTTATCCCTCCAGCATGTTCTATTTATTGTGGTCAAATAATCATATCTGTCAGTAGTTGATGACATGATACATCACTGTGTAAAACAATGCATATGTCTGAATATCTCTGCTAACGCCAACCATGTAACACAAGCAGCACAGACAGCAATAGTTACAGTATCCCCCTATCTGTCGCCCATTGTGACTCCATATTGTCAAGCTATCTACAGATATCCTGCAGAAACAGGTTACCAGCTGTATGTGTAGAACACCAAACCCTGGACTGGAGTACAATCCTACCTGGAATGGTTTCACAAACTCAATACAGACGGTCATACTGGGCATGCTCCTACACTTAGAGAAATGAAGCCAATGTCTGACAACACAGTGGACTATACATAGCTGTCATTCGCAGATGTCTGTACACACACACACATCAAATTGTACACCATTCATGCTTCACACACACATTGAATAGAAATACTCACACATATTTAAGGCCAACACACTATATTATGTCAAACACACACACACACACACACACACACACACACACACACACACACACACACACACAAATATGGGGAAGAGAGAAACAGACAGTGACAGAGAAAATTCCATTATAAGGCCTGTCCCACCCACTACATATCCAATCGGCCAATATCACATGATGTGCTGATGTCAATCACTGTACACATTCCTTTTGGTAGCCCTCAGCCCTATAGTGTCTGTGGTGTTTGATTAATGTGTAACAAGACAGTACAAATCAGTTTTCATATAGCATATGTATACTAGGTCCTGTCAAATGTGAAGTGCGTGACTGAGTATGTGTGTGTGTGTGTGTGTGTGTGTGTGTGTGTGTGTGTGTGTGTGTGTGTGTGTGTGTGTGTGTGTTTTCAGAGGAAAGATTTATGGCCCATTCACACACCCTGCACTTCCCATTGCTCATATTACTGCTGATGTCAGGTTCCTTGAAATAAACCATCGGCCAAGTCTCAGCCCTGTAAGCTCCATAATGCTTGTGATAACTGCGTAATACTGTAGTGTAGCAAACTAGTTAGGTAGGAGTTCTAATCCTGGTCCTGGCAAGTGTGTGTGTGTGTGTGTGTGTGTGTGTGTGTGTGTGTGTGTGTGTGTGTGTGTGTGTGTGCGTGTGTGTGCATGTGTATGTGTGCATGTGTGTGTAGAGATGAATAATTTTGAATACATTCACACAACTACACCTGCCATTGTCCTACTTTAGCATGCCTACTGATGTCCATCACCTTGAAATAACCCTTTGGCCAAACCTCAGCCCTATAAGCTCCATGACACTCATGATAACTGTGTAATACTATAATGTAGCAAGCTAGTTAGGTAGGAGTTCTCATCCTAGTCCTGGTAACTGTGATAATGTGTGTTTGTGTGTGTCCTTGTTGACACCTGATCTTGTAGTCATTCACACTTCTCTCACCCCTCCTTTAGCATTGCAGTTGATGTCACTCACCTTCAAAGATACCTTTGGAGAACTCTTCCATATATGAGTTCTGTGGTGCTTGTGATAACTGAGTAATACCATAGTGTAGCAAACTAGTTAGGCAGGAGTTCTAATCCTGGTCCTAGCAACTGTGATAGTGTGTTTGAGTCTTTGTTGACACCTGATTTTGTGGTCATTTACACTTCCCTTACCCCTCCTTTAGCACTGCAGCTGATGTCACTCACCTTCAAAGATACCTTTGGACAACTCTCCAACATATAAGCTCTGTGGTGCCTGCATTAAATGCATAACACTGTAGTACCAATACATAGCTAGGTAGGGGTTTA
>NC_056741.1:514778611-514823611 GCF_019279795.1 Protopterus annectens
CCAGTATATTGGCAGCATGTTTTGGCTCAGCCTGGGAGGTTCTATTGTCTAGTAGCTCAGAACAAATTTTGCTATTGCCATGGAGATTCTAAACATAACTGTATGAGACCTTGTGATTGTCTTCACTATTGTGCTCCATAGGTTCATAGATTCAAAGGTAGGTATTAAACTATTGGCTGAAGGGCCTAAGTAAGTCTAACCAACAAGGTTCACTGGCTTATGCCACCCAAGAAAGTTAATTTCCTGTGACTCTATCAAGCAGAGCCACAGAAGTGATCTGCGGGGTGTATTTCCTATTTCCCATCCACTCATCAAGATTTTTCTTGAAGAGTGCTAATAAGGATCTTTGCTTGACAAAGATGGGTAGCTTGTTCCAGAGTATAAGAAGTCTCTGGGACAGGACTCTATCCCTCCAGCATGTCCTGTGTATTGTGGTGACAAGGTTTAGATCCCTAGAGTATGTAGCTCAGAGGGATTGGGATTTCTTTAGGTGTAGCATGTCCAACGGCTCTGGGTTTAACATAGCTTTATATGTTAGGCAGAGATCTCCTCAGAGTAGATGATATCCTACAGAGTAAAGCTGGAGATTTTTGAGATGGTCAGTGTAGGGCATTTGTTTGAGGCCAGTAATACTCTTTGTGAGGTACTTCTGTGGCCTTTCCAGCTGTTGCAGATGTCTTGTGAGGTACAGTCCAAAAAGGGCATTATACTCTATAATGGGTCTAATGAGTGCTGAGTAGAGGGGAACAACGACCTCTTTTTTTTTGGATGAGAACCCTTTTGTGATGAGGTGTGCTACATAAAAGGATTTCCTGACTACTGTGGCAATGTGATTATCAAGGGAGAGACTACTGTCCACCTGGGTCCCAAGGACTTTTATTACACATTAGGCATTAAGTAGACTGCCGTGTATGTGGTAGTTCATGGGTACAGAGTTTTTACCAAAAGGGATTATAAAGTCCTTTTTGGCATTGAGCTTGAGGCCATGCCTCTGACACCAGGCATCTGTCTCAGTGAGGCCCTTCTTTAGGATGTCCACATCATTTGGGGACTTGACTGTGGCTCCTAGCTTTCAGTCATCTGTGATCATCATTAGCCAGAGGCCTTCTGTGTCGGTCTGTACTCCAGGGAAGTAGATACCAAACAGGAGAAGTCCCAGGACTGAACCCTGTGGTACTCCACTTGTCACTGGTTTGAAGTTAGATTTGGAGTCTGCAACTTTTACAGTGTGGGTTCTGTCAGTGAGCGAGTTGGCAACCCATCTTGTGATGTAGGGATTTATACCTAGTTTTGTGAGTTTAGCTATAATTCCAGAATAGTGGATGGTGTCAAAAGCCTCGGCAAGGTCAAGATAGGCTGTGTGAACCACCTTACCCTCGTCTATGGCTTTGGTGACTGCCTCAAAAAAGTTGATCAGGTTCAGAAGGCATGTTCCGACTTTCACCAATCTGAACTGGGTGGGGTCCAGAGTTTGGAGGTTACCAATGTCTCTTTTTATGAGTTCCATGATGATATGTTCCATGGCCTTACAGATCAGGCTTGTTGGGCTAATAGAGTGATAGTTCCCAGGATCAGTGGTGGCTCTCTCTTTCTGGAGTGGGATAACTGTTGCTGTGCGCCATTCAGTGGGCACAAATCCTGATGTGAGACTATGATTTACCATGGTGCTTAGGTGGGGAGTAGTTCGTTCTGAAGTTCATGTAAAACACAGCCTGGGATGTTGTCCGGTCCTATGGATGCTGTGTTTTTGGTTTTAGAGAGTGCAGCTTTTACCTGCATAGATGCAATTACAGGGACTCTGCATTCTTCCTGTATAGATCTGGGCCCTTTAGGGGGTAAGAGGGTGGTAAAGTTAGCAATGAACCTATCTGCCAGGATGTTGGCAATATCAGTTGGTTATGTAATTTTCATGCCATTGTGCTGTAAGTCAGAGCAGATCTGGGTATTGCCATTGAGATTCTTGACATAGCTATAGGATGCTTTGTGGTTGCCCCTAGAATCAGTGGGGATTTTTTTTTCATAGCTAGCTTTGGAGGATCTTACAAGGGATTGCAGCTTCCTACTCAGGCTGACCAGGGAGCTCCTCCACTCATGGGATTTTACTCTCTTTTGCAACAGTTTCTTCCTTCTGTTGTAGAGTTTGTTTATGGCAGGGAACCACCAGATTGGCTTCCTTTTTTTGGAGGATAGCATCTTGGTTCTGTTTGGGATAGCATGATCTATGCACTCATGTAAGTGCTTATAGAATGCATTTGTGTAGGATTCAGCAGTTGTAACTGTATTGTCCATCTTCATGGGTGTCATGAAGTTCGCCTCTTCTGTCTTAAGAAGCATGAAGTTGGCTTTGGAGAATTTTTTACCATGGTTTCCTTAATGGTGGATGTGGCAGGATGTGGATATCTAGGGTGATTAGCTTATGATTGGATCTGACCAATGAGGAGCTGACTTCAGGTGTTTAACACCAGTCACTCATGTTGGCAATGACTAGGTCTAGGATACTGTTGCCCCTGGAAGGGGTGTGAATACGTTGATCCAGGGCATTGGAATTTATGAATTCCAGAAAGTGTTGCATGAAGGAGTTGGTACATGAGTAGTTTCCCCAGTTAATGGTGGGGTAGTTGAAATCACCCATTATTAGGGTGTTTAGTTGAACCCTAATATTTTCCAGTATATGAAGAAAAGAGGAGTGGGAATCCTGGGTCATGGTGGGGGATCTGTAGCAAGATGCAATTTGGATTGCAGTTTTGCCCAGAGTTAGTTGCACTTGGATAACCTCGGATGCATTATGCTGCACAACTATCCTAGAGGTGTGGATAGCCTTAATGAATATGGGCACACCTCCGCCTTTGGTGTTCTGGTTCAGGTTAGATGGCTGAAAAGTGTGGTATGAGTTATAGCCTGGTAATGCAGGGGTGCTCTCTAGAGCCTTGAACCAGGTCTCAGTCACTGCACAGATATTGATGTTCTCCATTTTAAGGAGTGCCTTGAGTGAGTGCAATTTGAGATTTAGAGTTCTAGCATTGAGTAGCATTACCCTCAATTTTTGCTTGCCTGTTCCTGCTATGGTTGTGAATTTGTCATTTGAACCTTGCCTAAAAAAGGCACTATAGGGGCAGCAAGACACTTAGCCAGTATCCGGAATCCCAGGGGTGACAGGTGAAGGCCATTTCTGGCAAAGCATCGTGGTCTGTCAACTATGTCATTCCAGGAAGACAGATATTGGATCCCCTTAAAATGACACCAGAAGCTTAGCCAATTGTTGAAGTCAATCATTTTGTCCTTGTACTGTGGTATAATTCTGGGCAATGGCAGAATGCTACTCAGGGCTAGGGTCATACCTGCCTGGGCTACAAGATCAGAGAGATATTCCATGTCTCTTTTCATGTAGTCCAGGGAGGTACTTCTCAGGTCATTCACACCAACATGGACAATGACAGAGTTATATTTGACTTATTGTGGAGTGATCTGAGTGCATGGGCTATGTTGCAGATCCTGGGACCTGACAGGCAGCTGACAGCAACCTTCTCCTTGTTTAGCCTGGTGAGTGGGACATCTGTGTGCCTCACTGTAGAGTCACCTATGACTAGTGTGTTGGGTACGTTGTTTTGCTTTATGGGCTGTGGTTTATTGGCACACTGAGTCTGTGGGCTATATGTTATTTGGGTTGTGTTGGGGGCTGAAGGTTGCTTGCATTTCTGCTTTGGAGGTCTCTGTTGCCTGAGCAGATTATTACTGAGATCCGCTGTGAATGTTTTTGTGTTTCTATGTGTGGACTTTGGTGGTGTAGGTTTAGTGGGACTATGTGATGAGTGTGGTGTGGTGCAAGTGTTTACCTTCTCCTCTTTACTGTCAAGTTCAGTCTTGGTTGGAAAGAGCTTTACCTCCAGTTTGGCTAGATAAGTGCATCTCTCACAAGTTGTGGTGTTGGTGGTAGGAAGAGAGGGTTGTCTTTGTACATGACACAATTGCTGCATTGCCCAAGATTCCCAGATTCATCAGATAGACAGGAGAGAACACTGAAAGCTGACCCTTGGACATGCCTTAATAAAGAATTACTTTCCTCTAGATAAGTGAGAAAAGTGAGTATAAGAGCTGTTTTTCTCTAAGCAAGTGAGGAAAGTAAGTACAAAAACAGTTTTCCTCTATGTAAAGAGGAAGGTTGAGTGCTGTAGTAATTTGTAGCTTATTTAGTGCTAACAACAAGTTCTGAACAAGTGCTGAGCATGAATAAGCAAATTCAAGTGCTAAAACTAAGAATCTGTACCTGGATCTTGTGGTAGATAGGCTACCCAGTGCTTACCACTCCCACTGATAAGCTAGAATGCTTCCCTCCAGCACAGAAAGACTTGGGGGCTCAGAAGCTTACAAACAGTCCTGGCTACAGAAAATCTGTATCTGGACTAGACTAGTTACAGGAAAGGTGGGAAACAAACACAAACATGGGCTTTTAAACCAGAAGGTTGAAAGAGATGGAAAAACTGCCCAAACAGCCAATAAACTACAATTTGTTGGGCCAGAAACCACTCTTGTGGTAGATAGGCTGCCTAGAGCTTACCACTCCCACTGATAAGCTAGAAAGCATCCCTCCAACACAGAAACGCTTTGGGGCTCAGAAGCTTGCAAAGAGTCCTGGTTACAGTAAATCTGTATATGGACTAGACTAGTTACAGGAAAGGCAGGAAACAAACGTATAATTTTTTTTTTGAAAGTGGAAAGGGAGAAAGGAGAAACAGAATATAATTCAAAATTAAGGACCTAAGTGGCTTGCCCTTCACAAATGTTCTCTCTGTATTAGGTGGAAGAGCTAGCAACACTAGACTGGAATAGAGCTGGGATAGAGCTGAACAGATGGAACTCGTCGGAGTGTCTGAAGTCAAAATATGATCTCACTGTACTTTGTTGAGTGAGCAAATGAGATAGACCCAGAATGAGTGTTCAAACACAAATTTACAGGAGGGGTAGGCAATTCCAAAGCCACCAAAATTAATACCAGAACAAGAACAGGGAGGAAGGGTGGGAAACTACCTGCAGAGAGAAAGAGACAGAGAGGGAGAAAGAGACCACAGTATTCTATGAAACAATTAAATAGCAAAATAAATAACTAGAGATACACAGACCACAATATTCAATTAAACAATTAACTAGACAATTCTGTTCTCACAACTAATATTGTAGTATTTGATAAGGGATCTTAACCTTCAATTGAGGCTAAGTGCTGATTTCCAGTCTTGGTACTTCACGTTATTCCATATCGGTTCCCTCCTTCTGTTGTACAGTGTCTGTATGGCAGGGAACAACCAGATCAGCTTCCTTTTATTGGAGGTGAGGATCCTGGTTGTACTGGGTATGGCAGTACCCATGCATTTGTGTATTTGTTCATAGTGCATTGTTGTTTGATTCAGCTGTCATGCACCTAGTCTCCATTTGCATGGCTGCCGTGATGTTAGCCACCTCTGTTGTTATAAGGCCATATTCAACATTGGAAAGGCTTTTCTTGGTGGTTACCTGTGCAGGGGGCTATGGGAGGGCCATGGATTTCCAAAGTGATTAATTTGTGTTCAGGGAGTTGTCAATTGGTGTTGGGCAACAGTCGCCCATGTTAGGAAGTACCAGGTCAATGTGATGGGCATGTGAATTGGTACATGAGTAGCTTTCCCAGTTAATGGTGGAGTAGTTGAAGTCAACCAGCATGTGAGTGTTAGGTTGGACAATATCATCCTCCAGGGTGTTTAGGGACATGAGGTGTGAGTGTTGGGACATGTTTAGGGACCTATAGCAGGCTACGACCTGAACCACTGTTCTACCCAATGTTAGCTATGCCTGCAGGATCTGTAATTCCTAAGTAGGTCAACACTCTGGAGGTGTGTGCCTCCTTAATGAATATGGAAACACCACTACATTTGGCTCTTCAGTCACAGTTCTGCTGCCAAGAGATGTGGAATGGGTAATAGGCTGGTAGTGCAGGGGTGCTTCCTGCTGCCTTTAACCAGGTGTCTGTTACAGCACAGATGTCATAGTTCCCCATTTTAAGGATTACATCCAGAGAGTGCATTTTCAGATGTAGATGTCTAGTGTGCAGCAGCATGACCCTCAGATTGCATGTGTTTGTAGCTGTCATATATTTCTGTATATGTATATTTATATATATATATATATATATATATATATATATATATATATATATATATATATATATATATTTCTGTATCTATGTATATTTGTGGATATACATGTGGATGTATATCTCTCTATATATATAAATAATAAAAAAAAAAAAAAAAATATATATATATATATATATATATATATATATATATATATAGATAGATATGTATTATATATAGATTTGTCCACATATATGCATCTCCACACATATATACATGTTGGCAAGAAGCTCCTCCATTGCTGTAAGTGGGGCCTCTCTGGCTGGCCCCCCACCAGTAGCAGAATGGTCCCTCGCCATTGCAGCAGCCCGTTGACATGCATGCCAAATCTGGTCAGTTGCTCTGTGCTTGACTTGTTCGTATGTGCAGCCGCAGCTCCCCAAGCTGTTCACTCTCTGTGTGAGGTCTTTCCAGAGGGCTGTCCTCTTTCACTGGTGTTGGTGACCCCGACTGAAGAGGATGTGGTAGTGTTCCAGGATGGCCTCAGTTACGGCTGCTGTCTCCTGAGCATCATAGGCTGGAAGCCTCTGCATCGCACCTGAAAGACATAAATAGAGAAAAATGCATCACAGGACATCAGACATTGTCTATAGTTCTTTACAGAGACAGCTCACTAGTAATGTGTATTAGTAGCCACAACATTACAGCAAATAATACTCCAGTACCTAGCAGAATTGTATGGACATGCTTAGCATTGTGTGTAAATAGGCAGTTTGCACCTGATTGATGGTGAGGCTAGGGGTGCATGTGGTGTGCATATCCTTCTATACTGATGTTTGTCCTAAACATGTCTGAAGCTGGTCGTCTGTAGCTATGGTATGTGTGTATGTGTTGTGGCTGACCTCCATTACAGGGTGGGTTGGATAATTGCCTGTGAGACCACAGACATATGTTAGGATGGCTTTCCAATTGCCCTCAGTGGATGTCTCCTATTTGTACTCATACTCAGCATTACATTAATGCACCTGTGACCTACTATGCTCAATCAGACACAGGTTGACATACTGCCCAGATGGTGACTGCTTCTACACACATGGTGGTGGAATGAAGAAGTACATGGGAGTATGCAGAGGAAGGTGTTGTCAAAAGAGAAGTAGGATTGACAGACAGATATAGAGAGTAGACATGAGTATAAAGAGATAGGGTGCATGGCAAAGAGAGTGTTGCACATGGCTATGGATGTGGAGTCTGACATACAGATGTGGAGTCTGGGGTTGTATGTAATTTGGACAGTACGTATGGTGTATAGGGCCTGTACCTATTGGCTAGACAGAGGCACATAGCTAGAGAGAATGTGCAGCACAATGGCGTGATTAAGGAATATAGGTGAAACTTACAAGGTATGAGTGTGTTTAGGAGATATGGAAACATCACTTTGATGGCCTGCTCCATGAGGAAAATGGGGAGGGAGGGCAGGTTGGCTGCAGTCAGTATGGTTAATCAGGAAATGCAACATATTGTCAAGGAGAATGTAAAGACCGCTATAAGAGGGTTTAACAGTGGAAAGGCTGTTGTTCCAGGTGACATACCTGTGGATGCCTGGAGGTGTTTCTGAGATCTGGCAGTGTTTTTTAACTGGATTGTGTAAATAGGCAGTTTGCACCTGAAAGTGAGAGGATTTGTGAGATTGTGGTGACTATGTATGGGTACTGCTTATCTGAACAAATGTTGTCTGCAGAGCTGTAGTAACAAGCGAGGGATAACATTGATCAGTCAGAGGATGAGGTAATGGTAAAGGGTGGTGGCAATTAGGTTGAGAATACGGTGATGATTGATGCTTTGCAGTATGGTTTCATGCCAGGTAAGAGCATTACAGATGCAAATGTTGATCCACAAGTGTTGATGGTGCTCTGCACTGAGGCTGAGATGCAGCTGCATTGTGTCTATGTGCATCTACAGAGACCATATGACTTGCTGCCTGGAGAGTAGTTGTGGTATTGTATGTGGAAATCAGGGGCACCAGAGGAGTCTGTCAGACACCACAGGATATGTAGGATGCAAGTGTGACTGCAGTGATTTCTGGTTTTGACATGACAGGTGGGAGTACATCAAGGGTCAGCTGTATGTCCTTTCACATTTGCAGTGGTGAGGGACAGGTTGACAGACATGATCAGACAGGGGCCCCTGTTGACTGTGCAGTTTGCAGATGACATTTTGATCTGTAGTGAGATTAAGGGACAGGTTGGGGAGACCCTGGGGAGATGGGGAGATGTTGTAGAGCGGGGAGGAATGATGGTCAGCTGGACTAAGTAAGACTATATGTGTGTGAATGTGGTGGGGGATAGAGGAATGTTGACAATGTAGGGTGTACAGTTTGGAAGGTGGATAGGTCTAACTACTTCGGAACACTAGTTCAGAGTCATGGGTAGTGTGGGGGAGAGGTGTACGAGAGAGTACAGGCAGGTTGTGTGCGGTGGGGAGGGAAGTCAGGAATTATTTGTGACAGACAAGTACTATTAAGAGTGATATGTAAAGTCTACAGGAGGGTAGCATGACTGGCTACATTATATTGGTTGCAGACAGTGGGATTGTACAGACAGGCAGGATTCAGGGCTGGACACATCAGAGTGTGAGATGTTCACATTTTTACTGTGTGTGACAAGAGGGATAGGATTAGACCTACACCAGCTACTTTCTCAATTTATAACAGCAATATCTCCATCCTGGACCTGTGTTTAGGCCTCTGTCCATGAGTATGCCAAACTTTGTCCATATATCATGCAGTTAGAGGAATAGAGATATGGTGTATCATTACTTAGTGATGTAATTCATAATATCGTCTCAGTTAGGTATTAGACTGCCAGACATTTTATGTGCAAGAGGTCTTATATATGATGACAAGGCCTGGACATTATTTGAGAGTATGTACAGTTGGGAGGTCTTTGTATTTCTGGCTATTGTTGACAGACTGTCAGGATTGTGTAGCAGTGTATTGTGAATATGTTATTTCTTAAGGGGGTAGCTGTAAGTGTCATGTTTCCTTTTCTATCCGCCTTTGCGTGTGGCTCCAGTTTCTGGTGCTCTATCAAGTGTTACATTTTTGTAGGGTAAGACTGTGACATGACCCATAACACAGTCAGGCATCATACTACACTGTGAATTGGGCAATTATATGTAGGGGTAGTGTGTCAGTGTCAAACATGCTGACAGTTTGGTTCACACACTCCTTATACTGTATGCACTTTCACACATGTGTGTTCCTCAGTGTTGTTAGATCCTTGGAGTGCCTGGTATATTTGCAGTTACATGTGTATTCCCCCATAGCAAGACTGTTTTTTTTTGTTGTGTCAGTCTGCCTGTAGTTTGGATATTGCTTGGTGACATGGCTAGCAGCTCAGTATATTTTCCCTAATGTGGTGTTATGCCCAGATGTTTGGCAGATATGTAGTGCTGCCTGGCCTACATAAGTGTTGTGTATGTCTGACATATTAGTGGGGGATGTGAAGATTTACATGACTAACTCCTGGGAAGTCACTGGGTTTTGGACTTCTGTCATTCCACTCAATAGATGCAGGAACAGATAGGAGGGTGTTACTGCATCACATGTGTCAGCTCATCTAAACCAGTATGTCAGATATGTCCACATTTTCAGGGCTCACTCCCCCCTTTGCCTGGCTTGGTTATGCTTACTTGCACTCAGCTATTCTGAGCATACCTGTCACCGGACAGATTGTTACAGATTATCCAAGTTTATTGCTCATATTTCTGGTCTGTTGAACAGTATCATTTTATTCCTTCCAGTGGTGAATCACTGTCATCATGTGAGGATGTCTGTCAGTATATGATGACATACATTACAGTTTCATAATTGACATCCTTCTGAACATGTATGCTGACACACACCCTGTTCCTATAGCTACCTTCTACATTTATACCTGCAGGATATACATTGTGTCCCTAGTGTTGGTCCATTGCTCCCCCATTTTGCAGCCTTTGTCCAGATCGCCTCCACTTAGGGATGGGGAGGTATGGTGGTGCTGGGTATAACTGCAGTACATGTTATGCACACACACACACACACACACACACACACACACACACACACACACACACACACACACACACACACACACACACACACACATATATATGTGTGTGTGTGTGTGTGTGTGTCTATATATGCATATATATCTATATCTGTATATGTATGTATGTATATGTATGTATGTCTGTATGTCTGTATGTCTGTATATATATATATATATATATATATATATGTACCTATATATATATATATATATATATATATATATATATATATATATATATATATATATATATGTATATTATGGTCATATATATTTATCCTTGTATAGATATTTTCTATATATATTTTTTATATATGAGTATTGATATGTCAGTATATTCTTGTTTGATATCTACACATTATATTATTTTATGATATATATGTACATATTCTATATGTGTAATTTCATATGTACAGCTATATATAGCTGATGTATAAACTTTTCAAATGCATCTGTCACCATACACATCTATATTTGTATATTTATATATTATAAACATGCTGGTTCCACAGTGTTTGTTCCATAGCATTCTATACCTGTATTGAATGATATTTTTAAAAAATAAAACATTCAGTAGTACAGCTCTGATGGAATAGTGGTACATTGCTCTGACTATTGTGTACAGGGTACTCCGCTCAAGCCTGGAGATGGCTGATTATTTTGTTGCCAGGCAGATCAAGGGCTGTTGAATACAGGATGATTAAGGCACTTCTAAGCAGTTGTAAGCGTGTTTGCATAGGTTTGCATGGTAACTTCTGGTTAAATATGCTTACAGACTGTTAGCCTTAATAGTGCTTAATCTGTGTAGGCATTGGTTAGTGCCACACAAATAGGTTTAATCCCTCTTACTACTGCTTAAAAGTGCTTACCCCCCCTTACCCCCGTGTTACTTTTTTTAAAATAAAAGAAAAAAGAGGTGATAGGAAAGTGGTGAAAAAGAGGGCACAAAGAGGGAAAGACAATAGAGAATGTTGCTAGGGATGTGCAGTATGGGTGTAGGGAAGGTCCATAGCTGTCCATTTCTTCTACAGCAACAGCTGTGCATATATACTGAATTTGGAAGTATATTTGGTACTCAAACCCCTGAGAGAGGGGTGAGGACAACAATAATATGTTGTGAAACCAATTAGACCAGATTACATGTGTCCAGTGGACATGTGTGCAAAATGGACAGCTATGTATAGGGTGAAATTTTTTTTTTGGGAACAGATTGCCCTTTTCTTTTAAGGTGAGAGTGGGATGTTGGGGAAGGATAGTAGCTATATTTGGGGAGGTAGGTTGGGTAAGAAGACAGACAAGACAGGCACGACAGGCAATATCACCCCAGGGATCACATTAGTAGCCCTGCTAGACAGGGTTCCAGGAAAGTAAATTGTGTGGGAAGAAATAGCCAAGGAATTGTTATGGCTAGGCTTGTATAGGTTCTAGGGCCGATAGCCTAGTACCAGCCTATGAACCTGTGAACCTATGACAGCATACAGGGGCGGTATATGACACGTGGGGGGTAAACACCTTGGACGGGGAACGGTGTTTGGAAATCAGAAGCCCATGAGCCCCCAGATAGAAACAGTGGGACTGAGGTCCCCACCCATGGGCAGTCACTACTGCACCTTCACAGCCCCAAAGGTGGCTGTGCTGGGGGCTGAGCAGGAGGAGCAGGCTGACCCTCTAATTGTGCCACATGGCCCTCAAGCTGGTGTAGCAGATCTCCAAACTCCTTTTGGAGCTCGCTACACTCCAAACCCCGGACCTGGCTTCGGGTTACCGGATCCTGTCTGTGACCACTCCTGGGGGGACGAGCCCCATCCCCTGAGGTGGTTCCACTGAATGTGGTGCAGAACCAATCGATGGAGGTGGGTCCCAGATGTGCTGGGGCCCAGTACCACGGCCAGATGAGGTGGGAGAGGTGAGTCTGCTGGGACCAGCCTTCCCAAATGTGATATGGTGTTACAGTTTTAGAACATATATGGGTTAGTAATAGTCAACACATTCCAGGATTAGTTATAACAGCATGCATAGATATTCCCATTAACCCAAAACAACAGATTTGGAACAGTTGCATAGCAAACAGAACACATGCATATATGGAACCACAGTGGCCATTACAATGGCATGCAGGTTACGTTGATAGCAACAGGCCACCAATGATAGTATTTCAACATGGAACATTGATAGAAACAAATTTCAATATTTGTTGAATAATAGGACATATGTCCCAACAGTAGATTTGGTGTAAACATACCCATTGATTTGTGTGTTTAGATTATTGTTGCAGATATGGTGGGGGGATGTCAATTAACAACTTGTATATCCTTGCAGTACTCACAACTTTAATGATCATTGCTGTAATCATTACTCTACAGCTATTATTACAATACCCTATGGCCTTGGTTTGGGCAGTGGTATGTTTGTACACAAGTGTATACTTCAACTGTCTTATAGCTAAATTCTACTTCTCTTACCTGGTAGACCTGTGGAGGCAATGTATGTTAACAGTACCTGACATTCCCAGATTCCTAGTTAACATTATGCATGTATCTCTTACTCTCTTAATGCACAAACTCTGTAGAAAGCTTGACAACATGGGGGTACAAACAGAGACATATTTTGAATATTGCTCTTATAAACTTTTAGACAGTTGCGAGAGTAACAGGTTTTGTTTTAATATACATTTTCTGAAGAATTTGAAGTCTGACACTCAAATCTATGTAATTATTTGTTGACTACAATCCTGAGATCATCCCAGTGATTTGCCAGGAAAACAAAGAAACAGCCCAAAAATATGAGCCAAATATCTGGACATTCAGGGAAAATCTATACAGTTGAGAGGTGTGATTATGCATACAGCTTACTACCACTCCCAGGATTCGAACCTTGGCTGTGTCTGCTAAAAATACAACAATTTCTGTTTCATCAGAGTGAGCTATTTAGCAACCACTGTCTGTCTGTGTAGTGTTTTCTGTCTAAGTCTCTCTAGGTTGTACAATCTGACCTTATAATTACAACAGTCTTAAAGACATATTTTTTATGTAGCACAGTGTGAGAAATAGTGGTTGACACAACAGTACTATTCTGATATCAGATCTTGGTGAATGCTACATGTCAGGCCATACAATACCAGAGTAAATACAACCGGTCCAGCATTTAAAACTTTATTGCCAGGCAGTTACAGTTTTCTTATCTGAAAGACCTGTCAGGGAATGTTTGTTAACACTACCTGACTGTTTCTACACATATTCCCAGATTCCTAGTTAAAATATGGACATACCTCTTAATCTCTTAATGCACAAACTCTGAACAAAGCTTGATAACATGGGGGTACAAATAGGGACATATTTTGAATATTGCTCTTATAAACTTTTAGACAGCTGCTAGAGTAACAGGATTTGTTTTAATATACATTTTCTGATGGATTACAAGTCTGAAACTCAAATGTATGTCATTATTTAGCAACTACAACTCTGATATCATCCCAGTGGTTTGCCAAAGAGAAAGAGGAACAGGCCAAAAATATGATCCAGTTATCTGGATGTTCAGGGAAAATCTGTACAGTTGAGAGGTATGATTATGCATACAGCTTAGTTCCACTCCTGGGATTTGAACCATGGCTGTGTGTACTAAAAAAGCAACAATTTGCACTTCATCATAGTGAGCTATTTAAAAACGACTGCCTGTTGTTTCAGAATTTTATGTCTAAGTCTCTCTTGGTTGTACACTTTAACCTTGTACTAACAACAGTCTTATACAGACATTCCTAGACATATTTATTTTGTAGCACAGTGTGGGTAACAGTGGTTAACACATTACTATTCAGAAAATGCAACACTAAGTACCATACAATACCAGAGTAAACACAACCAGTCCAGGATTTAGAACTTTATTGCCAGGCAGTTATGGTTTTGTTTAAATATCACCTATATGAGACATATTGTCTGGTTTATTCAGTACAACCCATTCACAGTTTTTATACTGCAAGGTGACTTTCTATTACTTTATATTTATTTGGTTTGACTACTACAAGCAGGATTGTTAGTCACCAGCCTCGCAACACAGCCTTTGCAACCTACTGGCATGGGCTTCCTGATTCACAGCCCACTCAGCTGCAGCTGTAAAGGGAATAGAGAAATAGTTAGGCATACCTATCCATCACATACACAGGCTGGACTTAAGTAAACAGTTATTGATATGAATACTTACACACTGCTGGGACATTACCCCTCTGCCTTACTTCTTGGACACACTCATCCAAGAGCTCCCTCTTCCTCTGCTTCAAGTCGGCATAGTGGTCCTGGACCTGCTCAACAGTCTAAGGGGTACCAGTGGCCATGGTGAGATCATGGGCGAGATGGTCCCAGGCTTCCGCTTTATATTGGGAGCCCTGGTACTGGCCCTGCAGCAGTTTCTCATCATGGTTTTTTACTAGGAGTACTACCATGACCTTGGACTCCTGTATGCCCCAGCACTGCACTCAGAAGCGCATGCCCTCACCAACACTTGCCATACTGCCTACAGTGGGAAGCTGCAACCAGTTATGAGCTGTATTCCTGCCTGCGGGGTATAAATACAGACGATTTCCCACCTTTGCTATGATTGGACAGTTTTAGCTAAGATTGACAGTGCTTAAAGTGGCAGGTTCAGCATTGCTTACCAATGGACAAATCCACTTAGCCGGGCTATTCATTGCTTAGTATTCATAAGTACACAATGCTTACACCCAGTCAGCAAAGCTGTGCAATGCTTAACATTGCTAATTTTTTATTTTATAAACTTTCTGCTGTATGGGATTGATTCATCATTCATTACATATTATAAATTTGTTTACTGTCCCTAACATCCCCAATGTGCTTTCATTACATTTATTCATGTGTAACTGTACTGAATGGGGCACTTGTGTTTATATGGAGGTTTCACAACTTTATTAAACTGACACCTCACATCTGGACCTACTACAGTACTCTGGTTAATGAATATATGTTATTTAGTAGCTAATTATAAAAAAATGTTTATGTACTACTTTCACACGTAAAATGCAAACTGGTTACAGTGGGGAGCAAACCCAGAATGGCTGTTTATTAAGTGTGCACTTTAACCACTACACTATTACAGGACTGTTTATATTGGATGTCTCTTACTCTTTATCTTCTTGTGCTGTTTAAGCTGGACTAAGCATAGCTAAGCAACAGACACACCCACACAGCTATACTTAAACTTTATCGCATTTATAAAAACAAAATATTTGTTGTGTTTTATTTGTACCCTTCAGAATATTCCTGCTAATGCTGACCCTGTTATTCTATCAACTTTCTGCTTTATGGGACGATTGTCCCTCATGGCTTTATCCACATTTCTTACTCTGATGGTTTGGGAGGTGTGCTCTATGTGCTTATGCTACACCTCTTATTCTTTCAACTTTTGCCTTGGTAGGGATGATTGTCCCTTATGGCATTGACAAGGATTTCTTACCCTGATGGGTTGGGGGTATTATGAATGTTCTCGCTCTTTTTATATTGCCGAACCGCAATTCTGGTGTGCAGGGGGCATGTGTATTGTGAGAGCACTGCTCTCAGGCACACCCCCTGCACCTGTACACAGATCCTTGTCCATTTAACAGCATGGCAGTGTGCCTTCATAAATATGTATGGATCGCTGCCGTGCTGTACGGGAACGGTCCCTTCCATGCAGAAGTAAGCTATTCCTGCACAGAAGTTTAATGAATCCCGGGGTCTATTTTTTTTATTTTAGGCAAGGAGGATTGCAGTTGGAACAGAGCCATGTGCATCAAGTGGATGCACAGACTGGAGGATCAGTTGTTCATATTCAGCACACCCTGCAGGTAAACACTGGTATTGCATCTACCATAAACACCTTGGGTGTTTTTCTAGAAACACAATTATAGCCTAGGTTTATTGACACTTGAGCATATATCTATTTGATTGCAACACTTCATAGTCAAAACACCCTGCAGGTCAACAGTGGTACTGCATCTGCCTCAAGACAACTTTGGGTACTTTTGTAGAAACACAATTATATCCTAGGTTTACTGACACTTGAACAGATACCCATTTGATTGCAGCAGTTCATATTTAGCATACCCTGCAGGTCAACAATGGTATTCCATCTGCCTCAGACACCTTGAATGCTTTTGTAGAAACACAGTTATAGATTCGATTTATTGACACTTGAACAGATTCTCATTTAATTGCAGTAGTTTAGTATCAGCAAACGTATTCTCAATATTTTGATTTTTCAGTCTACTGATTGCTAATTGTTTTGGTAGGTAATGCATACAGTTGCACACATAGATTACTGTTAGTAACAGCTATATTAAATTCTCATTTGTCAATAGTTGTGTTGATTGAAGGTACCACATTGTTTTAGTGTTGTACTCATTATATTGATGTGTTTTCAGCCAAATATCATGTTGACTGTCTCACGTGTTTATCATATGGCTTGCCTATTGTCCACAATATCATCAGATCACTTTCTCCTCATTTTAACATTGACATTTTGTAACTCTGGTGTTCCTTGAGAGCTAAACTCCAAAAGATGGATTATAAGAAAACTACCCTATTTTGGGGATTTACCATGCTAAACGTATCCGCACCTGGCTTAACAAATATAAACCCACACTGTAATCACATTATTTGCTTTAATCAAACATTATATAACACTAAACTGGAAAGACAGATCGTTACTAAATTGTAAAGGATTTAAACAGATGGCAATTAAATATTTGCAACAGAAAAAACTATACAAACTGCAGCCAAAGTCTGATCCTGAATAAAAAAAAAAAAAAAACAGCAGAAAAAAAACAGTGTGCGCAACATAGTCAAGGCCAGTTTAGAAACACATCAATAAAATAACAAAAAAAAAACAAGAAAATAGAACAGATAAACACTTTCAGGCTATCAGCCCTTTATCAGATCTAATACTCCAACACAAAGACAGGCCCTAAAAAGAAGAGACTATAACAAGCATTAACAATCCAGCCAATCAGGGTCTTACAATAGAAGTATTTAGTAGGGCAATTAGTGAAGCAATTTGTATGCTCTCAATGCAAGCTTTAAAGGGACAACCCCATTCAAACTGGGTAGTCTATAAGCTTGTAACTTCAGTATTCATCTAATCTCTGCAATTTCTGTGCTATGCACAATGTCACCTCCCCTTTTGTCCTTAAGTACCAGTTGTATAGCTAAGAATTTAAAACAATGTCCTGGGCACTCCATGATGTGCTTAGCAAGAGCATCAGTTGCATTTTTCAACGTAATATCACTAAGATGCTCCAGTATTATATCTTTAAACAGCATATTAGTCTTGCCTACATAAAAATGAGAGCACTTAGTGCAAGTAGCAAGATACACTAAATTTTGAGTTTTGCAATCAGCTCCGAGGTTAAAATCTGTAAACAAAGCCAGTTTGGGCGTGACAGAAAGAGTCAGTTCTAGAGATGTACAAACAAAGGAAAGTCTCAAACTCATCACACCTGGGAGCAGAATCAGAACTGTCATTAGGAGGTCCATAACATAGCTGCCTTTTCAGGGACTTAGCATTATGGAAACTAAAGATAGGTTTGCTGTCAACAATCCCTTTAATATAGTCATCCAGTTGCAAGATGGACCAGTTCTTAGTAATAACATCACAGATCTTATGTACATTGGTGGAGTAGGCCAGGGTCATCTATGTCACACTATCAGCACTCCTCATATGTGCACAGGCCCCCTGAAATCCCTATCCAACTTCTGTTGAAAAATACGGAGCCCCATCTGTTGAACGAAGGAGAAATCCCTCACCCATGTGCTCATGCACCTCATTGAAAGAGCAACCCCTGGCAACAAAAGCTTTCTGTAGATCATCAGCTGCATTTTTGAACTTAACTCCATCAGTATGGAGTCTAGAACACTGTAAGAATTGACTTTTCATAACTGTATGATACATATGCACTGGGTGCATGCTATCTGAATTCTTCCACAATGTTACTTTATCTTTTTTTGTTTTGGAAGAGGTTTAAAAAGATCCCAGGGGTGGGCCATGGGAGATAAAATTTGGATTTCATAAATTATATTGGCAACTGGTTTTAGAGGGGAACAGAACTCCAGGTTTGAATGAGCGTGTCTCCCTGGTCCATGTATTAAAACCTAGGGCAGCAAGGCTTTGAATACATACGGTTTCCTATTATGTTGAAATGGATTTATAGGGTGGGGCAACTAGATGGCACTAAAGAAAGCCAGTTTGAGTTTAACAGCAAAAAGATTTATAAGGTTTTTAAGAATTTTGCAATAAGGTTTTAATATTGAATATAATATTTTATTGATTTTTAGAATGGTTGATTAGATTTATGAAAGGCTTATATCAGTTTAGGGTGTGGATATAAATAATTTAGTATTTTTATCAACATATTTATTTGTGTTATGGTAGGATAAAATTCACATAGATTAGGTAAAGGAATAATGCATGTGTTAAACACCTAATAACAACTGTTAATTAGTTTTATTAGTTTATTATAGGATTAAAACACTATTTAAAGAGGATAATGTGTGATTTAGTATCTGAGGAAGTCCTATGTTTGGGATGAAAATGAGGTGATTATAGTTAAGTATTAAGTTCACAGTTTTTGTGAAGTTCATGGTTTTTGGACTGTTCTTCAGTATTTAAGTGCCATTCGCTCCTATTACCTGGTGTTTTTTGGTTCCTGTGGTTTTATTCAGGGCTTTTATTCCTTCTAAGTGCTACTCATCCTTCTCAAGCACCCCCTGCTGCCTCTGGCCTGCTAATTAGCCTAGGGCCTTCTCAGCCAGATGACTGCTGTATCTTGTGTGATTACCATGCCTCCCATTTTCAATGACTGATTCATTGCCTCATTCAGATATCCAAAATGTTTGCTGATTATGACTGCAGCATGACATATGAATGTTAATAGTGTAGCCCTGACTCTACAGAGATCAAATGAGGATTAATCTTGTGCATTACTTCTGTGAGCATAGAAGGTAATGCATTACCCAGGTTTGTCTCTAGTCTGCCTGTAAGGACTAAGTCCAGCTTCCTCTTTTAACTTCCTGCTAGTTACCCAACACATCACTGAGTTCATATAACATAGTAACTGACACAAAATACCATCTTAGTGAGATTATGTGAACCATTTTCATTCTTCTTGAGTCTACCCTCCTCAATCTAACTACCCTGTACTCCAAAAGTTCCAGCACTGACATGTTCTACAGCCCAGGACAGAATCTTTCTGCGGAATCTAGAGAAGGCTTGCAGTCTGCACTGTATGACTTCCTACTACTTGGGTCCTCATAATCTTTGATCAGATAGCCTGTTTGATACCATTAGTCATCCTTATTTCCTATGACACTCTTGTTTGATGTAGACATTGTCTTGAACCTGCAAAGCTTTAATCGTGATATGATGCGAGTTTAGTCATTGGTAATACTGAACAATGCATTTTACAGTTCAGGCTCTGCAACACCATTTTATTAAACAATGCCTGAATCCTCATAGCTATCAGTGATCTGCATCTAGGTTCATAAACTGCTGCCTCGTTATTGGTGTATTAAATTGCTTTTTTTATGTAAGCTGAGGTGGCCACATTGGTGATACCACCCATATGGTATTAAGTCCAAAATATGTAACATCTTCTACTAGTCTTAACTGGAACCAAATTTCAGGCCAAGACAAGTGTCTACAAACCACCTGGCCCCTGAGGCATCCATGTGCAGTTATATGTCTGAGCTGTTTAACCAGAAAAAAAGGAAATTCAGTTTTGATGCTGCAGGAATTCAAACCAGGCAGTGAGTTTGACTTTTATCTATCTTTGTGTTTCTAATGCTGTGAATCTTCACTTACCCTTTTAGAAAACAGGCCAGTGATCTGGTGAATGACCTCCCTGAACTCAAGGCCCTGCATGCAAAATTCAGTAGCCCACCAAAGAAATATCAACTAACTGACTCTGGCTTTGCTTGTATTTGTCATGTGATCTTAACTGTCAAGGTCTCTAGCTTGTCCATGAACAACCTGAATTTCTTTGTCTTTGAGCCAGTTCTAGAGACCCAGAAGGATGAGGATTTTGGCAGGCATTTCATTTTGCATATTGACAAGTGGACTTTCAGCTCTTGTATGCTTGCTAAAATGCTTTTACCCCTTGTCTCACTTGCTCTGTGCATTGTCTAAAGACCAACAATCATCAGGTAGTTTGGTGCCTTTGTTCCTTGATCCACTTGTCCCTATAACTCATATAAGGCCATACCAAAAGTCCAAAAAATAATAACTGCAATATGTACATATCATAGGTTATGCCTATGATATGTACATATTGTCTATGATATGTGCATGCAATATGTGCACATCATAAAATCATAGGTATGACCTTGTTGAATAAATACATATCTCAAACTTCATACACAAGGGATGTTGGTCCTGATGCTGGATATGTAGAATATGAAGGCAGCCTTGATGCTCAGTTTGGTTATCCAGGAATCACGTGTCATCCAAATGATTTTAACTATGTCATATATTGATGTACACTGCATCCTAGCTGCTTCTTTGTCAGTGCCATCATTCAGTGATTCACCTTCCTGGTGTGACTAATTATGTATCAGATTAAATTAGAAAAACTTTTTTTTTCTTTTAGGCATTAAGCTCCAAAGTCTATGGTGCTATCTTAAAATGCTATAAATGTGGTAAATCAAATGTGCCTGACACTTTATTTGTTTGATCTTCTTTATTTAAGAGGTTTCATGCCACATCAGCATTATCCTTGACAGCAATTCCATTGCTTACCCCCCCCCCCCCAACAATGTTTCTAATGGAAAGCTGTCTTAAATCCCTTCATCAGAAAATATGCTATATCTGGGCAGGTATACTGTATCAAACTTCTTGCCAGGTCCCACCACTTCACTTGTATACATTTCCTGCACAAAATCCCATTCAAATGCTGTGGGTATACTCTAACCCATCCCAGAAAGTTCATCCTTTCCTTGCCTTGCATTTTAACTGCTTTAACTGGATTACTCCATTCATTTTGGCACTTTATGCTATTCCTTTTGTATCAAAGCATTTTCTTTTTAAAGCACTGCTGAATGGGTGTGAATTCCCAAGGTGGGACCATATGCGTGCAGATGACATCTTGTTCAGACATTCTTGTTAGCATTATGTCACAAGCATTGCTTGATGACCTACCTTGATGCCTGTGAAAGTAGCTGCATCAGGGCCTTATTGAGAATAATATTCATCCAGAGATTTGTGTACCACACAGTTGTATAGAGTATCTAAGATTCCTCAGCCTCTGATCATATTGTGCCTATGCTTGACCTCCTCACTTTGTAAAAATCTCTCTTATAATAAGGTAATATGCCATCAGTAGACACACTCAGAATATTTTTGATGTGTATGTCCAAAAAGTACATGTAACTCAGATTTCAATGATATCATAAACTTGGAGATGTGTTATTTACCCAAGGTGATCAGGATGGCTACCAAGTCCTGATCTCCTTGTTGGTCCCTTTTTGTGAGACTCTGTTTACTGTCTTAGTTAAGGATGTCAAACTATTTGATGCTTTAGTTTTCTTTGACCCTCTATTGACTAATTTTTGCCTAACTTTTCCAGCTGTTGAGATTGTGCACCCTCTATTTCTGTTCTGAGATGATGGTGCCTACAGATTCAAAATGGCTCATCTGGGTGTCTTCAACCTGATTTCCATTTCTCAAAGGGAAGGATCAGTGCATTCATTGTGCCACCACTTGCTGGCTGCCTAATTTTGATTATACCACATCCTCATCTGTACCCTGGACTTTGCTGTGAAGCAATCTCTTCAGTCTGTCTATGCCCTCATTGTGTAAATAAAAAACATGACACATTCATCTATTCCTTCATCCTCTTGCACAGAGTCCCAGTAATCATCTGAGAATCCTGTCACCTTACCTGCAGAAGTACTTGTTCAGTGTGTAACCTGCCTGCCAACTAATGGCCATCTGTAAAACTGCATCTTTGCTCATTGAACTGTCTAGCAGTTCATCATGCTCAAAGTCTGTCTTGGTAACTCAGGTGCTCCTTTCTCATGGGATGCCATTTGTGTTTGTCAGCTTTAATTGTTTTGGCTATGGAAGGCCACCTTTAACATTTTTTTCAAACAACTTTACCACATTTTAGCTAGCACCTTCTGCTGCTGCTTAAAGTAATTGAAACAATTGTCTAGTACAAACACAGAACAACCATACTAGAGATATAGAAAAGAGAGGGCCGTAAATGACCACAAATATTTCCATGGACTAAAGATATTGCAACTGTGTGTTGTGCATTTAGTTGTAATGCAGATAGCCAATTTTAACTTTTTTTTCTGAATTGCATCAAACGATTTGGCTGAAGTGTGTGCATGTGTGTGTGTGTGTGTGGGGGGGGGCTTAGCATACTTGGTGAGATGCTAGCTGTTAGTGTGATATCTCTAACAGGGGGTAAGGAGTCTTTCTTTTTTATCCACTGTTGTTTGATATCTGAGTTAGTATATTTAATTAGCAGTGGGTGTGGAGTTAAAGGGTGGCTTTCCCACTTGCAAAAACAATCCCCCAGATTCAGCAAGCCCTACACGGTGTGCATGAACAGTGCAGGAGCTTCTGGAGGCAATATGGCTGCAGTGCGATCCAGGAATAAGCTGCAGGGATATGCACGAGCGCTCCTGCATTATTCCTGCACGGATGTGGCTTCTATATGCAAATTACCCAATTTGCAGGTGAAAACCATGCAAATGAGGTGAATTTGTGATCCAGGAAGCTGGCAGCTGGCCGTGCAGGACTAGTGTAATCTGCAGAAATGTACTCAGTTAGTAACCAAGTACATTTTTGCAAACTACAAAATGGAGCCGTGACAGCTCCAAATAAAGGGTGTATATAACGTGTAAAGCATGCCAATGGCCAAATATATGGCCATTGGAATGGAAAACAGTTTAAAAAAAAAACTTTTATTTTTTTGTTAGCCGATTTTGGCTGTTTAAGCATAGGGTAGTGGCGCGCAAACAGGATTGGGTGAAAAATAAAGAAAATAACCTGAAATAAGCCTTCTAACCAAAATCACTATTTTGCCATTATACTCAATGGCAGGTAGAAGACAACATGGCCAGTGAATAGTGAATGCTAAGGGGGGGAGGCTCAGTGTGGTACCTGTAACTATGCATCAGGAGGCAATCCTATGCAAATGAGGGGAATGATACTGAATCCCATATTTCCCTTCAGTGCTAGTCAGCACCCAACAGTGTAAGTGCAGGAATAGCTTGGTGCAATCCAAGGAGTTAGCTGACATCACAGGGGGGTATGTCAGGCTGATTGGAGCTCTGTGGCTTAGGTTTGCCCTTAGCTTAGCAGAGCTAAGCAAGGGGGTGTGTCTGAGGCTGCCTAGCACTCTTTACATTGCCTAAGTGGGTGTGAGCGCTGCACACCGGGTTTTAAAGGGAAAAAAAAGTAAGCCAAGAAATTGCAGCTCTGGGCACATCTGAGCACTGTGTTTGTGCGGCGTACCCCTAGGCTTAAACAGGAGGGCAATGGGAAGGGTAAACAGCAATAGGAAGGTAATCAAGGAGAACTAGCATAGCTGTCAGGTGAAATGTATCAGAATCAGCCAATTACACAGGCAGCAGACCAGCCCAGCCCAGAACACTACTATAAACTATGCAAACACCTTTCCCTCTGGTTTTTCCCCATGTAATCTACACCAATGGTGTATACAAGCGGGGAAATTTTAACAAACAAAAACAACAAAATGATAGGGGCTGCAGTAGCTATCGTACATCAACATGTGCAAGAGGTTTAGGGTGGTGAGGATGAGAATGCTGTCGACCAACCTACAGTGAGGAGATGGAGAAGAGTGTACAGACCCATGGTAACCTACCAGGGGCTACATGAGCTGGAGATAGTGGAGCACTATAGGGTGGACAGGGACCTCCTACAGCAAATTGTTGAGCTGTGCCAGCCACGCCTGACACACAGAACTAACAGAGGGGAACCCATCCCACTGGATACCAAGGTATGTGTAGGCCTAAGAATACTAGCCACAGATACCTTCCAAAGGGCAACTGGGGATATCATGGGGATCTCACAGGCATCAGCATCCAGGGTACTCTACCAGTTCCTGGATGCCATGTGAGCACATGTTGGTGAGCACGTATATTTCCCCAACACCCGTGAGGCGTTGGCCAGCAATATGCGTCTCTTCCTCCAAATTGCAGAATACCCTGAGGTAGTGGGTGCTATAGACTGCACGCACATACACATCAAAGCACTACCTGGTGAGCGGGGTAGGGTCTACATCAACCTCAAGGGCTTCCCCTCCATCAACTGCCAGGTCATTTGCAATGCCCAGGGCATTATAATGAATGTGTGTGCTGGCTGCCCTGGAAGCTATCACGATTCACACATCTGGCATCTGACACAGCTGTACCAGAGATTTGCCAATGGGGACATCCCTTACGGTCACCTAGTGGGGGATGCTGGGTACTCACTAGAGCTGTGGCTGATGACACCCATCAGAAATGCACACACACCTGAACAAGAATACCATAATGAGGCACACGCACAGACCGGCATTATAATAGAGCATGTGGTTGGGATGCTCAAGTCACGTTTCCGGTGCCTGGACACATCTGGTGGAGCCTTGCAGTACTCACCAGCTACATGTACTCAAATTGTCATTGTATGTGCCATGCTACACAATATGATCCTGTGGAAACAGCTACAGCAGGAACAGCACTGGGCAGGGCCACACAGCCCCTCACCCTTGCCAAGGCCTGCAAGGGCACAGGGTGACTCAGAGGAGGAAAACCTGAGCCTGCCCTAGTAGGCAGAAGGAGACATGCCCAGTATGCCCTGGCCTTGGCAAAGAGACAATGCATAGCACATACACTGACACAGTAGGGACCCAGGGAATGACACTTCTCTCTGACTTTCACATGCAGTAAAAGGGATGCCAAACATGACACTACCTGTACTCAACCATGTATAGGGAGTGTACTATGTGCATCTGACATAGGCAGCCCTCCAGCACCATCCTCAATACTGGCACACCCACAAGGTAAGTCACTCTTCTTACCAATTAACAAATGGAGTAGTATGTGTTGCTACTTGTTTCTACGGTATGGATGTGAGCATGCAAGGGAATCGGGTGGTTGAATGGGATGCCAGCAGATAGTAGACACCTATAGTGGCAGCATGAGATCTGCAACAAATACTGGTGTCACCACAGTAGCCAGTACAGCACATGGTGATGAAACCCATTGCAGGAAATGTGTGGGGCCACATGTGTGTCCATATGACACACCAAAGTAAATCAATGTTGTTGCTGTAAAACTGGAATAATAATTAGAACATACTAAAAAAAACAACCCAACATCAAGAAACTTCTTTATTTCAAACAGCAAAGCTTTTGGGTCTACACCCTTTCTCAATGCTAATACAAATACACACAGATTAACTCAATTTAAATAGGAGCATAGCACATCATATGACTACAGCTAGCTAATCGCACGAGTGTCTCTTAAAATAACAAATACCTAATATGACTTATTTTAAAACATTTTAAAAATTTAAGAAATCACTTTACATTGTTGCAGTTTCACTAACACAGGTTTGATAGTGACAGCAGTATTGAGGCCAGGTTCAATATCAGCTCCTAATCTCAATATCCAACCATATTCCTTGTTTTCTAACAAATTATCAATATCACTCCCCTATAACCCTAAACTTAAAGTTATGATTGGCACTTGTACATATAATGTGTCTACTTAACGCATTCTTATCATTATTTCTCCTTATATCCGATTTGTGTTGTATGATGCATTCCTTAATTTTTCTTGTGGTCTTGCCCACATAAAAAGAAGGGCATATGCCACAAGTTGCTAGGTAAATTACATTTACAGTATTAAAATTTGCTGTTAAATTAAATGTATAACTTTTGCCTGTCGAGGGGTGTGTAAAAAAAAATTACTATCCTTCCCAAATATATCACTGCAACATGTACAATTCATACAACTAAAAGTACCTGTTCTCGTTTCTCGATGTCGCTTAGATATGGGTTTAAAATGTTTGTAACATAATTTACTTTTCAAATTTCTCATTTTTCTATGAGAGAAATACAGTTTCATAACTAAAATATTTCTAAGTTCAGGTGAAGCCATTAAAATCAACCAGTTTTTTTCTATAATCTTTTTAACTGCTTATGTCCTAACGTTATAAGTTGTAACATACCTAACCCTGTCTTTACTTGGCATAGATTCTTTCAACGGACTGGCCTGTTGTTGAGTAGTATTAAAAATTGGCCTCAAAGATGTAATCCTATCTTCCTTTACTTCTTCACTTATTTGTAAAACTTGTCCTTAATCATATCCACTATCCAAGAAATCTGTCTTCATTTCTTCTAACAGTTTAAACATGTAGATTTTTCTGTATTTAACTTACTAGCTCCAATAAATTGTGCCCTCATTATTCTCTTAAATACATGGGGGGGTGCATGCTGTATCTATGTATATTTCTCCTAGCATGTACTTCCTTCTTATGGAGCTGGTCTCTATATTACCTTGTTCATTTCTAGATGGACATCTAAAAATACAGCACTACTCCTAGAGTCATGTTGTTTAAATAATTTACATAACTATGCAGTTCTTCATCTGTCCCTTTCTAAATAATAAAACAATCATCCACAAAACATTGAAATAAACATACTTTCTTATTAAGAACATTCAAGCCGCTACATATATATTTACACTCCCATTGATGGAGTACAAGATTGGCATAAATATTAGCGATAGACGTTCCCATTGCCACCCGTTTGTTATAAGTATGGTTCACTATTAAACAGGAACACATTTTTAGTTAGGACTAAATCTAGGAGCAAACATATATTCTCTACACTTCTGGAAGGCATTACCTGCTTATTATTCAAAAACTCTCCTATTGCATCTGTGCCATAATCGTTAGGAATCACAGTGGATAGTGACATGATATCTAAACTTACAAAAAGGTAACTGCCCTCAACCAATTGTGAATGTTCTATTGTGTCAAACCATTTTCGCAATTTCAAAATAAAATCTGTTGTATCTTTAAGTACACATGGGCACTCTGTCAAGAAGTAACAATTTCTTCTGCAAGTATGTCGAGACAGGCTTTGACAGGCTTTGTCATCCACCCTTTGCCAGATACCATTGGCCTCATTGGTGGGTTTACAAATGACTTACGTATCTTCAGTATACCATACAACTGTGATATCGTAGGACAGGATACCGTGAAGTAATTGAATAGATCTAAATCTATATCACCACTGAGTTGTAAATCATAAATAGCCATATTAACATCACTAATACATTTCTTTCAATTCTAAAAAGTTATTTTTTTGAAAGTATTCCCATCCCCCAGTAACACATTTATGGATCCTATTCATAAGCACCACTGCACCTCCTTTATCAGCTTGCTTAATTACTACATTCCCATCTTGTTCCAGGGCTTTTAGAGCTAAATATTCCTCATAAGTCCAATTATATTTCTTCTTTTTATCTTTCTCAGCATACAACTTTTTAATTTCTACTTCGCAAATA
This sequence comes from Protopterus annectens, assembly GCF_019279795.1. Lineage (NCBI taxonomy): Eukaryota > Metazoa > Chordata > Ceratodontiformes > Protopteridae > Protopterus > Protopterus annectens. The sequence continues at coordinate 514,806,371 of NC_056741.1, forward strand.
TCATGAAATGCTGTCACAATAGGCATACTCACAGGTACATAAACACTTCTATGTTTACAATTTAAATGTTGCACTATGTGAGCATCATTAAATAAAACTTTTAAAATTAATGTCCTGAAAAAAATCTTCAAATTTGTTAAGGCAGCTACCAGATCATCAGTAGCTGTAGGGATGAAGTTCAACCCTTTCTGTAACAAGGAGAGTACAGGTGCTGTTAAAACAGCATTTGACAAATTTACAGTACCTTGTTTCAACGTTGTGTCAGTTTGCCTTGACCAATAGGGCTGTCGTTCTTGCGTGTCAGTCTGTTTGGGATATGTCACTGTATTGAACATCCCTGTGAGGCGCTCTGTTCTTGCATTTTCTCCAGGTGTTCTAACTGAAAATGCCTCTGTGTCCCTGTTGTGAATATATTTAAAACCAACTGCTGCCCCTTTTTGTCTTTATTTTCAGCTTTATCCACTGTACCACATTGCATGTTTGCATTCCCTTCTGATGCCATGCTCATTGGTGGAGTCACAGAGCTAGGGGAAGTATCCAAGGTCTGATTAACCAATTGCACAGCCGGATCCATTGAAGCGAGTTGTTGATTTGTTACCTTGATGTTTCTCCTCTCAGTAAACTCATCTAAATCATACAATGAGTTCCACTTAGCAGAAACTACTTTTTCAGTATTCAAGCATTCCATTTTCGGCCAAGAAAAAATATGACCCATTTGGAAATCATTAATGTCCCTAACAAATTTACGTTTTTTAACAACTTCAAGTTTATCATCCAGTTGTTGCATTCTGTCTAACATTTTCTGGTAAGTCATAAGCACATCAGTGAAGCAAGTCATTCCCATTAAACTGTTTTCTAAACTCAGGATCTCTTCCTTCAACTTGTTCTCTACCTTTTGAAAAATGTCATTCATTAGGGCCATATAATCTAAGCCCAATTTCAAGTTAAGCTGTTGCCAGTGCTTCAAGAGTGCTGGATACACATGGGCATTTTTACAATTGGTAAACCTCGTGGGACAATTCCCAAATCCAAGTAAACCATAAAGCTCATACCTTGCCACTGAAAGTGCTTAAAAGATGCCACCTTCCTCTCCAACAGTTCCAGTTCCTTACCAAAAGCCTCTGTAACTTGCAGGGGTACCTCCGTGTCTGTTGAAACTGTGGATATTAGTCACATAAGTGGGATATCTTCCATACACAGATGGTTCTTCACTGAATGAGCACTCTCAATTATAGTAGTAGTGGATAACCACATCGCCACAACAGTCAGGAAATCCTTCTACATGGCACACCTCATCACTAAGGGCTTTTCATCCAGAAAAAAGGAGGTCATTGTCCCACTGTACTCATCCCTCATTAGACCCATTATAGAGTATAATGCCCCCATTTGGTATGTACCTCACAAGACATCTGCAACAGCTGGAAAGGCCACAGAAATACTTCACTAAAAGAGTTACAGGTCTAAAGCAGATGCCATATGCTGACCATCTAAAAAAACTCCAGCTATACTCTATGGCATATCGTCTACTCAGAGGTGATCTCTTTTTAACATACAAGGCAATGTCAAACCCTGAGCTGTTGGACATGCTCCACTTAAAGAAATCCCAATCCCTCAGAGCCCCACGCTCCAGGGATCTAAACCTTATCATCACATTGAACAAAACATGCTGGAGGGATAGGTTCCTGACCCAGAGACTCCCATACTCTGGAATAGACTGCCCATACATGTCAAGCAGAGAACCTCATTGGCCCTCTTCAAAAGGAACCTTGATGATTGGATGGGAGATAGGAAATTCACCCCGGGGATCATGTCAGTCACCCTGCTAGACAGGGGCCCAGAGAAGTAAATATTGTGGGAAAAAATTTCAGGGAATTGTTATGGCTAGGCTTGCATAGGCCTTAGGGCCGATAGCCTAGTACCAACCTATGAACCTATGATAAAGGACAAGTTATACAAATAAGTGAAGAAGTAAAGGAAGATAGGATTACATCTTTGAGGCCAATTTTTAATACTACTCAACAACAGGCCAGTCCGTTGAATCTATGCCAAGTAAAGACAGGGTTACGTATGTTACAACTTATAATGTTAGGACACAAGCAGTTAAAAAGATAATAGAAAAAAAAACTAGTTGATTTTAATGGCTTTACCTGAACTTAGAAATATTTTAGGTACAAAACCGTATTTCTCTTACAGAAATATGAGAAATTTGAAAAGTAAATTATGTTACAAAGATTTTAAATCTATATCTAAGTGATGCCTAGAAACGAGAACAGTTGTATGAATTGTACATGTTGCACTGATATATTTGGGAAGGATAGTGATTCTTTTACACACCCCTTGACAGGCAAAAGTTATACATTTAATTTTACAGCAAATTGTAACAGTGTGAATGTAGTTTAGCTAGCAACGTGTGGCCCACGCCTCTCTTTTTATGTGGGCAAGACCAGAAGAAAATTAAGGAACGCATCATAGAACACAAATTGGATATAAGGAGAAATAATGCTAAGAATGCTTTAAGTAGACACATTATATGTACAAGTGCCAATCATAACTTTAAGTTTAGGGTTATAGAGATGGTTGAAAAGGACATTAGGGGGTGATATAAATTTGTTAGAAAACAAGGAATATAGCTGGATATTGAATTAATGGGCTGATACTGAACCTGGCCTTAATACTGCTGTCACGATCAAACCTGTGTTAGTGAAACTGCAACAGTGTGAACTCTGATTTCTTAAATTTTTAAAATGTTTTAAAATAAGTCATATTAGGTATTTGTTATTTTAAGAGACACTCTTGATTAGCTGGCTGTAGTCATATGATGTGCTATGCGCCTATTTAAATTGAGTTAACCTGTATGCATTTGTATTAGCATTGAGAAAAGGTGTAGACCCGAAAGCTTTGCTGTTTGCTATAAAGAAGTTTCTTGATGTTTTTTTTTTTTTTTTAGTATGTCCATATGACACACACATACCAGTCAGGGAGGTTCACATACCCCAACAACAGTCTCAGCCAGCAGGACAGGTGTACACATACACAAACAAAGGCTGTGCTAAGGCCTCTGAATGATGGCTATGGGTAACCTCCCCCCCAGGCCTACACAGACAGACTACATCAGGTCAGGCAGTGGGTTGTTAGTTCTGAAGGGTAAGAAGCCAGAAATGGATATGTAGGTCAATCAAACCTAATACCTGTATTACACTGATATGCCTCTAGTCAGCATGATAGGTTAGAATATAGAATGAAAAGGAGTACCTGACATACCAGTACAGTCATAGCAAATGTGTACAAGAGACAGGTGTGCCCCCCATTCCTATGTAGAAATGCAGTAACAGTCAGGTGTGCCCCTCCCCAGTCCTATGTAGAAATGTAGAAATGTAGAAACAGTCCTATGTAGAAATGTAGAAACAGTCAGATGTGCCCCTCCAACCCTATGTAAAAATGTAGGCATAGTCAGGTGTGCCCCCCCCAAATACTATGTAAAAATGTAAAAACAGTCAGGTGTGCCCTCCCAATCTTATGTAGAAATGTAGAAACGGACAGGTGTGCCCCCCAATCCTATGTAAAAATGTAGGAACAGTCAGGTGTGCCCCTCCCAAATCCTATGTAAAAATGTAGAAACAGTCAGGTGTGCCCCTCCAAATCCAATATAGAAAAGTAGTAACATGTATGTGTAGGTATAATACCAGTGTAGCACAGATGACCTGAGGTGGCCAAGGTAGCAGGATAGATTGTAGCAGTTGTACAATATGCAGGTATGCATGTGCTAGGTTGGTGTGCGTTTCATATTGTGTGAGAGTGGTCAGTAAGTATGCATGCTGTGGTTTGACCTGTTGGCCATTTCCCAGTAATGCTGACAGGGCCAAGTCCTCACAACTGCAGTGCCAAACACAATGCTCCCCAGTATAATACATTCTAGCAGTAAGCCATTATAACTGTATGGAGGTAATATGTGTCACCATCTGAAAGATGGACATGGCATGACTGTTGGGCCAGATATACAGGCAGTATTCAGGGGAAAGTACCCCAGACAGTGTATAATATGTAACTGTGAAATGGACACATCCTTGGAATTGTACATACAGGTATGTATCACATTATCCGAGTTTGTAGTAGGGAATACCGATGTTTTGCGCCCACTCGCAGATCACAAAGGTCATAGGAATGATGTCTTGAGAATCAGCTGATGTCCCTGCACAAGCCAGAATAAGTGGAATGTCCCATGCATATCTGTGAGTCAGATGCAAGTAGTATCCATAGCAAACATGCACTCAGCTCACCCAACCACCACCCACAGGTACCTCTCCAGTCTTATCCTTGCTGTTGGGAATGGGTACAATAAAATCCTCACCTGTGTATGGCAATAGCAAAAGAATGCATCATGCAGTGCAGGTGTCCCATCCAGGTGTGCCACTAGCTGAAAGCAGCACCCTGCCAGCATCCACACCACCTGATCAATACTGACAGAAAGTATTGGCATGAACACTTAGCACACCTACCCTGTCATTCCAGGGGAATATACTGTATGGCAGTCTGGTACTGTTGGACTGACAGAATGCAATGACCTGCTACAGCTGGCCTGCATCACTACCAAATGGCCTATAGCCCTCTGCCAAAGGTCTGTGTCTCACCCATACTGCCAATGTATGTTATGTCATGGACTCCCAAATAACATAACACAGTCCAAAAACCCATATGCAAGGCCATGTGGACAAACTACAGTAACATGTCCACCATGTCCCACTGCATGAACTATGGACTAACATCAATACACTGCTGTTATGAGGTTATAACTATAGGGAAAGTATCAGAGAATGTTTGCATAATGTATGGAAGAGGATAGAATAATAGAGGGGGGGGTGGGAGCATTGGCAGCATGGAATGTGCAAAGTCTGAAACACAACTGTGTACACATACTGTCCCTGGCTGCAAACACAAAAAATAGGTGGCTACTAACCTGTCTGTACACCTCAATAGGGGTAATGTCCTGAATTATGACACCTGCCTCTGGGTAACCTGTATGAATCTGTACAGATGTGAGGTATTCCCATAGTAAGATAAGGCCATACTGTCATGTTGATGGATATACAAGTATGGGATCCCCTGCCACCACTTTACCAAGGTGCTGCACTGGTTACACAGACCCAGCAGCAAGTGTCTGCAGCTCCCCCTCCAGCCTGGCATTAGTTTGCAGGAATATGTAGGCGTTTGACCACAATACTGGACACAGCTGCATTTACTGTGAGTTCCCTAGCACATCACTGCGAGCAAAGATGTCTATCTGACAGCACTTGAGGACATAAAACATCACAGTGTATAACACTACACATGTCTTAATATCTCTGCTAACTCCAGGACCATGTAGCAGAAGCAGCACAGACACAAATACCTACAGTACCCACTATCCCTTGCCCAGTTTGACTCCATATTGCCAACTGATCTACAGATATCTTGCAGAAACAGTTTGCTAGCTGTAGGTGTAGAACACAAAAGTCTACAATGGTGTACAAGCTACCTGGAATGGATTAACACATTCAATACAGAAGGGCATACCGGGCATGCTCCCACACTTTGAGAAATGAAGGCAATGTCAGACAACATACTAAAAGGTAATACTTGGCATGCTCCCACACTTAAACAAATGAAGCCCATGTTTGGCAACAACAGTGGACCATACATATATGACAGTTGCAGATGTTAGTGCATACTCTCCTCAATATTCACCAGTCATGCTTTGCACACAAATTGGGTAGGAATAAACAAATATATCCAAGGACAACACAATATAATATGCCAAAGTACACATACATAGATGTGTGGAAGAGATTGACAGTGACAAAGAGCCTGCCATCATGAGGCCTGTCCCACCCAGCACACAGCCAAATGGCTGCAACCACATGATGTGTAAATGTCACTCACCATAGAAATTAGCCACTGGTATCCCTCAGCATTATAGACTCTGTGGTGCTAGTGCTAACTGTGCAACATGACTGTACAAGGCAGTAGCCATCTAGCAATTGTATACACGTACCTGTGGAATATAAACCTGTATGTGCCTGAGTGTGCTGTGTCTGCCTCTAGATGAATGGGTTATGGCCCATGCACACACACTGCCCCCACAGCCCTACTATGGCAAGCCTGTTGATGTCAGTCACTGTGAAATACACCTTTGGGGAAAGGATAGCCTAGTAATCTCTGTGGCACATCCTATAACTGTGTAATGCTGTAGTCTGATAAACTAGTGAGGTAAGAGTTCTAATCTCAGACATGGCAACTGTGGGTGTGTGCATGCGTAGTGTCTCTCTGTGTAGGGACCAATGCTTTTTAGGGTAGTCACACCCACTACAATTCAAATGCCCTTCTTTGGCAGGCCTGTTGATATCATTCATTTTGAAATACACCTTTGGGGAAAGAGTAGCCCAATAATCTATTTGGTGTGACCAATAACAGTATAATGCTGTAGTGTGCTAAACTAGGTAAGTAGGAGTTCTAATCCCAGAGATGGCAACTGTGTGTGTGCGCCTGTCTGTGTAGGGATCAATGCTTTTTAAGTAATTCACACTCACTACAATTCAAATGCCCTACTTTTGCATGCCTCTTGATGTCATTCACTTTGAAATACACCTTTGGGGGAAAAGTAGCCCAGTAATCTCTGTGGCGTATCCTATAACTGTGTAATGTTGTAGTGTGATAAAGAGGTTAGGTATGAGTTCTAATCCCAGACATGGCAACTGTGTATGTGTGTCTGTCAGTGTAGGGAGCAATGCTTCTTAGGCTAGTCACACCTACTACAATTCGAATGCCATATTATGGCAAGCCTGCTGATGTCATTCACTTTAAAATACACCTTTGGGGAAAGAGTAGCCCCGTAATCTCTGTGGTGTACCCTATAACTGCATAATGCTGTTGTCTGATAAACTAGTGAGGTAGGAGTTGTAATCCCAGACATGGCCACTGTGGGTGTGTGTGCCTGTCTGTATAGGGAGAAATTCTTTTTAGGCTAGTTACACCCACTACAATTCAAATGCCCTACTTTGGCATGCCTGCTGATGTCATTCACATTGAAATACACCTTTGGGGAAGAAGTAGCCCAGTAATCTCTGTGGAGCGTCCTATAACTGTAATGCTGTAGTGTGATAAACTGTTAGGTAGGAGTTCTAATCCCACACATGGCAACTGTGCATGTTTGCCTGTCTGTGTAGGGTACAATGCTTTTGAGGCAATTCACAGTCACTGCAATCTCCATTGCCCTTCTTTGGCAAGCCTGCTGATGTCTTTCCCAGTGAAATACACCTTTTTGGAAGGTATAGTCCAGTAATTTCTGTGGCGCATCCTATAACAGTGTAATGTTGTAGTGTGATATCGTTGTTTGGTAGTGGTTCATTTCCCAAAACTAGCAAGTGCGGGTGTTTGTATTTGTGTGTCTGTGTAGGGATCAATGCTTTCGAGGCCATTCACAGTCACTACAACCTCCATTGCCTTCTTTGGCAAGCCTGCTATTGTCATTCCCAGTGAAATACACCTTTGGGGAAGGTATTGTCTGGTAATTTCTGTGGTGCATCCTATAACAGTGTAATGCTGTAGTGTGATATAGTAGTTCAGTAGGGGTTCTATTTCCAGACATGCCAGGTGTTGATGTGTTTGTGTATTTGTCTGTGTACAGAGCAATACTTTTGAGGCCAATCACAATCACTGCTACCTCCATTGCCCTTTTTTGGAAATCTTGCTGATGTCATTCCCAGTGAAATACACCTTTTGGGAAAGAGTAGTCCAGTATTCTCCTTGGCGCATCCTATAACTGCATAATGCTGCAGTGTGATAAATTAGTTAGATAGGAGTTCTAATCCAAGATATGGCAACTGTGTGAGTGTCTGTGTGTTTGTCATTCATATCCTGTGTGGAGGTGGCTGTGAGTGTGTAACAACTGGACTCATTGTGAAGTGGGTTTTGCTAATTTCTTATATGGTGGGTCCATTATATGTCACAATGTCCACCTTACAAGGATAACAAATGTCAAATATCCAAGAGGCTGGGGTGCCAATTCATACCCCTGAATGTGACATCAAGGCCTAGCAAACAAAGTAAGCAACCCTTGTATTACCCGGACAACACTCTCAACACATGTCCATACACAAACACACTTGCCTAGGCAACAACTGCTTTGTTGGTAGTACCCTGCATATTGCTCACAGATAGTAACCATGGTGTGATTGCAGTAGACTACAGAGGGCATGGCACCTTGTCCCATCACAACAATAAGCACATAATTGCAGACAGTGTGCCTTTGCTATGTACCCCAATGGATGCCTGCAACAACTGTGGTGCCATCAAATATGACCCACAAAGGACATACCATGCCTTAAACACATGCCACTGACACCAGGGAATACTTGTATCATGCTATCAATGTAGATGCAGGGTCAACCTGGTGTCCATTACCAGTTCCCGCCACATGAGGCCAGGACTGGCACATCTGAAGATAACAATCATGTACACAACATGGGCCAGACACCCCAGGTACAGTTCCACATGCCATTGAACATGCATGTGGGATGTATGCATATCCAAGACACCGTCCATGTCATGGACTATAGAACACACATATGGCAAGCATTGCACAGCACTGGCCACACACAATAGTAACCTAGATGACTGGATACTGAATACAATGCCCAATTGTGTGGGCCAGTCCAGACACTACACCCCTGAGCCACACTGCAGACCATTATCATCTAGCCTTATGCCAAGGTATACCCTTCACCTAGCCTTGTACAGCCTTCTGCCACAGTTAACCACTATACACTCATGAAGCAATGCACCCATGCATGTCAGTACTGGCACCCTGTGTCTGTGTGTGTGGAGAATGATGCTTTTGACCACATTCACACTCATTACAACTCCCATTGGCCTACTGAAGCATGCTGCATGATGTCAGACACCTTCACATACCCTTTGCCTATATAACATCCAGATGACCTCTGTGGTGCATGTGATACCTGCGCATTACTGTATTGTGGCAAGCTAGCTAGTCAGGAACTGTATTCCTGACTCTGCCAACTGTGTTAATGTGTGTGAGTCCCTGAGAGAATGTAGCTGTGTTGCTGTTGCATTGACACCTGTTCATGTGGACAGACACGTGTACTATGCCTACCTTATCGCTACTATATCACTGTTGCAGATGCCACTCACCATCAGATATGCCTTTGGACAGCTCCTCAACATGTAAGCTTTCTGGCGCATGCATAACTGCATAGACATGTGATAGCAATACATAGTCAGTCAGGGGTTTGAAACCCCATACTGGTAGGTGTGTGACACAAACATGCTTAGGTTTTATTTTCCCACCCCCTCCCTGACTTACTTTGTCTCTGTCTGTCTCTCCCCCCCCCTTTATGGTGGATGTGGAGATGTACATCTGCTTTGCTTAGGCAGCAGCTTGTGTTTTGTAAGTGATGCTCATGATCAGCTGATGGACTCTGCATGAATTGCAGTCCCTCTCTAGCTGATTGCATGGGGAACAGCTGTGGTAACATTCCCATAGCCAATTGCATGGAAAAAGACTCCAATATCTAGGAACATCATGTTGGTGTTGGGCCTTTTCATTCACTGTGAGCAGGACATAAATTTGGTATTTGGCAAACAGCATCACAGATGGTATTGGGATTTACCTCTAACAACATACACTGTAGAAACAGGCCAACAGACAGGAGGTGGATGTGCCAGACATGACTACAGAATGTAAATGTTACTCTTCTGCATTTGGAGTAATGTCGGTTTAACAGGGTGTGTGTGGATATGGCTGGTCTACATGATTTAATACCTGTCATGACAGTGTTATGTGTTTGAAGAAACCCCCATCTGTAGGGTTATCTGCAGAATGGGCAGTGTGTGGAGCCTTTTGTTTCTTGTGTTACTCACAGAACACCTATCTGAGAACTGCAGAAGCATAGTGTGAGGATTGCTGTCAGTACATGGTAACAGCCATGAGAGTTACACCCTTCATATCCCTCATAGAACATATGTCACAACAAACCCTGGTATGACAGTAAATGTATGAGGTTATCACAGCAACATGCCAATATTGGGCCATTGTTTGTAGCTCCAGCTACAAGTCTGTCAACCTTTGTACATATGTCATGCAGTAAGAGGTGCATATGTTCTGTACACCATTATTTATTGACATCATACCTGATAACAAACAAAAAGCAGGCTTCAGGAACTTGCAATACTCAGAAAGAGTTCCAAAATAGGTTTAATGAGCCAAATAAATGAACGTCAGGAACAGACAATAAATATAAAGAGCTTTTCATCTGGAAAAATTCCAGAATTTCTCAGATACATTCCCTTACATTCATTTCCTGTATTTAAGTAATTCTAAACAATCACATGACTAATTAATTACATTTAAAATTTACTATTAAAGTGAATTCTTGTTAAAAACCTTAAATTGTATTTATTTACACTCCGACTTTATATGTTACACAATGAAGTCGTATAACCTCAAAATACATAACGTACATATGTACGTGTAAGTATATATATAATCATTCATACTATGTAATAATTTAAATAAGCGCAAAACCATTAGGAGAGAAGTTAAAAATCACTCTGTCTACCCCTTGATGGCAGTGGCTTTCTGGCAAATGACCAAACCTCAGAAGTTATAAAGTCCTAAAAACTACCAGGGCAAGAAGGGGAGGAAATGGAGCATGAACACAACAAACCCAATGAGGAATTGCAACACTCGGAGCAACAAGAGGAAATAACAGCTGAGGATATACCTGATATACTGGTGGTTATTGATTACAGCATACCCCCTTGCCAGATTATCATAAACGAAAAAGGTGACTTCAAAGTCTAAACACTAAGAAAACCAAATAAATAAACTAGCAAGTGAAGCTATGAAGTTAGATCAGGAAATCAAGCTAGACAGCGTTTTTGAATGTTACCGGTTTGATTATAACTGGATTTTTACCAGCATTTCCCAACAGTTAGAAAGACTTAAAGAAACCAAAGTTAAAAAACTGCAGAGGGATTTGAAAGTTTATGCAGATGGTACAGCTTATCCTAAACTGCCTCCCTCACAATTTTGTAATGTAATATGTAGTGACAGGCAGCAAACCATGCCCAATAACAACTTTTTAGAGAATGGGCAGGATAATGACATAACACGAGGCCAAAGCAACAGGGGAGCTGAAGGTTTCCTGAATGTTAACAATGAGAGGAATGGTGGCCAAAATAAAGAACAACAAAACCAACTTAATGGCCAGTTTCGGCAGCAAAAAAAACTACCAGGGCAAGAAGGGGATGAAATGGAGCACGAACACAGCGGACCCAATGAGGAATTACAACACTCGGAGCGACAAGAAGAAATAACAGCTGAGGATATACCAAATATACCAGTGGTTATGGATTACAGCATACCCCCTTGCCTGATTACGAAAAATGTGACTTCAAGGTTGGTGGCAACGCACGATGCATCGGAGACCATCCAGGTGCAATTAACCATAGGCAAGACTGCTCTGCAATTTGTAGCATGTTACAGGCCACCCTCTCAAACTCAGGAACCTCACATGGCCTTCCTGAAAACATTGGAGGGGATAAATGTATCTCCAAACACCATCATACTAGGTGACTTCAACTACCCTAATATAGACTGGGAACACTACTCAAGCCCGAACACTCTAACCCAAAGATTCCTGGAGTTCATAAACTCAAATGCCATGGAACAACTAGTCACCATCCCCACAAGAGGTGAAAACATACTTGATCTCATCATCACGAACATGGGATCAAAATGTTCAACACCGAAGTATACCCCTCACTGGTGAGATCAGATCATAAACTAATCTTGCTGGAGGTCCTCATCCCGCCCCACCTGAAACAAAAAGACCACAGTGAAAAACTTCTCAAAAGCCGATTTCACACTTCTAAAACTAGTGTGGTCTCCTTTAAGGCCCCTGAGCCAGTGGTAAACATTACTCAAACGCTGAATCACTTACAAATGCCTTCTACCAGCACCTACAGGACTGCATGGATCAGGCATTCCCAAACAAAACTAAGACTCTCTGTACCAAAGGCAAGCGTCAGTCTGGTGGACCCCAGCCATAAACAAGCTCTACAACAAAAGGAGGAAGCTACTACAAGATAGAGCAAAATCCTTGAAAGGTAAGACACATTTGATCATTATAAGTAAAAACTAAGAGCTCTCATAAAATCATCCAAGGCAAATTTTGAGAGAAAAATCACCAAGGACTCTAAAGACAATCATAAGGCCTTCTTTAGCTATGTTAGAAACCTAGGAGGAAACTCCCAGATATGCTCAGAATTAGTTCAAAATGATGAAAATTACTGAACCTACACACATTGCTAACATACTGGCTGACAGGTTCAGTGCAAACTTCTCCCCCCCCCCAAAGGAGAGATATCTATTCCAGAGGATTGTAGCCCCAAACATCTCCAACGCCCAGGTGAGAACTGCCCTCACTAAGGCAAAAACACAGCATCCATGGGACGGATGGTGTCCCCGCTGTGTGCTTCATGAACTCAACGAGGAATTAAACCCACAGTTAGGACAGCTGTTTAATCTTAGCCTCACCTCAGGATTGTGGTCCCACTTCATAAGGCGGTGCCTCCACAGACCCTGGAAATTACTTGACAAGCCTTATCTGCAAAGCCATGGAGAGGATCATAATGGAACTCATAAATAAAGACATAGGGAACTTGCAGACTTTGGATCCAACCCAGTTTGGCTTTGTCAAAGGCAGATCCTGCCTCTTAAACTTGGTTGACTTTTGAGACAGTCACCAAGGCCATTGATGAGGGAAAGGCAGTCCATACAGCCTACCTCGACCTGGCAAAGGCCTTTGACACAATACCCCACTCAGGTATCATCGAAAAACTCATCAGCTTGAATGTAAACCCATACATCACAAGATGGGTTGCAAACTGGCTAGCGACAGAACCCACAGGGTCAGAGTTGCTGGAGCCATGTCAGACTCAAAGCCTGTCACAAGTGGTGTCCCACAGGGCTCAGTCCTGGGTCCACTCTTGTTCGGCATCTACTTTTCTGAAGTACAAGCAAACACAGGAGGGTTATGGCTGACAAAGTTTGCAGATGACTGCAAACTGGCCATAGTCAAAACACATCTGACACAGATATCCTCCAGAAGGGCCTCACAGAAACGGATTACTGGTGCCAGAGCCATGGCCTGAAGTTAAAAAATGCATAGTCATACCCTTCGAAAAACAAGGTTATCCCTAGCTACCATATAGGTGACAATCCACTGAGCACAGAAAAGTCATCAGGGATCTGGGGACCCAAGTTGACAGTAGTCTTTGTTTGACACTCATGTTGCTAAAGTAGTTAGGAAAACCTTCTATATCGCCCACCTGATCATGAAGGGATTCACATCTAGATCAAGGGAGGTCATCGTCCCCTGTACACATCACTCATTAGACCTATGATTGAGTACAATGCCCGTTGAATGTATCTGACCAGACACCTGATGCAGCTTGAAAAGCCCCAAAAGTTCCTCACCAAAAGGATAAAGGGTCTCAAAATATGTCTTATGCTGCCCGACTGAAAGAACTCCAGCTTTATTCAGTCTCATACCGCTTGCTCAGAGGTGACCTGTGCCTGACATATAAGGCCATGTCAAACCCAGATTTGATGAATATGCTTCACCTCAAAAATCTAGATCCCTCAGAACCACAAGGGCGGAGACTTAAACCTTGACACGGTTATAAATAGAACGTGCTGGAGGGACAGATTCATCACCCAGAGACTCCCTATGCTGTGGAACAAAATCCCACATGTGAGGCAGAGCACTCGCTGGCCTTGTTCAAGAGGAATCTTGACCAATGGATGGGAGATCGCAGATATACCCCAGGGATTACTTCAGTGTCACTGCTTGACAGAGGCACAGAAAAATGATAGGCATAGTTTTTATTCAAACTAAAGGGGTGGCGAAAGCCACATAACTATGGGCTAGGCTTATAAATGCCCTTGGGCAGATAGCCTAGTATGAACCTATGAACCTATGAACCTATGAACCTATATAACTATACTGAATTTGACATTGAAAAAATTTTGGTTGAATTGTTTGCAAAATGACTTACTTTTGTACCATCAAATAAGTGTGACCTTGCAGATTTATTAATTGATTTTAAGTTATATATAAGAAAGCTTAATTTAGCTGTACTGCTGGGGAATACTGGGTATTGCAATCATGAACTGAGAACTACAAGTACATTTAACCCACCGCTCCATACTTTAATTTATATGTATGAGCATATGTGTGAGTTTGAATTCAGAAACTTACTTGATATCAGGGCCAGTGTAACTAAAAAGAGTAAGATGACCATAGAAGAATGGCAGTTACTCTCACAGTTTAGGAGCCTCCCAGTCTGCATTTTGAAACTCGATAAATGGGGTGGACTTGTGGTAATGGGCATTAACCATTACAAGAAGAAACTGAAGTGCCTGTTATAAAAAGAAACATATGAACAAGTTAGTTTAAATGAACTTAATGTGGCTTACAATAGGGTAAGACTATATATTAATGACTTGTTCATTTGTGGCTTAACTGACATACAAACAAATCAATACTTATCAATGCCATCACCTAGGTTACCTGTTCTATTCAGATTCCCAAAAATACATAAGGGCATAATGGACCCACCAATGAGAGCTTTAGTGGATGCCAGACAGTCAATCACATACACATGTGCCAAAGTGATAGACTCTATACTTAAGAACTACGTGAATAGAGAACAGCAAATATGTAAAGACTCATGGACATTTCTTGAACAGATAAATTCACTAGTATTTAACAAGGAATGTAATTTTTTGATGGTGGATGTATGTGATTTATTTTCATCCATCCCCCACGATTTGGGCATAGAATGGGTTATTGAACTGCTAAGGTTAAAAGGGTCCCTGAGAATGAACAAAGACTGATAGAGGAACTATTGGGTATCATCCTGAAAAATAATTTTGATTCATTTGATGACAACCTGTACTTACAAAAAATAGGGATTGCCATGGGGTCCCCATGCAGAGCAAGCTTCGTCAACCTAGTGATGGCTTTTTGGGAAGAGAACTATGTATTGAATAACACATATATGGATAACATCTTATTTTACACTAGGTTCCTGGACGATATTTTCCTGATTATTAAGGGAGATCAGGGAGTAGCAAAGGATATGGTAGACTATATTAATGGCACCACTAATGTTTTAGAATTCACTAATGACTACCAGGAGGAAAAAAATAGTTATATTGATGTTGAACTTCATAAAGATGTTAAGGAACAAAGATATACAGCAAAGATTTTCAGAAAAAGTACCTACTCTAACTCATTCTTGCATTTCACCAGCTTGCACCCATATCACCAAAGAAAGTCGGTGGTCAAGGGGCAGGTGGTGCGAACAGCAAGGATGATTTCTAAAGATGAAGATTTTAGAGTGGAATGTGAAAACTTAAAGGTCATATTCCTCCATAGGGTCTATCCAAAAAACTTATTGGTTAACATCATCTCAGAAGTCCAGCTTAAACAGGACAAAGGGGTATTTAAACCCACCTTGAGTAAGCAGACTGTGATGGCTATTCCAAGTGAGGTAATAGACGTAGTGCAACACCCACCAATAGATATGTGTGTGTAGGGGGAGATAAACGTAGATAGAAATAATTATTTTTCTCTTGTATTTACACTAACATTCAATCTTGAAGCTGAGGAAATACAGAAAACCTTAAGAAAATATTGTCACCTGTTTACCACAGATAAAGATATCCTACAAAAAGTAGGGGACCACCCAGTGGTGTCTTTTAGAAAGGGCAAAAACATGAAAAACTTGATGAAAATCCCACTAAGAATCAGTAAAGAAAATGCAGGGATGTACAGATATGACGTGCAGTTATTGTAAATATATTGAGATAGGTAAAAAATTTTCCATTAGAAATAAGAACAACATGCTAAAAAAAAATTCAACTGCAATACTAAATCTGTAGTTTACCTGGCAGAGTTCTAGAGTTGCCTGGCATTTTATGTCAGAAAAACTGACCATAGGCTATGGGACAGGATTTATGAACATATATATGCTATTAATAAGCACAAGTTGGACAACACACTAGCTAGGCACTGTGAAGAACACCCCCTTCACTCGTTTAAGTTTAAAGTGATCACACAAGTAACACCAATAGGGAATGGTAATTTTGCTAGAGGTGGTCCCTATAAGTTACTGTTGGAAAAATCTTTATTAAAATGACAACTTAGGTTAAATTCTTGTAGCCCCCCGGGTCTGAATGAAATATATTCTATATACGTGCATATTGAAGCGTAAAAGCTTGTTAAGATGATTTGCTACAAACTTGTGCCTGAAATTAATTTTGATTTTAATTAGAATTATAATTTAAATTAAATTATAATATATAAAATTAATTTTATAATTTTAGGAATTTATAACTTCTGAGGTTTGGTCATTTGCCAGAAAGCCTCTGCCATCAAGGGCTGGACAGAGTGATTTTTAACTTCTCTCCTAATGGTTTTGGGCTTGTTTAAATTATTACATAGTATGCATGATTATTGATATATATATATATATATATATATATATATATATATATATATATATATATATATATATATATATATATATATATATACTTACACACGTACATAGGTATGTTATGTATTTTGAGGTTATACAACTTCATTGTGTAACATATAAAGTCGGAGTGTAAATAAATACAATTTAAGGTTTTTAACAATAATTCACTTTAATAGTAAATTTTAAATGTAATTAATTAGTCATGTGATTGTTTAAAATTACCTAATTACAGGAAATGAATGTAAGGGAATGTATCTGAGGAAGTCTGGAATTTTTTCCAAACGAAAAGCACTTTATATTTATTGTCTGTTCCTGACTTTTGTTTATTTGACTCATTAAACCTATTTTGGTACTGTTTCCGAGTGTTGCAAGTTCCTGAAGCCTGATTTTTGTCTGTTTAAATGGGGATAAGTTTGGAATTTGTGTATACCTGATAACAAGCCAGTCAGATATCAGACTGCTAGACATGGTATGTATTGTAGGGGTTGTTTCTGAGGACACAACTTAGGCATTCTGTGGTTGTGTGTACAGTACTGGAGTTTGTGTCCTTATGGTGATTGTCAACAGTATATGTATTGAGCATACGTACCTTGGGTTGTGCACAGACTGTGATAGATGCCATTGTTCTTGGCC
>NC_056741.1:514833611-514863611 GCF_019279795.1 Protopterus annectens
ATGACTTCTTGAGATTACAACAGTCATATATAACATTCCTATGCATTTTATTTATATAGCAAAGGGTGGGTAACAGTGCTTAATACGACACTAGTATTAAGTGATTGCAAATCTACATTACCATATGATACCAAAGTAAACACATGCAGTCCAGTAATTAGACCTTTATTGTCAGGCTATTATGCTTTTAATTACATACAACCTATATGAGAGTCTTCCTGCCATATTCTCTGGTGTATGCAGTACATGCCTTAAACAATACAGGTTTTATACAGGCAATTAACTTACTACTACTTTTAGATTTATTTCCTATGACAGTACATGCAAGGGTATTACTAACCTGCCTCGTGTCGCAACTGCTCCAATCTACATCCATGGGCCTCCTGGTTCATAGCCCGCTCACTTGCCACGTGAAAGACATAAGAGGAATATTTAGCCATGCCTATCTGTAATATACATGAGCTGGCAATTGTTAAACAGGTAGTGGACTGATATATATGGTTGGGACTTGCCCTGTCTTACTAGCCTCTTGGATCCACTGATCCAAGAGATCCCCCTTTTGCTGCTTCAGGTCAGCATAGTGATGCCTGACCTGCTCACCAATTCAGGGTATGCCAATGGCACTGGTGAGGTCACGGGTGAGAGGGTCCCAAGCTTCCGCTTTGTATTGGGAACCCTGGTACTGGCCCTGCAGCAGTCTCTGGTCATGGTCTTTCACAAGGAGTCCTGCCATGACTCGGGACTCCTGGATGCCCCAGTGCTATGCCCAAAAGAGCATACCCTCTCCCATTCCAGACATGGTGCCTACAAGGGGAAGCTACAACCAGCTATGAGATGTATTTCCGACTGTTAGGTTTAAATAGGGCTGGTTTCCCACACTTTGCTGTGATTGGACAGTTTTGAAAAGCTAAGCTATGAGAAAACCTGATAACCTAAGGTTGGCATTGTTTAAAGAGGTATACTAATGGGCTGATTGAGTTAGCTGGCCTACACATTGCTTACACCTCCTAAGCTGGGCTGTGCAATGCTTAGCATTGCTTAATATTTAAGTTGCATTATATTTGTATTGTGGCATTGATTTATTATTCATTACATGTTATATATGTGTTTGGTATCCATGATTCATGTGTACATACACTGTATGGGGTCCTTGTGTTTATTAGGGGATTTCAACACTTTATTACATTGACACCTCACATCTGGGCTTAATGCAGTACTCCAGTTCACATATTTATGTTATGTAGTAGGTTATGCAACATAACACTGTATATAGATTCCTTTCACATGTTCAGCTTGATTTTCCTATAGTGAGGATCTGTTTGGTGATACCTCAATCGTATGTACTTCTGTGATGGCTTAGGGTTAACTACCATGACTATAGTGTACAGGGTCCTGAGTTCCAGACATGCAGAGTTTGTTTGTTTTGTTTCTGGCCAGAACAGCGGTTGTTGCATACAGAGTGATTAAGGCACTTTCAGCACTTGTAAGTGGGTTTGCACGATGGTAAGCAATGCTAACATTTGGTTACATATGCTTACAGAGAGTTAGCTTTAGTATTGCTTAACCTATGTGCGCATTGCTTACCCCCATGGAAACAGGCTTACACCAGCTTACTACTGCTTAAATATGCTTACTCTTGCTTAATAGTGCTTACTCCCACTTACCCCTGCACTAATTTAGATACTAATGTAAAATGGTTCTTGGGAAGATAATGAATTTGGAAACTCTATAGATTCATCATTCATTACACATTGCAACCTTCAATTTATATCCCTGATTCATGTGTACATATACTGTATGGGGCACTTGGGATTATCTGTAGATTTTACAACATTATGACAATGACACCTCACATCTGCATTTAATGCAGTACTCCAGTTCACAAATATATGTTATTTAGTAGGTTATGCAACAAAAATATTTTTCATAAAGTCATTTGACATGGAAAATGGTATGTACTGGAGTGAGATTCAAACCAGGAATGACTGCTCATAAGGTGAATGCTCTACCCTCTACACTATTGCAACACTGCTTCATTTGCATATATCTTGATTTTTATCCTTTTGTGCCATTTAAGCTGCAATAAACATAGCTAGGCGATAGGCAAACCCACGCACCTACGGTTACATTTTATCTGTTTCATTAAAAGAAACAGCTTGTTTATATTTTATATTTTAATTATTGGTTTTATATACTTGGGCAAATGTTGCTGGGGGTATTTGGACACCTATGAGCAGTCTCACTCATTCTTATTCCTAAACTGCTGTTCTTGATTGCAGGGTCATGTATATTCTGAGAGCTCTGCTCTCAGACAGGCCCCTGAACTTGTACATGTTCCATGTCCATTTAGGAGCTCAAGCAGCACACCTTCATTAATATGCATGGCGTGCTGCCATCCTGCTCCTAAACGGCTGCTTCCATGCAGGACTAAGCTAGTCCTGCATGAAAGAATAGTGAATCTGGGGGAATGTTTTCCTTTTACTTGATTTCCAGTGTGTCTGTAGTTTTAGATTAAGTGGATTGATATACTGAAACATTGCCAACCTAAACTGAAGTTTCCATGTCCTATTATCTTCTTGTAGGTTACTTGATCCCCATATAGGATACAGCTGTAGTCAGCACAGCTATATGAAGTGCCAGCATCATTACTGGCTGAGTAGTGCCTTTCTTTCTGTTTTATCCACATACCCATACCTACACACACACACACATATATATATATATATATATATATATATATATATATATATATATATATATATATATATATATATATATATATATGTATATAGTATATATATATATATATATATATATATATATATATATATATATATATATATATATATATATATATATATATATATATATATATATATATATACATACAAAGGGAGACAGTGATCTATAGATAGACGGATACAGATATACAGATATAGATTTATGCACAGTTTATCTGAAGTATTGTTTTGTAGATATATATATATATATATATATATATATATATATAGAGAGAGAGAGAGAGAGAGAGATACACACACAAACACATATGCATATCTAAATAAAATAGTTGGTTCAGTTATATCCAGTTGCCCCTTTAATGCAGTGACAAATGTTTCTTGACACAGGTAACTTTATCGTCCACCACATACATGTTCCTATTGCAAATACATCATTCCTGTAGACTAAACCACTGGTTGCAACAAGTACATCTTGTATATAGGATTACTGCCTCTCACTTTTTTATACTGGCAAAAAAGTGAAGGACAGAACTGTTGGTTGTGGACTTGGTCTAACTTGCAAAATTTGACTTTTCTGAAAAAATCTGAAAAACTACTACCACCAATTGTAGACTTTTAGGTCCCAGCAAACAAAGAAGTCCAAAACTGTATAAAACCAAATTCCATAGGTATGTATCCCACTTCATCAGATGGTATGTATCCCACTTCATCAGATCTGATGAAGTGGGATACATACCTACGAAAGTGCTTATGTTAATGTGATTTTATGTGGCCTTTTCTACGTTAAAGATTTCTATACTGGAATACTGGAATCCACAGCTTCTTTTGGGTCTTATTTAGTTTTATACAGTTTTCTGAAAAAATGTTCAACTTGTAACTTTTAGAAGGGTGGCAACTCTTCTTGCATAGAAACTGCCAGCTAAAACAATGCCTTCTGCATGATGTCCCTTCTGCCTAATAAGCATTCATGCCATGTAATAGTATTGACAAAGATGGTTGACATCCCCTTTGAATCCAGTGATGCTTGACACTTATCATGTGAACCAGGACACCATCAGATTATCCTGGTGGTGCAAAATGCATTCTTACCAAACTTATCACTGCTCCTGGATATCCAGATCATGTGATAATGCCATCACATAAACCAGTGTAAACATGGAGGCCATTATTTTATTTAAAAGCATTTCAAGTTAATAAAAATAAAATAAAATGTCCAGGCATATATTTCAAACAATAAATGAGATTTAGCAATATTATACACCTCATAATCTCCATCTAAAATAGGCTGAAACAAGAGCAATACATCCAGTAAGTATACTGGCATTCTCTACATTCACTTTCTTTAAAACAAATGTTTATAGCATGTAGTCATATCCCTAAGCCTTCAACAGTGAAAAGTCAATCATTCTCTGTCACTCCATCTTCAGAAAACTCTAATTGTCAGCATTTTCAAACCCCAGTACTGCCCATTTGTAATTTTAACCACATTCTGGTCTCAACACAGCCTATAGTTTCCCAAACCTTCCTGTTTCAAGTCATCCTTCTCAGGCTGCACCATGTAGCCTAGGCTTGCAAAATGCCCCATTCAAAATAGGCCTACATTTGTATTTATTTATTTATTTACTGACATTTCATTACCAGGAAAGTCTGACTGGGTAGGAGCCTAGTTTCAGCAGAGGCCCAGGAAGAAAAGTTCCAAAGTATTGCAAAGCACTTTAAGAATAATATTTTTACTGTCTTTAAAAATAATACAAAAAAAAACCAAAAATAAAACACAAAAAAAAACAAAAAAAAACAAATCCAGTTTAAATAATAATACTAAAGTAGACAGTATGAAAACTTTGGTTACAAATAGGTACATGTTATATGACAATTATTTAACAGAGAAATTGTAGCCAGTTTATAGACAAATTAAAAGTAAGTTAGTATAATACAAACAAGAATTGTAATACAAAATGACAGAAAAACAGGCTTATGTATATTTTGAGAGGAAGCCAGGGGAGAGAAATTGACAGTAGTAAGTAACTGAGTGAAGAAGGGACAGTAATGAGATGCAAGGTATGAAGAGGTATTTATCCACATTTAGAAATATAGTTGATCCTGGAGTTAAGCAAGAACAGAGACAGCGTTTGGCTAGGAAGTCTTTCAGAATGGTTTTACATGATGGGAAGGAGGGTATTGACCTGATGGATAGAGATAAGGAGTTCCAGGCCTAAGAAACATTGTACAAGTACAGGAAATGTCCACTAATTTTGACAGGTTTGTTGACAGACAGGAGTTTTTGGTCAGTGGATTGTAATGACCATCTAGGAACATAGCTGTGCAGAATGTTATTTAGTGCTGGAAAAGCAGATGGATTCTGGATAATTTTATAGGTGGTAAGAAGCTTTCAAATTTTTACTTACATATGCCCTCATAATTTTCCTTGCCTAAAGATATATTTGTCTTCTTTGTTACCATTTTCTTTCTTTCTCATCTCTTTATCTTTCTTATCTTTCTTCCACTGGCTTGTTGAACATGGCTGTATGGAAAACTTTGCAGCATTTATAATATTTCTCTACGCCCTATTTATACAGCTTCTGAGCCTTTGCTGTATTGTTAAATGATATTGCTAAATGCTTCATACTTTAACAAACATTTAACAGGCCTTTGTTTATTGTCAAATTGTGGGGTAATTGTTTGATGTAAACATAAAATGCTGACTTTATCATCCCCTTTGACAGTTAAATCTACCAAATAAAGTATGTTCCTATTTTAGTCTTTTTTGCCCCTTCCCAAAGCTGACCATCAGCTATCACAAGCTTACCTTCTCATTTACTGTATGTATTGGACTTGACTTGGCCTCCACCAGGCTCAGCTTGATCCATGTTGGGGCCAGTGAGAAGACTGAGGATGCTAGTGCATCATACTGCTGCTAATGGGTGTATCCTAACGCCTCTCCACCTTGCGTCAGCATTGTAAGCTGCATCATCACTGCCTCTGGAAGGTTTAACCTCTTGACTGAGTGAAATGCCCATTTGCAGTGTGGAATTCACCAGCCACCTGATGATACAATTTTAGTGGGCCTTGTCTAACTGATTTTATTAGACTCCATGATACATAGTTCATAGTTCATAGTTCATAGTTTAGTACTAAGCTAACTGCCCTTGCGAGTTATTTTAAGCCTAGCCAATTATCCCTTGTGAGACTCAAACCCTGCATCTTGTGTTTGTAAGGCAAACACCGTAGCCAACACTCTCATAACTTTAACTACCTCTGTATTTTAAAATAAAGGATAACCTGTGGATGAAGACATAACATTTTCTGAGATCCTAATGAAAACTAATCATCTGCTACAACAAAAGTATAATATCCTTTAACTGAAAGATTATCAGAAATTAAAATGCAGTACCAAACATGATTGCTTTTTTTTGAAAGAAACATACTTTACACTTTCACATGTAGAAAATGCATGTATTGATCAGGTAAGAACAATAAGGCATCAGGAATTGTATGTGGTATAGATATTATCATACTTCTAAGGACTTTTAAAACACAAATTCAAAATAAATGTAAAATTAATCATATTCTGAATATTCTTAAATGCTTCTTACTAAGTGGTCCAAGAACAGGAGAACAGACTAATAAACAGAATATGATAAACATGAATTAATTTGAAAATACTGGCATAAATTCCATGTCCAGAAATAAATGTTCCTTTCACATTTATTATACAGAGGCAGATATATAAACACTAGCACACACACAAACAGACAGACATACACACACACATGGGCGCACACACACACACACACACACACACACACACACACACACACACACACACATGGGTGCACACACACACACACACACACACACACACACACACACACACACACACACACACACACACACACACACAAATGCTTACATCTGGACAATGACGTATGCAAATTCTTATGTAACAGTTTCCAGAATAAGAAAGAAAACAGTTAATCATATCTAATTATTATCATGAAGTGGTATTTACAAGAGAAAATATATTCCAGTGACTAATACCAGGTGTTGCAAGTTTTGTTTTGCTAATCAGACCTTATCTCTTCAGGGATTCAGCCTTTCTATATAGATGAATTTTGGAAATTTGCTTTTGCCAGGTGAAGGTGGGTTCACTGTAGCTTATAAAATCAGATCATCTATTAATGGCATATCTGACTTAAAAACTGAGTGTTTATGTCAGAGATATTTAGTTTAAAGAATATAGCATGATGGAGTAGGTATCATAGATAGTAAAATTGCATCTCATTACTCTTTAGTGACAACAGGGACATTTATCCGAATATGAATTTATACAATTGCTTATGTTTTAAGGCATTGCCTCAACACTCTAAGATACCTTGAAACAAGAGTTTAGAGTGTGTGGTTCTGATAATTTGTTATTTAGTCCTATTGCCTATCAGACGATCATTTCAAGCACATATCACTCCATATCCTTAGACATCATTTGCTGGAGTCCAGTGATTTTTAAACAGCAATGTATTCAGTGAATGACAGCTGTGCAGATGACCTATTGCAGGATATTACCTGTAACATCACCACTGACATTCGGATATCAAGTTCAGCGGCGGCTGTGTTGGCTGGGATGATGGGTTTTACCATTGTGCTGGATATTATTGGAAATGCACTTGTTGTTTTATCTGTGCTTAGAAGTAAGAAACTCAGAAACACAAGTGAGTAATTAATATAATACACATTCCATATGTTATTGACAAAACTTGCATACAATGTCAAAAATAATCCAACCAAATTATTTAAAGCATGTAAAACCTAATACTAAATTTAAAGGGCATCTGCCACTTCATAGAAACATTTTTAAAACAATTCTGTAAACAATTATTATATAAAATTCCAGACCATCAGCAACAGCATAGCTATATATTATCTAAGTGACTACAAAAATTAGTGCCATAGCAAGCCTTACAAGGCATGCTGCTTTCATTACAAGCTACTTTTTCATTTCTTTTCTTCTATCTCCTTAAGCAGTTTTCATCTGAGCTCATGAGGTGTCAATTTATTTTTATTGCATATGCTGCAACTTTTTAAAAAACATCAGGAAAACACCCATACTTTGCTATGTAAATCCACTTGATCTTTAACTATGACTGACAGCTCTCCAGAAAATCTGGTTTCAGCAACAGTGTGCTATAAGCCCAACTGCAGATAACCATGCATCAGGAATCATTGTTAAAAAACAAAATATAATTCAGGACTTAACCAGTACTTTCACGACACTGTTTTATTACAGTTAAGTACATATTTTTCTAAAGACATCTAAAATTAATATTTTAAGCATGCTTTTGCTTCTTATGTTAAATAGATGCCATTATTTGTTTATTCTGCTGTGAATGAATAATATAAATTGAATAAAAAATACACCTGCATCTTATTAATATAGTAAGGTTTGAGTATTTATGAAACAGTAAACAACAGAGCTGGTATTTTTAAATGATTCTTCCCCATACTGAGTTGCCATGAAGCTCTCAAAAATATTATGTAGGATGCTACACTTCTATATCTAGAGATAATACAGCTACAGTGTCTCCTCAGAATAGTGTAGTCAGGGTAGTATTCATTCATTCAGAAGAAGAAGAGCAGTTTGACAAAAGATGGAAGAAAGTATGCTGTACTAGTGAACTGCAGTGAGATTTGTTTTCAGCACTCCTTTTCACAAAAGCTGCTCTTCTGAATTTGCAAACACATTGCAGAAAGGATAACACCTGGTCTGTGTTTAGAAATGGCTCCAGGGTGTAGACAGGTAATACTCTGATTTAAAACATGCAAGCTTTACGTTTTCTTTGATAACTTTTCTGTCACAGTCAAGGGAATCACCCCAAAATTATCTATTTGGGGTTCATTAATCACTTAATAATTATTCAAGTTATGACTAACAGTCTGTTAATCTCATGATGCATATTCTAATCTTACAAGAATTATCTGGAGGAGATATCCTAACATAAGAAAGAAAATTATAACATTCTGTATGTCTTTTCATTAAAAACAACAGATGTTTGTATATGGTTATACAAACATATCCAATGTTTCTGAATTTCAGGTGATACTGCTTCAGACAGAAATATAATTGAAACAACAGCCCATAAACTGGAATGGCCTGTCTATGACAATAGATTTAAGGTTTTTTCAGCTAACCTGTGAATTAATTTAATCTATAACTTATTTTATCCTCAAGGGAAAATAAGATAGAATAGGATGCAAAAAACTTGGTGCTAGATAAAAGGGTTAGTTGCAGTTGAGGGAAGGTTAAAGCCTCAGTAGCAGTCTCATATTAAACTGTTTGTTGTTCACTGCAAGGCATGAATTCTCAGCCCTACACTCTAAGAAAATGATATTTTTCCCCATACCTGTAATGATGGCTCATAGCTATGATACAACATTGTACAGCAAGATATTTTGTAGATTAAGTATACATTTGTGTACATAATGCAAAGGAAATACAGAGCAGCTGCTTACAACAATTACTGGGAACTCTACAGCCAGCTGATTTACCTTCTCTTCTGCCTTACAGAATGAATGGTCATGTGATATGTTGTTGAGAGAGCACCTAACATCACCATGTATTAGAGTACAACGCTCAATTGCTCAAGTTTAAAATGATAGCAATTCTCAGCACATTATGCCTTATACATTCATTAATTAATCATAAGGCTCCCATTTGTACCTTCTTTCTCTATTATGAGTTGTGATTCGGCGTATACCAAGTAACTTAGTGGTGGCCTAAACAGAAATGCTTGGGGTAAGTTTCTGAATTCCATAACTGGTCATAGACCCATGAGATTGTCAGAGTGCAGGATAATTTTTATGTCCTATAAATTGTCTCAATTCCAGTACTTGGCATGCAGTAGCTTCAATGCAAGTTATTTGCTCATGTTTCAAACAATGTGCTATGCTACAGACATCTTTTCTGTGCATCACAACCAAACAGCAGTTTCAGAGGTACTGACAGGAACTGCAAAAAAAAAAAAACCTCTGTGTCTCAAGCCTGTATGGCCCTTTCAATCAGGGTCTATCAGCTGTCTGCTAATTAAATGTAAGTCAGCACTATGAACCTAGTGATAAAATACATATCCTCACAAAAAATCTTTATTAATAATCCTAATAAACAAGACTATTATCAGAAATTTTGGAAACTGATTTTTGATAACATTCAAGGTGATTCAATAATTGTCTGAATTATTAAACCTGATGCTTTGACTTCAATTTTGTATATTCTGAAATGTCCCCTGCTATGATTATGACTTTTATTATTATTATTACTATCATTTATATTATCATTCCAAGCACCTGAGCCTATTTTAGAAGTACCTAGTTTCATTTTCTAGACTTCATAGTAGCACTATATATGTATATGTATGTATATATGTTGTGTATAATTTTTCTATTCTATTTTCTTTTTACAGCCTATGTTTCTAAGAGGAATACAATGCATATTTAATGACTTAAATTAGTTTTCATATTGTGCCTAAACTTCTCCTTCTTGTATTGTCATGTCTTATTGTTCATTGCCCATTTTATAAACCAATAAAAAATTATTGGAGAAAAAAAATGTAAGTCAGTACTGTAAGCCAGGAGCTCTCTGTCATTGTCATTGGACTAGCTTATCATACAATAAGGCTAAAGATGATGGAGCATGCGGCAGATAGGCACCCTTAAACTAAACTTAGCTTAGGGAATGATGCACAGGTTATCAGAGTCAAATCTGTAAGCTGAGTCTTCTGTAGGGATAGCACTCAAGGAAAAAATATAGAAACTTGAAAATAGCTATCAAAAACATGAAGTTATCAGATCACTCACTGCTGGAAATTCGTATTATTCACAATACAAGCAAGATAATACAAGTAAGATAAATAACACGCATCACATGTCACAGTGTATGTTACTTTAGTAAGCAGATTCATAGAATATACTATAAAAACTGCACTGATATATAAACACACACACACATACACACACATTTTTTAGCATTTTTAAACAGCTTTCACTGTCTTTATTAAAGAGTTTATTGCCTCTAAATAACCAAAAGAAATTTCAAGGTAAACCATTAAAGAGAAATAAATAATAGATTCCAGGGCTATATGCTTCCATCCTTTACAGTCTATCATCAAGTGTATTTTAGACATTGCCACACACAGGATGTTAAAAAAGTTAATAGTACTTCTTGGTGAATAGGACATGCAACACTGATGTAAATAAAATAATGATGTATAATAAAATTTGCTAGCATACTTCTGGGTCCTATTCCTTGGAAACCTGTCTTGCGTATTAAACTTAATAGTGGAGTTTGAAGAATGCTATAAATATATATTGATGTTTTGCGATTATTAGTAACTTTGAGCTTGCAATCTCCAGTTAACAATAGTTCCAACTTTCAAACATAATCCTTCTGACTACAGTGTCAATATATATCTGACTGGTTGCTTAGTTACTGAACCAATGGTTATTGTTTAGAAGCATGTCTATTTTCCAAGCAACCAGTGACTATAACAGTGGAATTTTTAAGGGTTTCAGAAATGGTTGATTTTCTTACACATTTATGTTATACAAATCTCAAAACATTTTAGGCTACATGGAATGCCACCAACAGGACATGAGATGTTGAATATTAAAACATGAGTATACAAGTTTTAGTTTTCTTCAGTGTCCTGCATGAATAATTTGCTTGTTAATGTACTTCATGACAGGATCCAGACAGCAAAGGTATGTATGTATGTATGTATGTATGAGATTAGGAAGGAGGTAAGTGAATAAATGTGATTAAAATAGCAGATAGACAGTTGGCAACTGTAAAATCCTTCTCTGAACACAAGGTGAATTCGCAACAAAGAGCAACATAGCTGTAGCTGCAGTAGAGGGGTTTTTTAAACACCATTGGTTCATAGGTTCATAGGTTCATAGGTTGGTACTAGGCTAGCAGCCCTAGGGCCTATACAAGCCTAGCCATAATAATTCCCTGGCTATTTCTTCCCACACTATTTACTTCCCTGGGACCCTGTCTAGCAGGGTGACTGACATGATCCCTGGGGTGAATTTCCTTTCTCCCATCCAATCGTCAAGGTTCCTTTTGAAGAGGGCCAAGTAGGAACTCTGCTTGACATGTATGGGCAATCTATTCCAGAGTCTAGGGAGTCTCTGGGTCAGGAACCTATCCCTCCAGCATGTTTTGTTTATTGTGATGACAAATTTTAGATCCCTGGAGCATGTGGCTCTGAGGGATTGGGATTTCTTTAAGTGTAGCATGTCCAACAGCTCTGGGTTTGACATGGCCTTGTATGTTAAGCAGAGATCGCCTGTGAGTAGACGATATGTGACAAGGTATAGCTGGAGTTTTGTAAGGCGGTCAGCGTAGAGCATCTGCTTTAGGCCTGTGATTCTTTTAGTGAGGTATTTTTGTGGCCTTTCCAGTTGTTGCAGATGTCTTGAGAGGTACATACCAAACGGGGCATTGTATTCTATATTGGGTCTAATGAGTGATGAATACAGTGGGACAATGACCTCCTTTTTTCTGGATGAAAAGCCCTTAGTGATGAGGTGTGCCACATAGAAGGATTTCCTGACTGTTGTGGTGATGTGGTTATTGAAGGTGAGACCACTGTCAACCTGTGTCCCTAAGAATCTTATCACACTTTCGGTGTTTAGTGTACTGCCACCTATATGGTAATTCATGGATACATGTTTTTTTCCCAAAGGGGATAACTATACATTTCTTGGCATTGAGCTTGAGCCCATGGCTCTGGCACCAAGCATCTGTTTCTGTAAGGCCCTTTTGTAGAGTATCCACATCATTTGGGGATTCGGTAATGGCTCCCAGTTTGCAGTCATCTGCAAACTTTGTTAGCCAGAGTCCCTTAGTGTTGACCTGTACTTCATAGAAGTAGATGCCAAACAATAGCAGTCCCAGGACTGAACCCTGAGGTACTCCACTTGTCACTTGTCTAGAGCTGGATTTGGAGTCGGCTACTTTCACAGTGTGGGTTCTATCAGTAAGCTAGTTAGCAACTCATTGGGTGACGTAGGGAATAATGCCCAGCTTAGTAAGTTTATCTATGATTCCAGAGCGGGGGATGGTGTCAAAGGCCTTGACAAGGTCTAGATAGGCTGTGAGGACCACCTTACCCTTGTCCATGGCTCTGGAGACTGATTCTAAGAAGTCAATCAGGTTCAGGAGACATGATCGACCCTTCATGAACCCAGACTGGGTGGGGTCCAGTGTTTGAAGGTTGCCAATGTCTTTGTTTATAAGTTCCATGATAATACACTCCATGGCCTTGCAGATAAGGCTTGTCAGACTAATGGGGCAGTAGTTTCTGGGATCCAAAGTGGATCCCCCCTTGTGGAGTGGGATAACTGTAGCTCTGCGACACTCAGTGGGCACGAAACCTGAGGTGAGGCTATGATTAAACATGCCACTTAGGTGAGGTGCCAGTTCATATTGTAGTTCGTGTAGTACACAGCCCAGGATGTCATCTGGTCCCATGGATGCTGTATTCTTCGCTTTGGAGAGTGCATTTTTTACCTGTGTGGTCATTATTACCAGAATTTGGCAATCTTCTGGCATTGAGATGGGCCATTTAGGGGTTGAGAGGGGGTTGAAGTTGGCACTGAATTGATCTGCCAGGATATCGGCAATATCTTTGGGATCAGTATATTTAATGCCATTCTATTTTAGCTGAGAGCAGATCTGAGCATTGCCATTTAGATTCTTGACATAGTTATAGAATGTGTTGTGGCTGTCTTTGGAATCTTTGGCAATTTTATTTTTGTAACTAGCTTTGGAGGATTTTATGAGGGATCTCAGTTTCTTATTGAGGCTGGTAAGGGAGATTTTTGCATCCTGGGATTTTCCTCTTTTCTGCAACAGTTTCTTCCTTTTGTTGTAAAGTTTGTTTATGGCAGGGGACCACCAGATTGGCTTCCTTTTTTTGGATGAGAGCATCTTGGTTCTATTTGGGATGGCACAATTCATGCATGAGTGGATGTGCTCATACAGTGCCTTATTGTAGGATTCAGCTGTCTGCATGGGTGTCATGAAGTTTGTCACTTCTGACTTGAGTAGCATGAAGCTGGCTTTGGAGAAGTTTTTTATGGAGGTTTCCTTCCTAGGGGGTGGGGTGGGATGTGGATGTCAAGGGTGATTAGCTTATGGTCAGACCTGACTAACGAGGGGGTGACCATAGGTGTGGAGCATCAATTTCCCATGTCGGTAATGACCAGATCTAGGATATTGGAGCCCCTGGTGGGACTATGGATTAGTTGATCCAGGGCATTAGAATTTATGAATTCCAAGAACCGTTGGGCAAAGGTGTTGGTACATGAGTAGTTTTCCCAGTTAATGGCAGGGTAGTTAAAATTGGTTCTATCTTAATATTTTCCAGTATGTTTAGAAAGGTGTAGTGAGAATCTTGGGGTATGGTGGGGGATCTGTAGCAAGCTACAGTTTGGATTGCAGTCTTAACTAGTGTTAGTTGCACCTGGAGAATTTCAGATGCCTTGTGTTGGGCAACTAGCCTGGTGGTGTGAATATCCTTGGTGAATATTGACACTCCTCCACCTTTAGTGTTTTGGTCCTGGTTTGGTGGCTGAAAAGTGTGGTAAGAGTTATAGCCTGGTATTGCATGGGTGCTCTCTGGAGCCTTGTACCAGGTCTCAGTTACTGTACAGATATCGATATTCTCCATTTTTAGGAGTGCCTCGAGAGAGTGCATTTTGAGGTTTAGACTTCTAGCATAGAGTAACATTACCTTCAGATTTTGCATGCTTGTACCTGTTACGGTGCTGGTTTTGTCCTTTGAACTTTGCCTAAAAAAGGCACTACAGGGGTGGCATGAGCCTTAGCCAGTAACCTGAATCCCAGGAGCAGACCATCTCTGGTAAAGCATTGTGGTCTGTCAATCATGTTGTCCCAGGCAGACAAATACTGGATCCCCTTTGAATGACACCAGAAGCTTAGCCAATTGATGAAGTCAGACTAAGATGGTGTGTTACCACCATGCATTTCAGTGGCAAGTTTTGAACCCAGGACCCTATGCACCAGGGTCAGAACAACATACCACTATGCCAAATCAGCATTGTGAAGATTTTAAGAAATGTATACATCTTACTTACCTAAACTTAAACAATGAGTGAGAAAGTCACTGAAAAAACAATCAGTAAAAACAAAATGAAAACACCAGCAAAGCTAGAACTTCCATTGAGTGACCACCAAACCTCAAGTATTAGAGACACATGGGATATATGCAAAAGAGCCTTATGAACATCAGGTGTTTCAGCTAATTGGCAATTCTGAATGCCCATGACTTGTTTTGTTATTTTAATGGACAATTTCAGGCAAATAAAGCCAAACTAGCTGTGGATATGCATATTTCAGCCTTGTTATGACCTCATCAGCACAACGCAAGCAGAGTGTTTGCATAAGAGTTAGAAACACAGCGCAGTTATACCCAGCTGATGTCCATTATCATTAAGGTCACTGCAAAAATATCCCAAACAACAAACTAAAATAATGAGGCAAATCGAACAAAGCAGCACTGGATAAAAAGCCTCTACAGACCAAGAAAATGTAGTATCCAAACAGAAGAGGCTCACCACGACAATGTAATAAAATAAGAACAATTTAATAACTGCAGTAAAGTAAGAGCTTAAACCATTTCTATCAGCTCACCCATATACACATTGAAACATAACACCTATATATAGTTTTGGATCCTTCACTGCCACGTAGTTATAGGCTGAGTTCTCTATATATGTATATTTCATATATATATATATATATATATATATATTTTAATGGTCTTAGATAAACGGTATACTATAATAGTTATAATAGACATGTTATGTTTATACGGTATTGTTTTATGTGTTGCGTTGGTGATATATATTTTTAACATATTCTAAACATATTTTTTAAGTGTGTTGATGTATTTCATTGACAAATTTTGATTGGTTGATGTGCTTTTTGAAACATTATTTAAATATGTGAATGTGAATTGCAGTTTGTTAAAGTTTGAGGAAGCGTTGTTGAAACGTGAAAGCGCTTACTTTACTGCAGTTATTAAATTGTTCTTATTTTATTACATTGTCGTGGTGAGCCTCTTCTGTTTGGATACTACACAAACTAAAATAATGAGTGAGAATGTCACTGAAAAACCAATCAATAAAAACAAAATGAAAACTCCAGCAAAGCTAGAACTTCCACTGAGTGACTTCCCAAACCTCTTGTATCAGAGGCACATGGGATATATGCAAATGATCCTTATGAACATCAGGTGTTTCAGCTAATTGGCGATTCTGAATGCCCATGACTTTTTTTTTACTTACCTAAGCTTAGGAATTACATTTAAATGTGAACAAATGATTTTCTGGGGTAAAACCATTTGATATAGAGGATTTCAAATATGTTCTCAGTGAACAATATTTGAATTTATGCCTGTGTAAGTTGGTTTCTTGTGAAAGTTTTCATTATAAAGATTGCTGAGGCTGTCACCTAAGAAATATCTACAGGCAGTATGAAAAATGTAGGCTGTACAGAGACAAACTGATGACCAACAGTAACATGCATATTTAGGTAATTTTCAGTGTAGATAAAATTTGAAGACCCACATCTGGAATAAATTAAGGGAAGACAATCCAAGGTGCAGAGAATGGCTTTACTTATCTTACCTCT
This sequence comes from Protopterus annectens, assembly GCF_019279795.1. Classification (NCBI taxonomy): domain Eukaryota; kingdom Metazoa; phylum Chordata; order Ceratodontiformes; family Protopteridae; genus Protopterus; species Protopterus annectens. Next base: position 514,850,064 of record NC_056741.1, read on the forward strand.
TTTTATGATCATGATTTTTTTTGATTACCTAACAGTACTGACTTAAATATTATGGGTTATTCGAACCTTAAAACTTGGAAAAACAAATTAGCACATCTCTGTGGTATCTTATAGTTTGCAATACATTCACCAGAAAGCAGAAACAAGTCTGTGAGCATAAGACAAGTGTTATATCTAAAAACACATTAATGAGTATGTCAGTTGTACAAATGTAACAAAGTCTTTACATTTATTTAGGTAAGCATGCATGTAGTTAGTTAATGAAGTAGCTAGTTTTGAGCATGAAAAGCATAAGTATCCAGCAATGTCAGAAAATGGACTACTTTAATTTCACCAATTTATTTATTTTATTAATGGTGCTGCGGTAGCGTTGTCGCCTCAAAGTAAGATACTGTCTGGTTTGATTCTCAGCTAGAGCGTCTTCTGCGTGGAGACAGGCATGAATGGGCGTACCTTCGTTGAAGGTTGTGCGGCAGAGCTGGCAACTTGGTACATAAAAATCAACTGCCAGTCATTAGCGGACTGGAGTTCCGCTGTGGCGACCCCTAACTGGGAAAAGCCGAAAGACACAACATTTATTATTTTATTAATATGTGTTTGTAGATATTTTGTTTATTATGTGAGAAGATTGACTACAGAAGGCCCATAGAACATAGTGATACTCAAACCTCTCAAATGTTCCTGAGTTTTCAGGATGTCTCTGATTTTACCCCATATCTTTGCCCTGTACCTAATAAAACTACTGATTTTCTGCTAAATCAGTGAAGATTACAATCAGTAATGCCATTGCCAGCCAATAGAGTTTCATACTTCTTATTGGTCAAAATATAAATGTTAATACAAACTCTCTTGTTCTATTAACTTTTTAAGTAATTTAGAGTCATTTTTAAAAATTGTCCCTGTTATCAGGGCTCTGACCTTCCTGTAACTTGTGGATTTGAACACAATTTTTAGAAAAAAAGTTGAGCTGTATAGTAATAATATATAGTAAGAAAACATGATTTTTTATGAAGAACTAATACAGTTTGGTCCTTTTAGGATTATCTGGTAAAAAACGTAAAAACCACAACCTCGGACTAGCCGAAAACCGAATAAAAATACCAAAGCAGGAACAGTTGGCAAAGCTGCTACAGTTAGAGGCTCTATGGCAGTTATTGGTAGGGGCGGATTCACCCCCGAGTCTGAATGAGACTATAAACATTAAATGTTTTCTAGTATATAGATAGATTAGACCTATTGACACATATTTGTTTTATTTTGAGAAGGTTTGTTGGTCAGCTATCACATTTTGGATATTGATCACTGGTCTATAGTATTTACATGATGGAGGTTCCTTTCATGTTCATTAGATTTAAGATAATCAGACAAACATATAAATGTATATTCTAACATTAATATATTACCAATTTAATATTGTTTTTGTAAATTTATCAATTAATTTTTTATAATTTAATTATCTAGTATTTACAAGAACATTTATATAAGATATAGCTTATATGATAAAGCGTATACATACATATATTTTTTGGGAGTAGACATCAGTATTAGATATAGATAAACAGTTTTTAGTATTTATTCAAGTTTTTTAGATTGAAAATACTGATGTCCAATGAATTATCTGCAAAACAATGTGTTTTTAAAAAAATCACAGATAATGTTTTGTATAAAACAAACATTAACACAACGAATTATTCAATTAATTTATTGTAATACATCATTTCCTGTTGTTTTCTATAAAACGGGAACAAGGGAGAGTTTCCGTTTTTCTGATGAAGTTCACATTTTATAATAAAAGTGAAAGAAAGCGCTAAACCAGTATTTGCTTTGTGGAATCTAACTGTAGCAGCTTTGCCAACTGTTCCTGCTTTGGTATTTTTATCTGGTAAAAAGGTATAGTATAGTATAGTAAAGGTATAGAAAATATAGTAGTACACAATGTTACTCAAAACATAACAGACACATTGCATTGTGCTTTCCATTAGAAAACTTAATTTCTGATAGCTAATTAAAGTAACTTATCCAGTCATATAGTTTTACATTTTATAAGTAAACACTACACATTCAGGCTCAAGACTTTTATTAAGCTAGCCAGAACACATCGTATCAAGTGTTGCCTCCTATATCAAGCAGGGACACAAATGACAGGACCAAGGATAATTTGTAAACACATATCCAATGGTTTAGGCTAACCTCGAAGTCAGCAAGGGTGCTGCTTGGTTTACTATGCAGAAGTAGTTTATTTCAGAAGTGGGGAATGCTCCCATTTTAGAAATAGTTATGGCAGCATGTTCCATTAATTTGTTGATAAATGTTAAAGTATTTTCTGTGTTTTCCCAAAAAAAGTATGTTCTGTGAAGACATTAATAAGACAAAAAGAAAAGGATTTTTCATTGCAAGACAAGTTAAACAGAGATCATCACAGATCGACAGGTCTGTCAGAGTCTGAATTCATGGAGAATACAGCTAGACCATTTGAATAGCTAAGATACATGAGAATCTGACTTTTTGTCAAGAGTCTCTGAAGTCTCCCAAATTGAGTATTATATTTTGATAGGTACATACAAACTGGGGTGTTACATTCGCTGATGGGGTAGGTAAGAGTTGAGCAAAATGTGAAAAAGTCTTATTTTGATCAGGATAAGATAGCCTTCATTATTAATTTGACCAGATAGAAGGATTTTCTAACATAGTGGTCAGATTTAGTTTGAGAACATTTTCCTTGTGCCACTCATTTGCATAATCAAGCCTTTCCTGGGGTAGTTTCATTTCCAAGCACCTTTATTGAATTTTCACTTGTGACATAGGCAAATTTACATTTATATAAAATTAATCACACTATAATTAACATAACAAACATTTCACTTCACATATATTGCTATATACAGTATCATATAACCTAAAGAACATTACATAAATTATTCAATTCCTGCTTTTTAAACAAGAAACATGTTTAGTAAATCATCACTTACTACATAGACAATCATATATTTATACAAATGAAAACAAAAAACACACTGGCACAATCCCAACTGCAACCGTTTTACGCCACAAACAATACTGACACACTCCCAGTTGCAAACATTATACATCACTTATAATATACCCAATCTTTTTCAGTCAAACATTGCATAGTTTATTTTAGTCCTGACACATTTTCAAACTGATTCCTCACTTCTATGTATTGTTTCCACAATTCCCATTTTTCCTATGTAGTTTTCTCCTACCCCTTTCTAAAGATCTCAATTCCAGTTATTCTATCTCTGTTACTATATTCACTAATTCCAGTACAGTTGGTTTAGATTTTGATTTCCATTTTCTAGTAATTGCTATTTTGGCACCCACCATTGTTAGACACAGTAAGGCCTTACCATACCTAGGCAGTTCTGATTCTGTATAATAGCTCAGAAAAATCATCTCTCTCATCACACCAATCTGCCCACCCAGCATCTCCAGCAGTGCATCCTGCAGGGAATCCTTATAGTCCGTCAGTTCATCACACTCCCAAAAAATATGCTCCCAAATTATCACTTTCTTCCCCATCACACCTCTAACATTTGTTATCTGTCTGAGGAAAAATTCTCTGGAGTCTCCTTGGGGTATATAAATATCTATGTAGACATCTCCAGGCAAAAATCCTAAATCTTCTAGATTTTGTTGCATATCTGGGAGACATACACATATCCTTCCATTGTTTATTTTGTGAATTACTTATCCAATCTCTGTTTTCAATCATTTCTAACCTCCTTTGATTGATGATTGATTCTTATAGTTTCATTTCAGTGGGACCATGAATAACACCCACTAGTTTAAGTCATCTGTTAGTTTAGTTACCTAATGACCTGGACTATTGGCTTGTAGAGTTGTGAAATAAATACAAAATTGCAATAGTGAATACTGAGACAAGTTTCTATTATTCATAAAACTAAAACTAGGATGGGCTCCTAAAACCCAGCTGATACTGGGATCAGTCAGTAAAATGGGCCAATTCTTTATAATAATTTCACGTCACATTAACATTGTTAGAATAAGTCAGGCACATTCTATTCACAGGCTGAATATCAGTCTGTCCTGCATTTTGTCCTTCAACTTGGCAACTACTAGAGAAGTAGGGCTTGGTCTTACATCTATCAATGGAATTAACCTCCTCTATTGCTATATCTATGTCAAACCTCTTATATCCTTTGTCTAAAAGATCTGATGTAAGACCCTTGATTGCAGCAGTGTAATCAGCACTATCAGTGTGAAGTCTCTTACAGAGCAGCACTTGATTCTTAACTACACTCTTCATAACATGCCCGGGATGCATGCTAGAATGATCCTAGTTTTAGTTTTAGGAATAATAGAAACTTGAAACAAAGGTTATGCTATAAGCACCATAATACACGTGAGAGGCTTAGTTCACAGTGTAGAGGTACCCACCCCTGTAGAACCTGTAAAGCTTGTACTTATATATGGCCCACTTGGATGGTCAAGCACCCACTTAATGATAAGCCTATAGAGTTCTCTTTTTATGCTGATTGTTCCACAAGAAATATTGTGTAATCTAGCAAAGTGCAATTTATGTAGTGCATTCTACATAGGCAAGACAAAGTGTATGTTGAAAGAAAGAATTATGGAACATCTTAATGACATATGTAATAGCAAATGTACTAATGCACTAGCTAAGCATGTAATTGATTATGACATACAGCATAATTTAAAATTTTTAGTTCTACAGCGAATTAATGTCAGTTTACGGGAAGGGGACATCAAGAATGAAATGGAATATATTTAATTGAGATGGATTGTGGATTTTAAGGCATATATTCCACCTGGCCTTAATAGTACTGTGTCTTTAAAACCTCTTTTGAAAAAAAGAGGCTTACTACACTAAATTTCATAATGCATTTTTAAGGTGTGTTTTTATTGGCCGGTGCTTGTATTTAAATCTTGGATTTTTAGCAGTTTGTATTTAGGTCTGAAGAAGAGGATTGCCTCGAAAGCACTTACCTATCTGCAATATTTATTTTATTTGTATTAAAGTGGATCTTTTTATCTCAAGCTGAAGTGCCTTATTTTTTATTTATGGATTTACATTTTGGGCTCTTTGGTTCCACCACTCTCTTTTGTTACAATATCACTAGTAAAATGTTTTACTTTGTAAAGTGGTAAATGCAACCTAACAATATGAATTCTGCCATCAGTCAATATGCTCTCCATCTTATTACATCTGGTTAAATATTCAGGTACAAAAGTTGGCCAATGATACTCACATGGGGAATAGTATTAAATGCCTTAAACAGGACTAGGTATATGATGTAAACTGCATGACCATTAGCTACCACTAAAAAAGTATACAAGGCTAAGACTACAGGACCTACTGTTAAACAAAGCCAAATTGATGCAAGTCCAAAGCTAAACAGTTATCAATGTCAATGTTAATGACGTGATGCATTAAATAGCTTTACAAATAATGCTGGTAAGACTGATTGTCTGTGTAGAGATATTATGATGGCTTCTGTCAAGACTTCAGTGATTTAACTGGTGGCTCTATTCATGTTGAACAGGTTTAAAGGGAGTTCTGATAGGCATGTTCTGTGCTAGCACCCAAGCTACTTAGTATATTAATAGGGTTCATATATGAATTCTGTGTTTCTAACAAGGAAGGGAAAATTTGTTACATAGAAATTGTTGGTGGGGTCAAGGGCTAAGGGAGTGGGTAGACAGTGGTGTGAGTTACTGGGGAAATGCTGTCATTACATTTATTTACAATTAATACTAACAGGTGCTGGGGTTTGGCAAAAAAGGGCTATGTGAAAGACAATACTTAGAATTAGATAGTTACACAGAGAGGCTGAGTTGCTTCACTGTTTCTTTCTCAAACTTGATATATTGAGTACTGAGAATTCTGACATAACAAATGTATCTTTCTCTTACAGGTAACTACTTTGTCATCAATTTGTCTGTGGCTGATATAGGAGTAGCAGCATATCCGTATCCATTAATATTAATCAGTATGCTTCACAGGGAGTGGATAGTGGGAGACACACATTGTACATCTAGTGCTTCTGTTCTGGCATTGTGCAATGTCACTTCTGTGTATAACATTACAGCAATTGCTATCAATCGCTACTGCTGTATCTGTCATAGCCAGACTTATGGAAAACATTACAGCAAGCAGAGGACATGCATCTATATCTGTATTGTATGGATTTGTGCAGTTCTTACCATAATTCCAATGAGACTTTTAAATATGCTGGACTATGATCCACTTGTATATTCTTGCACTCTCCTTCGAATGTAAATCCAGCCTATGTCCTAGGATTTGAGATTGCACACTTCATAATACCTACAGCTGTGGTTTTGTTCTGTTATTTGAAGATATGGATAGTAATCATTCAGGTCAAGTTCCGCCTCCATCAGGACAGCAGAGAAAAGCTAAAATCAAATGAACTCCGCCAGTTTTTTATTATGTTTCTTGTTTTTGCTATATATGTGATCTGCTGGGGACCCTATGGCATTATTGGATTAGTAATCGGCATAAATCCAGTTAGGGGTGCAGAAATAAACTCTAGCTGGACCGCTAGTGCAACTCATACTTTTGCCTGTTTCCACAGTTGCATGAATGGTATTATTTATGGGATTTTTAACAAAAATTTTCGGAATGAATATAAACAAATTATTTTACTATTTTTACCAAAATGTAAGCTGAAGCCACATGCGAGAAGAAGAACAACCACAAGCCACAGCACATTAAACTGAAATGAAATTGTAATTAAGCCAATCAATTCAAAATGTGATTAAAAAGAAGTGCAAAAGATATATTTTTGAAATTTGAAATATTATAGCTATTTTATTTCACACAGCTTCTCTTTACTTTTTATTTTCGTGACATTGTGCCTTGGTCTGTAGCTATTTTTTAATGAATGTGCTACAATGGTAGCATCATCAATGTACAAGAAACAAAGCATAATTGATATTTATACATTGTTCACAATCCCACACTCTGCCTTATCTACGGCCCTACTTTCTCAACTCCCAGCCTTAGTCATGCCTGCCTGTAGCTTGTTTCAGTCTTCTATGCACCCCTCTGATCCTCAGTCATACTTGGCTGAGGTGTGTCACAGTCCTGTCTGTCCCCCTCTGATCCTCAATCATACTTGGCTGAGGTGTGTCAAGTCCTGTCTGTGCCCCTCTGATCCTCAGTCATACTTGGCTGAGGTGTGTCGTGGTCCTGTCAGTTCTCTTTATTTTCATGATCATCATGAACTCCTGTCTCAGTGTTTTAGCATTCCTAGTTTTTCCACTATTTGTCTCCACAACTGTGTAGCACAGTACATGCATTTATTTTAAGATGTTTCTCTAGATTATTTTTGTACATACATCCCCAAAGAAAAATATTGTAAACAGCTTCAGCTTCTCAGATGGTATACTCTGCACAATTAAAACATGACTTGAAATACCCTGTGGCAGAACAGGATAAAGCCCTGGCATTTTTCTAGAAAACACAAATTTGACTAGTGATTTGATCCCTAGAAGACTTATATCAAATGGGATGGGGATGAGATGCCAACACCAGTTTGTCCACTGGTGAGGAAGGAGGCCGTCTGACTGACGATACTGTCAATCCCACTTAGAGTGTTGAGGGATTACAGAAAACATATGGATCAGTGTGACTACACTCTGTAGACAAACCAGAAGCCAAATTCATATCTTCTAGTGCGGCAGCATGCATAATCCATAAGTTACTCCAGACAGGGAGGGAGTAGGCACTTGGAAGTGAGGGCTCCAATGAACATAAGACAGCCATCTTCCCTGTATCCAACTTTCACTTCCTGTGGAATGAATGGACTCATACGGCTTTTGCCCAGTATGGGAACAAATGGGTCTTAGGGCATTCTTCTTGATAAGGCAATATGAGTATGGTTCTTTCCTATGCTGGAGGAACAAATGTACAAGATTAGCTGTAGGAAGGAAAATTTAATGGGATGGTGTGGGGAAATAAAAAAAAAAACAGAAAAGTTGGCTATGTAACTAAATGACTTCCAGTTGCTGGCTCACTGTAAGCTCGCTGAAATGAAAATAAGCAGACTTCCTGTATTGCTTATCATTTTCAATGGCTTCTAGAAATGTTATAAAAATGCAAGTTAAAGATCTATATTTGCCTTGACCTTGCTATTTTCCTTAAGTACGGTCTCTGTATTACTAGTGACTGAATGCTCTTCAAGATATACCTGCTTTTGCATTCTGGAGTTTTTAACTCCTCGAAACACCTAAGAAAAGAACCTCCATTTATTAGGTTAGTTGTCTTTTCAGAAATACAAAAATGAATTAACACTTACAAATATAACCAAATGCAAACAAGTGATAGAACTAATAGTGGGATGCTTGCTAAAGTTATGAATGAAATATACTAGAAAGAGGATAATATATTAATCTGAACAAATGACATGTGATGTGCATTGTTACTTTTATAAGACAATCATTTGCAGCAAATGTAACAGCCTACAAATGCAAAATAACTGCTGGAAAGGGAATTCACTTATGACCTGTCACGGATTGGATCTTGTTGAAAGAGATTTTCCATAAATCTTGATGCAAAATATTGAAAAGGGTGTTTTACAGTGTAGCACAATTAACTGCATGAAAATGGAAATATAGACTGAATCATTGTGTTCACTATAGAAATGTATGACGTCTACTAAGCACTGCTGAATTAACTTGAGTAGTGCATGTGAAGGTGGTAAGAATGGATGTGCAGATCCTGTGGCAACACATTGTCATGTGAACCTGCTTTCTTTAAATATCTGGTAAAAATAGTCTTGACCGCAGTAATATAGAGGTGTGAAACCTCACTTTCTCTACTCCATTAGCATGACAATAACATTTACAGTTTTGCCTTATCTTTTCAAAATGGTCAACATTAATTTAGGTTTGTTTCCTTCTCCTGATATGTGCAGTTAATTTGAGTTTCAAGAAACAATGTTTTCATGTATTTTTTCTCCATGATCTGACATTTGTAAATTCATAGTCTAATCAAATCTTAAACATTCAGAAAGTAAATTACACATAGTGCTTTTCACCCAAGTTATTAACCCCTGTTTTGTGTGGAATGTCACACCTCTAGCAGCCTACACACACACATCTTGCATTCCAGACCATTTTCTGAAAAATAAACTTTAAAAAAGCACAAAATAAATATAAATATTTGGTGAAAAATAAAATATATTAAAACCATACAAATAGCAATGCTATAAATAAGAAATATTCTTTACAGTGATAATAGTGCATTCACAGACTTTCCATAAATACTGTAATATATTATAATGCACAGCAACCTCAAATTATATTTTCTGTTAAACTTTCACAAGAACATTGTCATATCTTGGAAATTATGCTATACACAGGGGTTCTCATGACAAGAAATTCCTTTATGAGTGCATGCTTATTAGATATTTACTGAAATATGAAAATAAATGCTTAATTATATAATTAGTAATATATAAGACACTCTCCAGGATTCAGCAAGCTCTGCACGGTGTGCAGAAATAGTGCAAGAGCTGCTGGAGGCAATATGGCCGCCGAGAGATCCAGGATCAACCTCTCGGGATGTGCACGAGCGCTTTTGCACTACTCCTGCATGGACACAGCTCCTGTATGCTAATTACCCCATTTGCAGGTAAAAAACATGCAAATGAGGTGAATTAGTGATCCAGGAAGCTGGCAGCTGTCCGTGCAGGAGTAGTGTAAGCTGAAGAAATGTATTCGGCTGGTAGCCGAGTACATTTCTGCAAACTACAAAACAGAGTTATGACAGCTCCAAATAAAGGATGTATATAATGTGGAATGCATGCCAATGGCCAAATATATGGTCAATGTTATGGAAAATAGTTTCAAAATAACAAAAAATAACTTTTATTTTTTTTGGCCGATTTCGGCCGTTTAAGCATAGGACAGCAATCCACCTGATCTTGAATATATGCTAAACATTTATACTGTTAATTATACTACAAACATCCATTACTTTATATGTGTTTAGCATATATTCAAGATTAGGCTGATCGCTGTTTGAGAGCTATTCCCCTTTTTTCCTATTTTGTAACTTTAGGTTAGTGTGAGGTGTGGTTTTATATGTACATCCATTTGTAGTACGTACTTTTGGATTTTGTTTCACATATATAGTAATTTAAATGTGAACATACTTTTATTAGCTATACCTTTTTAAAAAATAGCTTTTTTGCTCAAGTGATGAATTTTAATTGATTAATTGAATTGAGAAATATGTGGTACAACCAATTGGTTAGATTTTTGAATGGAGGGAAAAGGTTTGTGTATTTAATAATGATGCTTGTTGTTTGAATTTGTCTAAAGATGGCCTGCCATTTGACTGGACGAAAAGCACTTCACATTATTGGTTTTAGTTTATTAAACCTTAGTTGTGGATTTGGAGCCTCCTTTGCCTTTTTTTGGAAAAATCACAATTTTGCCATTATAGTCAATGGCAGGCAGAAGACAACAAGGCCACTGAATAGTGGTTGCTACGGGGGTAGGCTCAGTGTTAGATTTGTAACTAGGCATTAGCAGTCAGTTATATGCAAATGAGGGAATGATACTGAATCACAGATTTCCCCTCATTGGTAGCCAGCACCCAACCGTGTAGGTGCAGAAAAACCATGGTGCAAGCCTACGAGTTAGCTGACATCATAGATGGGTGTGCCAGGCATACTGTGAGCTTATTGGAGCTCTGTGGCTCGGGTTTTCTCTTAGCTTAGCAGAGCTGAGGAAGGGGGTGTCTGAAACTGTCTAGCAGTGTTTACATTGCCTAAACAGGTTTTAAACAAAAAAAAAAAATTAAACCAGGAAATAGCAACTCCGTTCACATCTGAGCACTGTGTTTGCGTGGCACACCTCGGGGCTTAAACAGGAAGTCAATGGGAAGGGAATACAGCAGTAGTAAGGAAATCAAGGAGAACTAGCATAGCTGGCAGGTGAAATGTATCAAAATCAGCCAATTACACAGGCAGCAGCCCAACCCAGCCCAGCACACCACTATAAACTATGCAAACACCTTTCCCTCTGTTTTTTCCCACAAACTCTACACCACTAGTGTACACACATGGGGAAATTTTACCTAACAAAAGCAACAAAATGATAGGGGCTGCTTTTGCTCTCATAACTCAACATGTAGAAGAGGCTGAGAGTGGTGAGGATGACAATGCTGATGACCAACCCACAGTGAGGAGAAGGCGAAAGAAAAGAATGTACAGATCCAGGGTAACCTACCAGGGGCTCCATGAGCTGGAGATAGTGGAGTGCTATAGGGTGGACTGGGACTTCCTACAGCAAATTGTTGAGCTCTGCCAGCCACACCTCACACACAGAACCAACAGAGGGGAACCCATCCCAGTGGATACAAAGGTATGGGTAGGCTTAAGAATACTAGCCACAGGTACCTTCCAAATGCCAACTGGGGATATCATGAGGATCTCACAGGCATCATCATTCAGAGTACTCCACCAATTTCTGGATGCCATGTCAGCACATGCAGGTGAGCACATATATTTCCTCAACACCCGTGAGGCATTGACCAGCAATATGCGTCTCTTCAACCAAATAGCAGAATACCCTGAGGTAGTGGGTGCTATAGACTGCACGCACATACACACACCCGGTGAGTGGGGTAGAGTCTACATAAACCCCAAGGGCTTCCCCTCCATCAGCTGCCAGGTCATGTGTGATGCCCAGGGCATTATAATGAATGTGTGTGCTGGCAGCCCTGGAAGCTATCCCGACTCCCACATCTAGCATATGATGCAGCTGTTCCAGAGATTTGCCAGTGGGGACATCCCATATGGCCACCTAGCGGGGGATACTGGTTATGCACTGGAGCTGTGGCTGATGACACCCATCAGAAATGCACACATACCTGAACAAGAACTCAATAATGAGGCACACACAGACCAGAATCATAATAGAGCATGTGTTTGGGATGCTCAAGTCACAGTTCCGGTACCTGGACATATCCAGTGGAGCCTTGCAGTACTCACCAGCTACATGTGCCCAAATTGTCATCATATGTGCCATGCTACACAATATGATCCTGCAGAAACAGCTGCAGCAGTAACAGCATGGGACAGGGCCACATAGCCCCCCACCATTGCCAAGGCCTGCACAGGCACAGAGTGACTCAGAGGAGGAACAACCTGAGCCTGCCCCAGTAGGCAGAAGGAGGTGTGCCCAGTATGCCCAGGCCTTGGTAAAGAGGCTATACATAGCACATACACTGACACGGTAGGAACCCAGGGAATGACACCTCTCTCTGACTTGCACATACAGTAAAAGGGATGCCAAACATGACACTACCTGTGCTTAACCATGTATAGGGAGTGTACTATGTGCATCTGACATAATCAGCCCTCCAGCACTATCCTCAATACTGGCACAGCCACAAGGTAAGTCACTCTTCCTATCAATTGCTGAATGGAGTAGTATGTTCTGTTACTTGTATCTATGGTATGGATGTGAGCATGCAATGGAATCGGGTGGCTGAATGGGATGCCAGCAGATAGTAGACACCTATATCGGCAGCATGAAATCTTTAACAAATACTGGTGTCACCATAGTAACCAGTACTAGACAAGGTGACAAAACCCACTGCAGGAAATGTGGTGGGCCAAATGTGTGTCCATAGGACACACACATGCAAGTCAGTGAGGCTCACATACCCAACAACAGTCTCAGCCAGCAGGACAGGCATAGACAAACACAAAGAAAGGCTGTGCTAAGGCCTCTGATAGATGGCTATGGAGAACAGCCCCCGTCCAGACCTGCACAGAGATACTACAACAGGTCAGGCAGTGGGATGTTAGTTCTGAAGGGTAAGGAGACTGAAACTGAAATGTAGGTCAATAAAACCTAAGAACTGTAGTACACTGATATGCCTCTAGTCTGCATGATAGGTCAGAATACAGAATGAAATGGAGTACCTGAAATACCAGTACAGTCATAGCAATTGTGTACAGTTGTCAGGTGTGCCCCCCATGACAATCCTATGTAGAAATGTAGTAACATGCATGTGTAGGTATAATAACAGTGGAGCACAGATTACCTGGCCTGGCCAAAGTAGCAGGATAGATTGTAGCATGTGTACAGTATGCACAGCTCTGTGTGTTAGGTTGTTGTGTGTTGTATATTGTGTGAAAGTGGTCAGCATGTAAGCATCGAGGCTTGTGTCCCGGTGGCCAATGGCCAGTGCTGTTGATGACAGAGCCAAGTTCTCACAACTGCAGTGCCAAACACAATGCATCCCAGCAAGGCACAATCCGGCAGTAATCCATACTAATTTTTTGGACGTAATATCTGTCACCATCTGAAAGATGGACATGTCATGAATGTGGGCCTAGACACACAAATAGTACACAGGTGGAAGTACCCTAGACAGAGAATGTATAAAATGTTACTGTCAAATTGACACACCTTTGGAATTGTACATACAGGTTAAGCAGCACATTAATTGGCTGTGTAGTATGGAATACTGATGTAGTCTGGCCAAACACTGGCAGACCACAA
>NC_056741.1:514868611-514871111 GCF_019279795.1 Protopterus annectens
CAGCACTGGCTACACACATTAGTAACCCAGATGAGTGGATGATGAATACAATACCCACCTGTGTGGGCCATTGTAATGAGGCCTGATGCCAAGATATACCCCTTGCCTAGTTTTGTACAGCCTTCTGGCACAGGCAACTACTACACAACTTGAAGCAATGAACCCATGCATGTCAGTACTGGCAAATCTGTGTGTGTGTGTGTGTGTGTGTGTGTGTGTGTGTGTGTGTGTGTGTGTGTGTGTGTGTGTGTGTGTGTGTGTGTGTGTGTGTGTGTGTGTGTGTGTGTGTGTGTGTGTGTGTGTGTGTGTGTGGAGAGTAATGTTTTGAAAGCCTTTCACACTCACTACACCTCCCATTGCCCTACTGTAGCATGGCTTCTGATGTCAGTCACCTTGACATACCCTTTGTGCATATAACAGCCTGATAGCCTCTGTGGTGCATGTGATACCTGCATAATACTGTAGTGTAGCAAACTAGTTAGTTAGGTCAGCCACAGTGGTGCAGTGGTTAGCATTGCCACCTCACAGCAAGAGGTTCTTGGGTTTGATCCTTGGCTGGGGTGCCTTTTGTGTGTAGTCTGCATGCCCTGCTGTGGTCACGTGGGTTTCCTCTGGGTGCTCCTGTTTCCTCCCACATCCCAAAGACATGGTGTAGGTGGATAGGACACTCTAAATTGACCCTAGGCATGAGTGTGTGCATGTGTGTGCCTTCTGTGGAAGGTTAGGTTCTGGGCTGGCAACTTAACACCGTAAAACTCCACTGTCAATCATAAGCAGAGAGATGATCTGCTGTGGCAACCCCTAACCGGGAAAAAGCTGAAAGAAGAAACAAACTAGTTAGTTAGGAATTCTAATACTGACCCTGACAACTGTGATAATGTTTGTGAGTCCCTGAGAGAGTACGGTTGCACCTTCCTTGACACCTGCTTTTGTGGACAGGCATATGTACTACACTTACCTTATCCCTCTTTTATCACTATTGCTGATGTCACTCACCTTCAAAGATACCTTTGGACAGCTCTCCAACATGTAAGCTCTGCGGCACATGCAATAACTGCATAAAATGTAATAGCAATGCATAGTCAGGCAGGAGTGTGAAACCCCGTACTGGTAAGTGTTTGACACAAACATGCTTAGCTCTTCTTCTCCTTCCCCCTTCCTTTCTTACTTTGTCTATGTCTGTCTCTCTCACTCTTTCTCTGGTGGATGTGGAAAAGTACACCTGCTTTGATTAGGCAGCAGCTTGTGTTTAGTAAGTGATGCTCATGATCAGCTGATGGCCTGTGCACGAATGGCAGTCCCTCACTTACTGATTGCATGTGGAACAGTTGTGGTAACATTCCCATAGCCAATTGCATGGAAACAACCTCCTATAACTAGGAACATCATGTGGGTGCTGGCCCTTTTCATTCACTGTGAACAGGACTTCATGTCAGAGTTTGGCAAACAGCATCACAGAGGATAGTGGGATATATCTCTTACAACATACACTGTGGAGACAGGCCAACAAACAGGAGGGGGATGTTCCAGACATGACAACAGAATGTAAGTCTTGCTTTTCTACATTTGAAGTAATGTTGGTTTAACATGGTTTGTGTGGCTATGGCTGGTCTACATGATTTAATATCTGTCATGACAGTGTTATGTGGTTGAGGAAACTCTCACCTGTAGGGCTATCTGCAGACTGGCCAGTGTTTGGAGTCTTACATGTGTTGTGTTACTCACACATGTCCTATCTTTAGAAATGCAGTAGCATACTCTGAGGATTGCAGTCAGTACATGGTGACAGCCATGTGAGTTACTGACTTCATATCCTTCAGAAGACATATGTCACAACAAACCCTGTTACACCAGTAAATGTATGAGTTTATCACAGCAACATGTCAATATTGGCCCTCTGTTTGTGCCTCCAGTCACATCTCTGTCAACCTTTGTACATATGTCATGCAGTAAGAGGTGCATATGTTCAGTACACCATTATTTACTGGCATCATACCTGATAACAAGCCAGTGAGATATCAGACTGCTAGACATGTTATGTATAGTAGGGTTTATATTTGAGGACAAAACCTGGACATTCTGTATTAGTGTGTACAGTAGTGAGGTCTGTGTACCTATGATGATTGTCGACAGAGTGTGTATTGTGAATATATACCTTGGCCTGTGTACAGACTGTGGTAGATGTCATTGTTCATGGTCCTGTTCAGTCTAATGCTGCATGCTGCTCCAGTGTATGGTACCCCATTGGCATACATGTTTGTAGGGCCAAACCGACACATATCATACCACAGTCAGGCATTGGAATACACTGTGTACTGGCCCAGTATATGTAGGTTTAGTGTGTGAGTGGCACATATGAGGATGGTGATGATCACACCGTCCATATACTGTAATATTAAGCATGCTTACCATATGTGACTGTGGCTGTGCTCAGACTGGTTGTGGGTAAGAACTTTCACACAGGTGTCTGCTACTCCGGGCTGTTACATGCCTGCAGAAC
>NC_056741.1:514876111-515001111 GCF_019279795.1 Protopterus annectens
TGCTTTCAGAGAGAAATCTCCTTTCTTCTAAGAGTCTAAAAAAATGCTGTCAGTATTTTTTCCTGCTTGTCTCTCAGCACTGGCTGTTATAGAAGGATTTAATGGGACTAGCGATATAGTCGAGGGTGCTGTAAAACAACTTCTCTTAGGAATATCCCCAGTTTCAGTTGAAAAAACTTTAGAACCATTTGGTTTATTAGTCAGAGTAGGAGAGATAGGCACAAAGGTGCCAGCGTTGTGAACTCATATTGTATCAGTAACTTCTGTAGCTGAAAAAAACAGAAGTGCTGTTTTTAGCAG
This sequence comes from Protopterus annectens, assembly GCF_019279795.1. Taxonomy (NCBI): domain Eukaryota; kingdom Metazoa; phylum Chordata; order Ceratodontiformes; family Protopteridae; genus Protopterus; species Protopterus annectens. Next base: position 514,876,412 of record NC_056741.1, read on the forward strand.
TTTCCTGTTGGGCGTGTTCATTTGAAATAGTAGCATGTTCAGTTAAAGAAACAGTGTGCATATTTCTAGCCACATTAGAAACTGCAGTTTGTCTATTTACCTGTTCCTTTGGCCACGAAAATACATTATTGGCTGCGAAGTCCCGTTTATCCATGTTCAGTTTGGATAACTTTGTTGCTTGTAATTTTTTTCTCATATATTAGAATGTTTTCTTGTAGTTCATTCATTTTAAGAAAAGTAAAATCAGTGGAAACATTTTCATTAATTCTTGATTCCAAAGCAATTATTTCAGTCTTAATCTCAAGTTCTAAGGGAGAAAAACATTCAAGCAATAATTCCATATACTTAGCACTGAATTGTAGGTTCAGTTCCTGCCATTTACGTAAAAGGACCGGATAAGTATTTCCATAGGTAGGCATATTTAGCACTCTCAGGCCTCAGGGGATGATTTTGGATTCCAGGTAGGCTTGCAGGTGCAGGCACTGCCATTGCAGTCTCTTGTCTTTATACATAAGATTCTCTAAGTTCTTGTAATGTGAAAAAAATTCCATTAGATTTTTGAGAGCCATTTGCATCCTGTTGAAAAGCCTGTGAGTCCACATTTAAAAGTGGATTAATTGGTACTTCCAGGATCCTCAGAAAATGTTGTAGTTCATTCATTTTAAGAAAAGTAAAATCATTGGAGAAATTTTCATTAATTCTTGATTCTAAAGCAATTATTTCAGACTTAATCTCAAGTTCTAAGGGAGAAAAAAATTCAAGGAGTAATATACGCAAACATGTGGTGTATACCACCTAGTACATTTACCATTGTCCACTGTAGAAGAGCTGTTGACATCAGCCACCATGCACTCATCTGTATACACCCCCAGAACTATCAGCCATGTTTCACATATAGTAACTGTTATACAGACCTGTGACGTGTTCCCATGTACCCAGGATATGGCACAGCCAAGGTGTCACCACAGTGCCATTCCCCTTGTAGGATACAAAAGCAGGCCATCATCCTGCTGACACATGGACACCTACAACACAAAAGTTATACATTATGGAGAACACAATCACTCAGTGTTAGTAACAGATCTAATGCATCATGGCTGGACAGCTACACTTCCTGACATGTAAGCATTAAACTTTACTGCTGACAACATGTTACACAGCATTACATTGGTACACCATAGTACAGTCACCATGTGCATCAGAGCCATGTTAGCCTGTCCCTGCATCAATGTTATGGATGATAGGGATGTGGCACTGGTATCATCATATGCACAGGGTGTGTTGTTGGTTTGCCAGAGACCTAGGCTGAGCCATATGTTTGACACCATGTGTGTGAGTGAGGGGGTTAATTATTAATTGTTAATTGTGCTGTTGTGATGTGGTGTGTGCAGGTATGGGGTTGCCATAGCTGTGTTGATAATTTCTGTGTGTATGCATACACACAGTTCTGCCATGGATAGCTGCAGACCATACCTGGCAGGGTGTGCAGTTCACCATCTCTGGCCACGGACATGAGAATTGTGCCTGCCAGGGGTTCCACGGGCACCACAAGGTACAAGCCACCATATGGTACTCTCCCCTGATGATGACATATGTCCCGTGTATCCAGGTCCCTCTTGGGACCAGCCAGGGCCACGTGCACATGGCCTGCTGTTGTGTGGTGTGGAAAACACCCCCCCTGCAGTGCTGGGGTTGGTCCTGCCACTACGGTAGTGGCTCTATGTTCTGGCACATCCACGTCGACCTCCAGCTATTGGTGTTGCTGGCCTACATCCACGTGTCTGTCGCACCACTCCCACCATATGCTCGAGCACAGACATTCCACGGTTGAGGATTCCCAACATCTCACCCAATCATCTATCCATGACCTCTGAAAAATAATGGAGGGTACCTGCAAGATCATGGATGTTGTCAGTAACAGCTGAATGAGTAGTCCTCTGCAGCAGCCTCAAAGCCTGTCAGCTGTACCATTCCATATGTGCCTGCACCTCCATGACAGCTTGAAACATGCATTTGGTGGCACCAGATGTGGCACTTCTGCCAGGAGCATTATGACCAGCAGCCCTCCGATGGGCACCCCTGTACATCTCCCTATGTGGTACCCTGACGGACATCTGGCTATGGCTACTGTGTCCGGACACATGTGCCATGGATACCACACTGTCCTGTCCCATGGGTAGATGAGTGGGATATCAAATGATGACACAGCTTCAGCCCCTGACAACTCAGCCTGTGCCTCAACACACCTATCATCATTTTCAGTGTCTGTATGGACACCAACATCTGATTGCCTGCAGGAGGGACCCTGACCCACCTCACCACCTGTGAGGGGAAAATAAGAAATGCACTTTATGACCTGTATGTCATTGCTTAACAGTACACACACACACACACACACACACACACACACACACACACACACACACACACACGCACACACGCACACACGCACACACGCACACATGCACACACATGCACATACACACACCCTGACATTCCACCATACTACTTACCTGTCCCTGAGTTTACAGAATGTCCCTAGTTTTTTCTCTTATTTTCCCCATCCTGCTTCAGTCTTGAATAATTACAGCCAATAATACCAATCATTAACGTATCATTCTTCTAATTGCTTAGAAAAGTGATGACAAAACATGACCTGCTACTCCATTAACTCTTTAACTTGATTGGAGTCATTTTTTTTAAAAGACTCCCTGATGTCATTAAGTGTTCACCCTGTTTTTTTTTCAGACATCTTGAGCATGGCCCCCATATGTTATGGGCTACTACAGTCAGTCAATAATGGCACACACTGGAGATTCAAACTTAACTATTGTTCAGTAGATGCAAGATCTGTTGCTCTATTAACTTTTTATGTGGACAACAGTAATATTTGGAAACACTGATAGCCAAAAATAAGGCATTGGAAGGTTATATGACTGTCCAGCAGATGGTGTTGTTTTACATTTTATATGACCTACACAACAGTATTTTACATGTGTTTTTACAAGGGTTTTATATTTTTAAATATTTTTAAATATTTATTTTTTGTTTACACGTTTTTATAAACTGTAAATAATGTATGTTTTTTACAAGATTCCTGCTTGACCAACAGATGATTTTCCATGCACTTCTGTACTTATTGTGTTTCATTGTTTTGTGTATATAGTTTTTTTGCACTGTGTTTTTAAAAGTATAACAGTTTGTTAATCGATTAATTGGGGATATATATATATATATATATATATATATATATATATATATATATATATATATATATAAAGGGGTTTCAGACGTTGGTATGCTCATCTGAAGAAATTTTTGTGATGAAAATGCGGTGATACAGTTAATGTGTTCTGGATGTGTTTTACATTTTTTTAATATTGTGTGCGATCAATAAAACAGTGGATTTAACTCTGGTGAACCTTCCAGTGCTTTATTTTTGGTTATCAATTTACTTCTGGCACTTTTTCCACTTTCTTTGTTTAATATTTGGAAACACTCTCTGTTGTTGTCTAGTAATTCCCCAATGCATCTTTAGTGCTGCATACTTGGGTATTCATTCACCTTTCTGCTGATTGCAATTAAAAAAGTATCCCTGGTGTCTAGTTTTCCCTCCCAATGCATCTTTCATGCTACAGACTTTATTATTCTATCAGCTTTCCTGTGATTACATTTCAGAAAAGTATTCCTGGTGTCTAATGTGTCTGTCCATTTCCATCTACTGCATGATTTCTAAGGGAAGTTGAGAGGTATAAATAACCCCACTCTCACACATGTGCACACATGGACACACAGAGACACACACACACACACACACACACACACACACACACACACACACACACACACACACACACACATGCATTCTAGATATATCAACCTCCCTCCACTCCACCAGATAGCACTGACAGACAAATTCAACCCCCACACACACACTTACAGGTGATGTTGCACAAAGATATTACACACAGGCCTCTCATTACCCATCTGTCAACATGCATGACATATGACACTCAACAACTTGCAGTGCAGCTATAGTCAGTCCCTGTTACCAACATTATACATCTCAGTGATGCATGGGTTGGGTTAGTAGGTGATGTCCCTTCCCCTGGAACACTCTGCACCCATGTAGACAGTATTGCTGTGCACCTGTTCGTCACCCTGGCATGTACTGTGCACCATACCTCACAGATTTACATACCATTGCTGAATGTGTATATGTGTGGCAGTTATGTTTGCTCTGCTGCTCACAGCCCCTATGTGCTTGTCCAATACATACCTGGGATGATATGTGTACAGATGTCAGTTGTGAATACCTGATGTCTGATTTACAGATCTCATCCTCAGCGGTGCATGTATGGCCAATAAAATACAATTATACTGACAACCTTCAAACCTTACCATGGCTATGGGGAGTGTACACACCCTTATTTTTATGGCACCTTCTTCGCTGATATGCCATGGGACCACATTACTGCATATGTTAACATTACACAAACCTGATATGTGACATATGACCTATGCAATCAAATGCAGTAGCAAACAAATGTGTTAGTTATGCAGATGCTGACTGAGATGCATAAAATTTGTGGGTGCATATGTGAGCACACCCTTATCATGATGTTTTTTTACACCAACTGTTATATGTACTACAGCAGTGACTATTCCTGGAGGGGGTACACTAGCATGGGTCATATGCATTTGCCAGTATTTGGTCAGTCTGTCCTACAAATGTCCCTCAACTCTGCATGATTGCAAGGTCAATTCATGTGCACAACCCTTGGAGGTCGCACAGTGCAGCCAATATTGCTGTGGAGTCAGGGTTATGTCTGCCACAATTCATGACCTTGACTGTGTGCAGATACAGCAATTCTTAGTGAGCTTTGGATCTCTGCTTCAGTGCACTGTTGTGTTTCAGGATGACACCCCTTCCCCATCCTCAGCCTTTTTGCAGATGCTTGACAACTATGGCCTAAACGTGTATAATTTTGCAGTGTCCCAAACTCTTAAAACCATGTGTACCGGCCTAGTCCCTGCTAATGAATGGCAACCATACAGGTGTACACTGGAACCAGCAAGGTACAGATGGGGATGGTGGGCCTGAGGTGGGGTGAGGTGTTGGTTGTGCAGCACATGTATCCTAAATGATACTGTCTGTAGGTTTCCAACTTGGTCTTGGTACACCAGAAAACATTGCAACGCATGCCTTTGGTGGACTTTTGCTGTTATGCATATGCTACCTGTAAAGAGCCCTGGCTGATGTTTCCTCTGGTACAACTGTCCCATTTGATTACCCTAACCCATGGGCCACACTTATGCAGAGTCCAGGCAATTGCCAACACAGGTACTGCACAGCCAGTACTTGCTAGACATTTCTGCAACTCCCTCAGTGTTGTGGGATGTTACTAGGAAGCCTGCAGTACCAGTTTGCAACATGTGACATCATCTGTTTTGGATGGCCATCTGTTTATTTTCTACATTAATCCTGTCCCATACATCCTCACCACATACATGACTGCACTGTTTGCCATGGTATATGCAATGGTGAGTTAAAGCTACATGTCCAACTCCTGGGTGCTACCTGTTGGGTATGGGATCCATTCCATGGCTTATAAGATGTGTGCAAGCCATGGCTGCCTCTGTTGCAGATAAGTGGGCACATTTGATGGCCAAACATCTTGGACAGAAGACCATTTCTTGGTGTGACATTGAGGACCTGTTGTTTCTGGAAGGTCCATACTCATGAAGAGTGCATGCTGACAGTCCCTCAAAAGCTGCTTCCACAATATGTTATTTGGAGTGTATGCACACATATGCTTCCAGTGTTTGTAAAGGTATGTATTCCCCATATTTGCTGTCGTAACATAGGATTACATATTACACATTCATTGCTCATGTTAGGACCATATTAGAGGCTGTAATGGTTGTGGAATGCAGTATTGTGATATGCCGTAGTGTAGATCTGTAACAGTTGCCATTGTAATAGTGGTATATACACTGTTGTAGCACTGTGTAAGAGTGATGTTTCAGACATGTTCCTACTGTAGGCCATTTGTCCCACCATGATGTTCATCTCTGTGCACACATCTTGCAATTACAGGTTGTTAGTTATATTGCAGGACTCTTACATACCCTTCAGATATGTCACCATGGTGGCCACTATGATGCAGTGCAGTTAACAGCAACAATAAGTGAACATGTACAGCATGGATTATGGGTAGGTGTGTTAAATGTGTGCATGGAATATACCATGGCCATAACATGACCAGTGTATTGGCAAACCTGTACAGACACCATGGTCACCAGCTACAGGCTGCTGCCCCAGAGGTATACCAGAGGGACCTACATAGTTGTGTGAGAGATGTGCTGTCAGTACCCACACCTGTGGTATTGGTACTGGGTGGGAGCAGCATTACAGCACATCAACAATAAAAATGCACAATACTACAGATTATGCACATCTGTTTATTACTACAATGCAGCAACAGACTATTTATATTTCATCTCACATATGCATGACTAAACTCTACAAATGCAGATGGATGCACAACAGTGATCTACTGATGTGCCCTGTGGCCTTACCTGCATGCTCCTCAGCCATTGTGTGGGTAGCACCCACCTCCACAATGCTCTCTGCTGAGTCTTGTACTTGTGGTTGGGCAGGTGCCCCAAGGCTGGCGAGGAGCTCCTCTGCATGTGTCGGGGAGGCTGGATGGCATAACCCCCCTGTGTCAAGCTGGTCCCTCCTAACCACAGCACATGCCAATGGGCATGGCAGAGTAGATCAGTGCACCGATGTTGAACCTGCTCATAACTGGGGTTATGCAGGCTGACATCATTTACCCTGTGGACAAGATCATTCCACAGGGCGGTCCTCTCCTGCAGATCATGGGCTGTATGTCCAAACAGGGTGTGGTAGTGCCGCACTAGGTATGTAATGATGACTTAATTCTTCTGGGATGTGTAGATCAGTAGACTTTCCCAAGACATTGTGCCTGAAAGACATAAAGAGGAAAACAGGTCTGAAGACCTCATACTGCAAGGATATAATAATTTTTAATATACATCTCTGTCTCCCTCCCACCATATCTGCAACAACAATCTGATCACACAACTCAACTGGTATGTCTAGAGCAGACCTACTGTAGGGACATACATTGTATCTACAACAATTTGTGCAATGTGTTTGTAGTCATGTTCCATGTTGAAACACTATAATTGGTGGCCTGTTATGAACAATGTCATCTGCATGCCATTGTAAGGGCCACTATGGTTCCATATATGCATGTGTTCTGTTTGCTATATGACTGCTTCACATCTGCTGTTTTGTGTCGATGGGGTTATCTATGCATGGTGTTAGACATAATTCTGGAATGTGTGGACTATAACTACCCACATATGTTCTATAACAGTGACACAATAACATGTCTGGGAAGACAGTTGCCAGCAGAACCACCTCTCCCACCTCATCTGACCATGTTACCAGGCCACATCACATCTGGGACCCACCCTGGGACCTCATCATCTACTGGCCCTGCACTACCTTCAGGTGAAATCACCGAAGGGGATGGTGCTCACACCCCCCCCCCCGGAGCACACACAGACAGGATCCTGTAGCCTGAAGTCAGGTCCAGGGTCTGGTGCATAGGGAGCTCCACAGAGAAGTCAGTGATATGCTACACCACCTTGAGGCCCTCAGTACACAATCACAGGGTATGCATGCTCCTCCTGCTCAGCCCACAGCCCAGGCACTTTCAGTGCCATGATATTGTTGTGACTGTAGATGGGTGGGGACCTTGATCCCATTGTTTCCATGTGGGTGCTCATGGGCTTTCATATTTCAAACAACACTCACCATCCAAAGTGTTTACCCACCATGTGTCATATACCGCCCTGTATGCTGTCTTGTCTGTCTTCCAACCCTACCTACCTCCCCAAATATACCTACTATTCTTTCCCAAAATACCAATCCCACCTTCACAAACAAGGGCAATGTGTTCCCAACATGGATTTCACACCAGACATTATTGTCCATTTTGCACCCACTTGCAGCTGTATATATAAATATGTGTGTATAGATATGCATGATGTTCTCTCACACATATCGTGCAGCACTGTCATTCAACAGTACAGGACATGTATTTATATATCTATATATATATATATATATATATATATATATATATATATATATATATATATATATATGTATATATATATATATATATATATATATATTTATATACGATATATATATATATATATTTATGTGTGTGTGTGTTTGTATATATGTAGACATACACACACACACACACACACACAAACACACATCCATATATATATATATATATATATATATATATATATATATATATATATGGATCCATTTTTTAATTTCGAAAGCCCAAAATCTCGACTTTCAAAATACCGATCCCAGAAAGTTGATATTTTGAAATCTTGAAATTAAAAAGTGAAAAAATAAAAAGTAAAACAACTAAAACAATATTTTTGTAGGGGGGCAAGCCCCCCTGCTTCCCCATACCCCCTGCAACTTAATTATACCATCTCTGAGATCACACTACAGTGAAGAGAATGGTAATGCTCCTGTTCCGCTTACCATTCTCTTCACTGTAGCACAATCTAAGAGATGGTATATTTAAATTGCAGGGGGTGTGGGGGGTGCAGGGGGGCTTGCACTCCCCTGCCAAAACATTGTTTTTTTTTTTCCACTTTTTAGTTTCAAGATTCCAAAATCTCGTTGTTTTGAGTTTGGTATTTCAAAACTCAGGATTTTGGACTTTCTAAATTAAAAAGTGGATCCATATGTATATATTTATTTATTATTATTTATTTTATTTATTTTACACATGTGTGTGTAGATATATATTTTGATTTTTGTATATATATATATATATATATATATATATATGGGGTGCATTCAAACATCAGATCCACACTCTAACTCTCCTTCCTTCACAGCTGTACTGTTCTGCCTTGCTACAACACAGACAGGTGTCACATGTGTACACAGCCTAACATTAGGGGAGTATATATAGGGACAGATTGCAGGTAAGCCTATTACACACCTATGGCATTTGTGCATGCTAGATTACACATTAACATGACTGTCCTGCAAGTGGTGGGCTCTGAAACTCATGTGTCTGTCATAACGGCATTACTTCCACCACCAGCTTTCTGCCACACTAATATACATCTCTTGTGATACAGAACACAAATTATGATGGCTTACATCTTATCATTCAGTGTTTGTCTGCACAGTTGACAGGTATGGCCCACTGCCCACAGGGAAAGACACTATTGTCCATAGCAGTTGTTTAGCAGGACATCATTACAACAACTCCTGATGGCACATATAAATCATTCCACATCATCTATCCCATTATTATAGACCAAGTACTACATTCAATTACATGCATATATGTTTCACATACCTGTTGTAGGATTGTCATCTCTTCTGGATACAGTTTGATGTGTCCCCTTAGTTATATCGGGATGTTTGTAGGTTCAGTTGGTGAACAACTTATTTTTTACTGGTTGTTTGATTGTTTGTTTGTTTTCTCTCTCTCTCTGTCTCTCTCCACTACAGGGATTGAGCTGCTTTGAATAGATTGCAGCATGGATTTTGTAGGTGATGCACATGATCAGGTGATGGTCTCTGCACCAGTCAGTGTCCGCCACTTTCTACCTGCATGCAGCCAGCTGTATAGTACTTCCAATTACCACTGTCATGGCAACCCACTACTATAAATTATTAAATCATGTGGGTGTTGTCCCATTACCTTTCCTGTATGGATGACATCCTTCCTGTGTATGGGCAGCAGTGTTACCGACAGCAGGTAGCAATACCTCTTACAACAGGACTTGCAGACACAGGTCAACTTCATATTTCTATAAGGTTCCAGACATACAGAGAGTGCGAGAAGTGTTGTTATATGCATTTTATACTGCTAATTTTACAGGGTTTGTGTGTACATACTATTTTAGCATGGAATGCAGTCTGTCTGCATAGTTTTCACCTGTGGGCCTATCCACATGATGGCCAGTGGATTGGCTGTTATGTTTTGTCTGTTCACCACACAGTTCTTATCTTAGATATATCACTGGCATTCTGTCTGTTGAGTGCTATCAGTCCATGGCTACCTCCAATTGTGTTTCTGACTTCATATTCCTGAATAAGGGTATGTTGTAACCAATCCTGTAACACCAGCAACTTTCTCACTGTATAACAACAATATTGTAGATATGGCCCTGTGTTCTAGCCTCTGCCCTCCACCTATATATCAGGCTTTGTCCGTATGTCATGCAGTAAGAGGTTGTTAAGTAGTGGCCTATCATTATGTTGTGCTGGCATCCCTGCCATCATTCCAATTATGTTGTGGACCCAAACACATATTGTGGGGTAGAGTCCATATATATGTGGGCTACAGCTGGATAAAACGTGTGTGTCCTTGTACAGTCCAGAGGTCAGTGTATGTAACACTGTTATATGCCCTTGTAAGCAATTCTATGAGGGAGGGGTATGCACCATATATAACCTAGGCTGTTACAACATGTGAGGGATATCAGTAGTAAGACACCTTAAGCTATATGGCTGTACATTTTCATACATTTTTCCTTGGGAACTTTGGTGGGCTAGTGCTTATTGTCTTACAGACAGTTCTGTTTGTCAGTGTGATAGTGATGTTTAAAGTTAAGCATTGTTATGTAAAAGATACATCTTCATTGCGACAACCTAATTCTCACCCCCCCAGGGGTTGAGTATAGAGTGTAATTGGTGGCTGCTAAACTACATCTGCATTACTTACTGTTGATTGATTCTTATCTTCCAGGCCAGTGTTTCTTTACTGTTGTACTACTTGAAGGCCTTGGCCTGGACAGCAACATATGTTATGCTTTCAGATTAGTGTATAAAATGTTTTGCTTGAGAGTTGCATTACTCAGTTAGTATGTATTTCAGACACCTAACAGCTATATGACATGGCATATACAACTGAAATAGTACACAAATAGACATTTCTTATGTATGCAAACCTGTGTGTGGTGTCATATCCTTTGACTTCTCTGTGGGTATATGTTTCATGTAATAATTGCCTTTTGTATGAGAGAATCAAACAGTCCATTTTAAAAGGTGGCAACTATAGGAATACTGGCTGTTCTATATGCTGTGCACCCTCTAAATATGTATCGTCCTATAAATATCTATACACAGTAATATATGTATGTGTGTGTATATGTATATGCATGGTTCTACCTGACATAGCCGAAACCACACAACACCGACAACCACATCACCGACACCACATATTCGACAGTCCATAAACACGAAACCACACATAACCGACAACGAAATAACCGACGGTACACAAACACGAAACCCCATACACTGCACACACCACAATAACAATTATTAAAAACAAAACACATCCCCATTCCACAAACCACACCCAACACAAGCACACCAAAATCCTTACAAGCCCACACTAAACCTTACCTTAACCCTAAGGTCCGTCACTATCGCACACTTACCTACCCGCTCCCTAACCCTAACTCACTTAACCCGCCCCTATCGCTTCCCTAACCCTAACTCACTTAACCCACCCCTATCGCCTCCCTAACCCTAACTCACTTAACCCACCCCTATCGCCTCCCTAACCCTAACTCACTTAACCCACCCCTATCGCCCCTAACCCTAACTCACTTAACCCACCCTATCCCCACAGACCGCCAATCTCCACACTTACCTGCCTCGCGACCATCAATCACTACCGCATACTCACACAGCCTTTCCCCATGTCGGCATCTTCGGCGTTGGTGTTGACATCCGTCGGGTTGGTCTTCTGCATTGTCGATGTTCTGCAACCCGCGATTCAAGGCCGGGTCTTCTTCGTTTTCAACTGTCGGTCTTCTGCGCTGTCGACGAAGTCAGGTAGAACCATATGCATATATAGGTATATGACACATGTGTGGGGTAAACACCTTGGATGGGGAGGGGTGTTTGGACGTCAGAGGCCCATGAGCCCCCAAATGGAAACAGTGGGACTGAGGTCCCCACCCATGGGCAGTCACCACTCCACCTTCACGGCCCCAAAGGTGGCTGTGCTGGGGGCTGGGTAGGAGGACCCACTAAATGTGCCACATGGCCCTCAAGCTGGTGTAGCTGATCTCCAAACTCCCTGCAGAGCTCTCTATGCACAAGACTCTGGACCTGACGATGGTTGACAGTTTCCTGGCTGCACCTGCTCTTGGGGGGGGGGTGAGTGCCATCCCCTGAGGTGGTTCAACCCAAAGGTGGTGCAGGACAAGCAGATGAGAAGTCTCAGGGTGGGCCCCAGATGTGCTGATGCTCAGTGCCACAGCCAGATGAGGTAGGAGAGGTGGCTCCACTGGGACCGGCCTTCCCAAACGTGCTATGGTGTTGCAATTTTAAAGCATATGTGGGTTAGCAATAGTCAACACATTCCAGGATTAGGCATAACAGCATGCATGGATATTCCCATAACCCAAAACATGAGATATGGTACAGTTGCATAGCAAACAGAACACATGCATATATGGAAACATAGTGGCCATTACAACAGCATGCAGGTTACATTGGTGGCAGCATGCCACCAATGTGGGAGTATTTCAACATGGCACATGCATAGAAACACATTTCAATATTTATCAAATAATAAGACATATGTCCCAACAGTAGATTTAATTGTATACATACTCATTGAGTTGTGTATTTAGATTATTGTTGCAGATATGGTTGGGGGGGTGAGAGAGATGTCAATTAACTTGTATATCTCTGTAGTTCTCACTACTTTCTTAGTCACTGCTGTAATCTGTACCTTACAGGTATTATTACACTACCCTATGGCCTTTGTTTGGACAGTGGTATGTTTGTAGACAACTATATACGTGAACTGTGTTTTACCTACAGTATAAACCTCTTACCTGGTATACCTGTGGAGGTATTGTTTGTTAACACTACCTGACTGTTTCTATGCATATACCCAGATTCTAGATTGATGTTATGCACATACCTCTCAATCTCTTATTTCACACACACTCTGGTCAAGGCTTGACAACATGCAGGTGGAACTGGGACATATTTTGACAACTGCCCTCATAAACCTTTGGTGAGTTGCTACAATGACAGGTTTGTTTTCTTATACATTTTCTGAATATTTACAGGTCTGGCAATCAGTTATATGTCATTAAAAGCTGCCTACATTTCAGGGATCATCACACTGATTTACCAGGGGGACAGGGTGACATGCAGAAAAATAAAGCCAATTATCTGAACTTTCTGACAAAATCTGTACAGATGAGGGGCATGATTTTGCATACAGCTTACTACCACTCCCAGGATTCGAACCATGGCTGTGTGTGCTAAAAATACAACAGTTTACGTCACAGTTGAGTGCGGTATTTTGATTTTGTTGTGCATCTTTTCACTGTTTTCCAAGTCTCTCTCAGTTGTACAATATGACCTTGTGATTACAACAGTTGTCTACAAACATTCCTACACATTTTATTTATGTAGCACAGGGTGGGTAGCAGTGCTTAACACAACAGTACTATTAAGAGAATGCAACACTACATTACCATATGATACCAGAGTAAAAACAAGCAGTCCAGGAGTTAGACCTTTATTGCCAGGCTGTTACTCTTTTATTTACATACAAACTATATGAGACTCTTCCTGCCGTATTGTCTGGTTTATTCAGTACATCCCATAAAGAATACAGGTTTTATACTGGCAATTAACTTTCTCCTACTTTTAGATTTATTTCTTATGACAATACATGCAAGATTTTTACTAACCTGCCTTGTGACACAGCCTTTGCAGCCTACTCGCCTGGGCTTCTTGATTCACAGCCCACTGTGCTGCAGCTGTCAGAGACATAAGAGGAATATTTAGCCATGCCTATCCATAATATACATGTGCTAGGCAATTATTAAACAGTTAGTAGAATGAGCACTTACACACTGCTGGGACATCACCCTGCCTAGCTTCTTGGATCCACTGATCCAAGAGCTCCCTCTTCCTCCATTTCAGGTCAGCATAGTGATGCCTGACCTGCTCATCAGTTCAAGGGATGACAATGGCACTGGCGAGGTCACGGGTGAGACAGTCCCAGGCTTTTGCTTTATATTGGGAATCATGGTACTGGCCCTGCAGCAGTCTCTCTTCATGGTCTTTTACCAGGAGTCCTGCCATGACCTTAGACTCTAGGATGCCCCAGCGCTGTGCTCGGAAGCCTGATCCTTCCCTGACACCAGCCATTGTGTCTACAGGAGGAAGCTGCAACCAGTTATAAGATGTATTCCTTCCTGTGAGGTTTAAATAGGGCCGATTTCCCATACTTTTCTGTGATTGGACAGTTTTGAAAATGCTAAGTTATGGGCAAACCTGCTTACCTAAGATTGGCATTGCTTAAAGGGGCATACCAATGGGCAAATCTATTTAGCTGGGCTACGCATTGCTTACACCTGATAAGCAGAGGTGTGCAATGCTTAGCATTGCTTATTTTTAAATTTGCACAGTATTTGCTGTTTGGCATTGATTTATCATTCATTACATGTTATATATTTGTTTGGTATCCATGATTCATGTGTATATACACTGTATGGGGTACTTGTGTTTATAAGGAGATTTCACCACTTTATTACAATGACACCTCACATCTGGACTTAATGCCGTACTCCAGTTCACATATATATATGTTATTTAGTAGGTTATACAAAAACAAATTGTTTATAGATTCCTTTCACATGTAAATTGTGATTTTGCTATAGTGAGGATCTATTTGGGTATACCTCAGTTTTATGTACAGCTGTGATGCCTGGGTTCAAGACCTGCAAGGGATGTTTACTTTGTTCCTGGGCAGAACAAGGGCTGTTAGATACAGAGTGATTAAGGCACTTTTAAGCAGTTGTAAGTGGGTTTGCATGATGGTAAGCAATGTTAACTTCCGGTTAAATTTTTCTTGCCCTCAGTTAGCCTCTAAATTGCTTATCCTGTGTAGGCATTGCTTACCCCCATATAAACAGGCTTAATCCCGCTTACTACTACTTAAAAGTGCTTACTCCCACTTACCCCTGCACTAATTTGGAAAGAAAAGAAACATTGGTCTTAGGAAAGTGGTAGATTTGAACACTTTATACATTTTTTACACTATTTGCTGTATGACATTGATTTATTATTCATTACACATTATAACTTTGTTTAGAATCCCTGATGCATGTATATGTATACTGTATGGGGCACTTGTGTTTATCTGTGGATTTTACCACATTATTACCATGACACCTCACATCTGCACTTACTGCAGTACTCCAGTTCTCAAATATATGTTATTTAGTAGGTTATACGGCAAAAAAAAATGTTCATAAATTGCTTTCACATGGAAAATGGAATTTACTACAGTGAAAATTGAACCAGTAATGACTGCTCACAAAGCGAATGCTCTAATCACTACACTTTTGCAGTACTGTTTATGCTGTATGTATCTTGCTATTTACCTTCTTGTGCCATTTAAGCTAGAGTATGCACAGCTAAGCAATGGGCATACCTGCGCAGCTGCGTTTAAATTTAATCAGTTTCATAAAAAAACTTTCTAGTGTTATTTTCTGTAAGAAGGGACAGGTTTCACTTATTGCTTGGGATTTCTGCATGCATCTGCACATTTGAGAGAAATTCTGGTGAGTTTCTGTTGCTATGAGCATAGGGTTTTCCTGGAAAGTGGGGCTTTGACCTTTGCAATGGTTGTGGGTGTGTTTTGTCCTGCAACATGTCATGTTTGTACACAAACAGTCCCACTTTGGGTATTTGAAGAGGTGGCAACCTATGAGCATTCTCGCTCATTGTAATTGCCGAATGGCAATTCTTGGATGCAGGTGCATGTATATTGTGAGAGCTCTGCTCTCAGACACACCCCCTGCATGTCCATTTAGGAGCAGAGGCAGCACACCTTCATAACTATGCATGGCGCACTGCCGTGCTGCTCTTAAACGGTCATTTCCATGCAGGAATAAGCTATTCCTGCATGGAAGTTTACTGAATCCCGGGGACTATCTCTAAAGATGTACAACTTACTGTACAAATATCAAAGACAGTTTTCTTCAACTATATCTAAGGTTTTTCTTGATGTCTTGCACAGATTGTAAGTCACTTGATTTTTGAAATATTGATAACATAAGGAAATACTGTTTATTTTCATACTTATTAAAAAGCAACAATATCTCAGGTATAACGTGATATAAATGGATACTGACAATGAATTTTCCTTTCTCCCACCATAGTATTTCACGCCTCACCACGCAATAACACGTGGACCTCTCAGCTCTGAAAATATAAACATAAATATGAAAACATGAATAAATAACATTTATTTATTAATTTCTTTACTTCACAGTATTCTAGATTAACAATCTTAGTGTCACTTTTGTAAATAACTGCGCTACACCGCAACCAGTTTCTTTCTTAAATAATGTCATTGCATAACAGCAATAATCCAGTCCTGTTTGTGCATATCACCCTGGTGATCAAACCACATCAACCATGGGTAAATCCTGATACTCCCAAACACAGTCATGGATTATTGTTTAACCCTCTGAAGCCTACAATGCCATTTTTCTATACTTCCAGTTCACATGCATAGCACCTTATGGCATCCAGACCTTTTCTGGGCCTGGCATTTTATCCAAGTGATGTATCAACTATTCCTAGGCAGTACTGACAAAAGAGAATCTCTGTTGTGTGTTTTTTTTATTTTTTTATTAATGTTTAAAAAAACAGGATTTTATGAGGGACAGCAAAGAAATGCAAGGAAAATCAGATATGTTTATGTTAATTTAGTTTGGCAGAACACATCTGATTTTATTAAAAAATGTTGCTGTTCCCCAGCATATGCCAAAAGAAAGTCTGGCTGCTTAATAGTACTTCAGCAGTAGGACTTTTTTATTGGTATATGCTCGATTTACAATGGGCACACTGATTGGGTTGCCCATTCAGCACTCTCATTTCTGAATAGCAATGTTGAGTCATTGTATACATTAACTTAGCTTACAAATTGCTGTATTATAATGATTGCTATACTTATGTACAATTGTACTATTTACATGCCTATGACTAATGCATGCTTGGTAAAAATAATGATCAGCCTGAAATAAGTAAAACTGCAGTGTTATAAATAACTATAAAGAAAGAACAGCAGGTTCTTTTGTTCATTTCTCCAGTGAACAGAACTGTTGTAAAAAATGCTTATGTAACCTTTTTAGATTTCACAGTCTACCTACATGTATTACAGCCCTACTCTGTTATCCACTGTATGTCGCATGTGTGTCAGATTAGTAAATGTTCCATGTGGTTATCAAAATACTAATAAACATTATGCTCCCCTTCCTGCATTTTTACATACATGTGTAATCAGATGAAATGGCATTTCAGAAAGCTGACAAACATGAAAACAAGGGTTTTATGTAAGGTGATGAGGGTGTTTTCTTTTATGCTGGCATCAGGCTTCTAAAGGCAAGAAATCTTAAGAGTCATTACTGCTGAATTCAACTACGAAAAGCATCCATGGTTTGTGTGAATGAATGGATTATAAATACTAAAGGCATAGTTTAGTGTTTCACAGCATACTGGTGGCAAGTTGTGTCTTTGGCTTTTTTTTATTACAAATCTGTTCAAACGAGCTTTACTTAACATAGCTTTGGAAAAAAAAAATGGTTGGATTCAGTACATGCTACACAGTTGTTTTCACTATTTACATGTCAAGGAACAATGTGCACATGGATGTGGATACTTTTAGATTCAGTAAGTGCCGTGTACAGGCCCACACCACTATGCAAACAAAGTAAACACTGCAGCATGTTAATTACAGCATAATCATCATCATCATCATCATCTCCTTTTGGCTTATTGTGGTTAGGTGTCACCACAGTGGAACAATGGTCTGCAGAACAATTGGCAGTGGGGTTTTATGGTGTTAAGTTGCTAGCCCAGCGCCCAACCTTCCACAGGAGGCACATACATGCACACATTTACACCTACGGCCAATTTAGAGGGTCCAATCCACCTATAGCATGTCTTTGGAATGTGGAAGGAAACTGGAGCACCCAGAGAAAACCCACATGACCACAAGGAAGACATGCAGACTCCACACAGAAGGCACGTCAGCTGAGAATTGAACTGGAGAACCACTTGCTATGAGGTGGCAAGGCTAACTGCTGTACTACTATGACCACCTGCATGCTAATTACAGCATAAACAGCTGAATTACATGCTAATTAACCAATCTAACATGGTGGAGCTATTCAACAAGTTATAAAGCAACTATGTAGACTACATGCTGGTGTTCCCCGTGAATTCCAAAACGTTTGGATGCAGCCATGGAAAGGATTCTACATGGAAAGAATAAAAGTAAAAGGTGTGAGATTTATACAGAACTGACCTCAGTGTGACAGAATTAAATACAATCTGGACTGAACAAAA
This sequence comes from Protopterus annectens, assembly GCF_019279795.1. Lineage (NCBI taxonomy): Eukaryota > Metazoa > Chordata > Ceratodontiformes > Protopteridae > Protopterus > Protopterus annectens. The sequence goes on from NC_056741.1 coordinate 514,894,920, forward strand.
GCAGAATAACAATAGCAGCATAATCCTTTTTTGTGCCATAACAGAAATAAAGCTTTGCTCCCCCATCCCCAAATGAACAGTACACTTGTAAGTAATGCAGACAGATCAAAGTGTAAAAATGTGTGCTAATCAAAATAAATATTAAAAAAATATTCATAGTTACATGTCAGCATATGCAATATGTAGTTGACAAAATTTTATTTATTATTTATTTAATTACATTTGTTTATTGGGAAAGTCCGACTGGGCAAGAAGTCCATTTTCAGTGGAGGCCCAGGGAGAAAAGCTCCACAGAAATATAAGCAAAATGTAATAGATAGTACAACAGTATACATACCGTAAGATGCAGAATACACATTATCCAATTAGTCTATACAAAATTTATCCAATACTGTTTTAGTAGATCCAAGTGCAAAACAGAAAATCACACAAACATTTCAGTAAAGATCACTGTGAGAATAATAAAATTAGTACTGTGTACATATTAAATAACAGTTATGAGCAAAGAAGATTTCCTTTATTTTTTTTTTTTTCAGCAGTAGTAACACCGATGAAAGGGAGAAAATGAGGTAAGTAGTGGACAGTATGGTGAGAGAGTTATATATATCTTGTCAGTCAGGTTTGGTGGAGGAGCGATGCCAGTTTTTGGATAGATGTTCAAACAGTAATTGTTTGAAATCGGTATATTCAGATGTGTTTTGGAGGGTGTGGTGTAGAGAGTTCCACAATTTGGCTAGTTGATTTGAGAACAGAGCTTCATCGTGAGTGTTGTTAGCTTTCTTTACTGTGAGCAAGTTTCTGCTTGCAGATTTTAGACTTCATGGGCATGAGTAGAGAACAACAAGTTCCTTGAGGGATAGGCAATTGACAGGATGGAAGAGGATAGTGTGCATGAATTTAAGTTAGTAGAGATGGAGAAGATTAGGGTTGCGCACAGTGGTGCAGTAGTTAGTGTTGCCGCCTCACAGCAAGAGGTTCTCTGGTTCGATCCTCGGTTGGGGTGCCTTCTGTGTGGAGTCTGCATGTCCTCCCTGTGATAATGTGGGTTTTCTCCAGGTGCTCCGGTTTCCTCCCACATCCCAAAGACATGCTGTAGGTGGATTGGACACCCTAAATTGGCCGTAGGCACGCGTACATGTGTGTGCCTTCTGTGGAAGGTTGGGTGCTGGGCTGCCAACTCAACACTGTAAAACCCCACTGCCAATCATGAGGAGACAGACCTAAGCTGGAAGAAGAGATGGAAAAGATTAGTTAACTCAAGCCAATTTAATTTATATAGAGCAATACCTTTGATGGGTTTGTTGGGGATGGTTGGCTGCAAAGCGGGCTATTTTGTTGTAGCAAGTTTCCAATTTGGCTAGGTCTAATTATTTTTTTTAAGTTGATAAAGAAGGGGAAAGCATAAAGGAGCTTAGAGAGGAGGAAGGTTCTGGATATGGATAGTTATGGATATGGCTAGTCTGGTATGTTAAGCAAGCAATGGCTTGCTGTACAGTGAACCAAGTTTGACATGAACGTTCTTAATTGTGTTGGTTATGTGTTGGTCATATCGGAGCCTGTTGTTGATAGTCACACTGAGGAGTTTTGTATGCTCAACTGGATGGATGACTGTGTTGTTTGCTGAGAGAATGATGAAAGGAAGGGTACTAGGTGATTGTTTGCTACTGGTAAATAGCATTAACTGTGACTTTTTGGGGTTGAGGATTAGTTGTGATTTACTTAGATATGTTTCAATGCCATTAAAATGTGTTGGACTACTATTTGGAGGTCTGGTAAGGTGTCTTCTGAGAAGATTAAAGTTGAATCATCTGCATACTGAACTACTTTAGTGTGTGTTGTGGCTGAGGCTAGATCATTGGAGAAGATGATGAAAAGAAGGACCCCTAGTATGGATCCTTGGGGGACTCCTAGTGAGACAGGCTGAAGTGGTGAGAGTTCAGATTTCCATCATACTGCTTGTTGTCTATCAGAAAGATAGCTTAAGAACCAGAAGAGAGAAGTCTTTGAGGCAAAAGTATTAAGGAGTTTCTGATGGGAGATAGTGTTGAATACTTTTGACATGTCTAGGAAGATTGATGCTACTTGCTGGTTAGAATTTCTTAGTTGGTTGATTGTGTTAGAGAAATTAATTATGGATGTGGTCATGCTGTGTTTTTGTCTGAAACCATGTTGGTTGGGAGATAATAAGGTTGTGAGATAGCAGGTATTGTAGTAACTGAGCATGTAATGCAGACATATCATCTAAAAAGCAGTACTCCTCTGTGCAGATATATCCCAAAGTAATACCCTTGCTTTTGTGTTCAGCACATCAGCAACTTGTCTCTCCTTCAGTTTCCCTAGTTACACAGTTGCCTTCTGCTGTAGATTCAGGTCTGTCAGCACAGTGAAGATGCAAATGAGGTCTGAACTCATTAGAACTGCTGAACCCCCCAAAAAAGGATCCATGTAGGGATGTAAACATAGTGCAGGCACTGTCTTAGTGTTTGTGTTTAATGGATGGCAACTGTGAATGCTTACATCAGGTGGGTGTGTCAGGTAAGACTTACAAAGTGTTACATTTACTTCTGTCAAGGTTGGAAATGCATGTAAGCAGCACATAATTCACAGGTTCTGCTTCATTAACATCCAACCTCTTCTTCAGTTGTTGGCAAATTGTATTTTCTCTGTCAGTTTTTTTATTATTATATTATAATTTTTTGGCCATTGCAAGATGTGGTGCTTAGCACAATCATCGTAAATGGACAAATGAATGGAAGTTTTGGCTGTGCTTATCTTGTTTGTGTGGCATTGTGCAATGGGCAAAAGGGAGACCTTAACAATGATAAGTAAATAAAGGAATGTCATGTAACTATTCCACTGGCAGCATTGCTAAAGTATGACAGTTAGTACTGAATCTGTAGAATACACCTGCTACTTAAGTGACTCTGTGGAGCAGATGTTAGTGCAGTGATACAGTCCTTTTTGAGACCAGATGGTACTGGGTTAGAATACAGGTGTATGTCATACTTTAAAATATTTTCCATTATAGAGTGATAATACAATGACATGAATTGTTTATATGAGATGCATTGATGTGTTGGCATACCGCAGTGGTGTTAATCAGCATTGCAAAGGGCTAACCACATCAGTTTGCTGCCACTAACCATTAGTGTGTGATGTGCACCTCTGCGCAAACATGGAGCCCAAAAGGTGAAGGGATCCATTGCTTCTCCAGTATCGCTAAATTCTGACAGTTAGTATTGAGTCTCTGGAATACACCTGGTTCTTAACAGACTCTGTGGCAGCATGTGTTAATGCAGGTAATGGAATGATACATTCCTTTTTGGGGTCAGATGGTACTGGGTTCAAATACAACTGTATGTAATACTTGTAACTACTTTCATATTTCCACTGCTGTGTGTTGGCGTGGGATGCATGCCATAAGTGCAATAATGCATTAAAGAAAAGAAATGGTGAAGATAGGACAGTGGTGAAAGGAGGCCAAGCAGTGGTAAGAACAATTGGAAAGGAATGTGCTGGATGGAGGTAGGAACAAACCATAGCTAACCATTTGTTTAACAGTAAAAACTGATAATATATGCAGAATATTATCTGAATTTGGACTATCACCTTCAGAGAAAGAAGGGTGAGCACAACACAATCATGCTCTATAGCCAATTGGACCAAATCAAGTGTGTCAAGAAGACACCTGTGTGAAATGAAGAGTTATGTATTGCACTTTTTTATGGGACAGGTGCCCATTTATTTATTTATTTATTTTGGAGTTTGGAGGGGGAGAGAGGAATGTTGGTGAAAGGACAAAGATATGTTTGGGTCTGGTAAGTTGAGTAGGTGAGGAAACAACTGCAGACAGTCAAGACAAATAAGACAAGAGACAGGGACAGTGATGGACACAAGAGGTCGGTGGACACCATGGATGGGTGAGGGTGGGCACATCCATTACCCCTGGTTGTCAAGCTGGGAGACAGTGACTGCAAGTTCACAAGAGTGTTATCACTGCCACCTCACTCCACTGGAACACTTGACATCTCTTTCTCCTCCTGTTGGAACTTTGTAAAATGAGGGAGTGCAGCCTAACTATCCAGCACAGGCATACTCCATCAGTGCAGGCACAGCACTATACACCATTCCTGGGAACTTAGTGCAGGTAATAAACTCACCACCTCTGCCACTGCTCCCAGAGAGAACCACTGGATTATCCTCCAGGGTAGGACTACCTGAGGAGGCAGGTAGTGCAGTGACAGCAGAGGTGATGCTGCCAGGTTCACTCCCTGACATGCTGGGCAATGGTGCCATAGCCGGTGGAGTGGGGGCAGACAGGTCCAGTGGGGCAAGCCTAACCCACTGTGCTGTGAAGCATTTTGTGATATGTTACACATGGATGAAATGGACACATTTTGATGACACATAATAAAATAAAATATAAAATATAAAATTAAAAAATAATAAATAAAATAAAAAAGAGAGATAAGGGTTGGGGTAAGAGAGAAAAAAAAAGAGATAAGATTAGTACCTTTATATGTAACACATAATGCATTAATACAATTTGTCTCTATTATTTTAACTTTTACTTTTTAGACTACCACCCCCTAATAGACAACTTTTACTTTTAAGACTACCAGCTCCTAACAGATGCACACTATACTACAGATTGTGGCACATCTTTACATGTGCATGTATTGCACATATGCGTGTTCTAACTATACAGATTACAGTTTACAGCACGGCATTTGTACCACTGGTATACAGCTTTTACTTTAAACCTTTAAGTTACGCATAACTGAAGAACTAACAGTATTATATATTTGGAAAGTAAGGTACTTCAACCCACAGCCTCTGACTAAAGTCTAATATTGTACTCTTGGTTTGTGTTACAGACTAATGCATGCATACTGACTTTTACAGTTGAGATATGTATGCTCAATTTGATACAACTCTATAAAATACCAAACAACTATCTTTAACTTTTAATGCTACAATAACAGTACTCTTCTCCTGCATACATGCCACATGCCTCCCTCATCCTTGGCAATCTAGCACCATGGGTCCTAACATTCACCTCTCTTTCCTTGGCAGCAGTGGAAAAAGCGAACATAACAGAATACCATTATGAATACCAGACTTGCCTATATTCAGCTTTTAAGCTTTGCAAGTATTATTTGTAGTTGATACTTAAAAATCTGTGGAATGTCCTCCTTTCTATATTCCTTTATCCAAGCATCAAGGGTATCCATCTTCCTGTGATGTAAGTAATTAAAGTTGTGCCTACATTGATCACAAGTGTGGGGGATAATTGTGGCACTGGTTACAGCCCAGGCCAAACTATTCCAAGCCTCTGATTTATACTGGGATCCAGAATAATCCACCTGTAGCAGCCTGGCACTGTGGTATTTCACTAGGAGTCCAACAAAATCTCTGACCCTAAATCTTACACCCTCTCCACAAACACCTGCCATGTCTACCACAGATCAACATAAATGGAGACTGATGTTTTCCTACTAATTTCAGTTATCATGTTTACTTTCAGTACTCACATTGTTTGAAAATGTTGACCACTACTTGCCATTGCACAAACATTGTGCTCAGCAATGTGCAGCCCAGAGCACCATGTTTGCATGATGGCAAGCAGTGCACAACAGTGGCAAGCTGTGAAATATTACACAGGCAGTTGTGTATGTGTGTAAGTCAAGTGTGAAGGCCAAGCTCATCCAGAGTGCAGAAATATAATTACAAGAACATAGTACACAGTATATCTACAGTCATACATTTGATAATAAATGTGATAATACAAAGATAAAAAATAAAAAAAACAAAATAAATAAATGAGGCAATATTAGTGTCTCAGCTCTCATACATAAATTAATACCATCTACATTATGTCAAGAGTTATAAGTGACACTGGCTATAATGCAAAGTGGAACAACAGTAAAAGTGTATGGAATAGGCTGTATATGAAACCAGGACCACATGCATGGAAGTCCTACACTTACACCTGTTGCCACACGAGAGTGGGAATAACAGCTGTTCATGGTTCAGTTCATTGCTGTAAACTGCAATGTCAAAATAGTGAAAAACAAAATTGCACACCCTGTACTAAAACCCAGGACTATTTGCACTCCAGCACTACACTTGTACCTGCTTCCACAGGAAATAGCATTAATTGAATGTATTCCATTTCTGTCTTTGGCTGTCTTCTTTCTGGATAGTTCACATATCCAGTTTGTGCACTGCTGCACTTTGGATAAACAAGATAAGCACAGCCAAGCCTGACATTCTTTTTGTCCGGCTTCCATGTTTGTGCTAAGCTGCACATTGTGCAAACAGTGGCCAACAACAAAAAGAAAAAAAAAAGATGAAATAGTTTAAATGAGGAAAAGCAATGTATGACATACACAGTAGAAAATGTTAGTACACATGAGACATTTCTACATAGGTCTGGATAGCATCTCTCACACGAGTGCACCTTCAGAAAAAATGGATGCCTTATCCATCTTTGTCACCCAAATAGCTTTGCAGCAAAGAAATGCAGTCATTCTTCACACACCCAACTGCAACAGAATGTACACTATCAAACCATAAACTGTTACTTGTACATTTATTAAATGTATTACCTTTGGATGTAGTGCACTTAGTGATCATACAACCTGTTATGATTATTTCTTGCAAATATAGAGCTCTGTCTTTCCTTTCTGTGTTTCTCGGTCATTCATCAGTTATCTGATCAGTACTCTGACATATGTAGTGTGTAAGCCATTCTATATCATTGGCCTTGAAATGTGTGAGGATATTAACCGGAAATAATATGATATGCAGTTGACAACAACTGAAGGGCAGGTTGGATGACAAAAAGAGGCATTGAATGCTCTTCTGGGGGGATGTGAGTTACTGTTGTGGCACATACAAGGGTACACTGCTCTTTGGATGTGAGCAAGCAAAGATGAGTTACTGTTATGGCACAAACAAGCACAGACTGTTCTTTTGGGGTGAGCAAAGGTGAGTTACTGTTATGGCACAAACAAGACTGGACTGTTCTTTTGGGAAGAAAAAAGGTGAGTTACTGATATGGCACAAAGAAGGACATGTTGCTGTTTTTACTCTCCTTGTTTTGCATCCTGACTGTTGTTTGATCTTGTGAAGTTTGTGAAGTCAGGAACTGCAATATGTGTTATTACTTTTTAATTTCTCTCTCTAATGATTTTCCAGTACAAATGTATGGTGCTACACTGAGGGCATGCAGTGCTCATCAGTACTTTTGAGAGGTATGACTCTGTGAATCTTTGATGCCTGAGGCCTTCTACTTATTAATGGACATTAAAATCAAGTTAGTTTCTGCTGCCACATGTTAAGGTAATTTCTGTACAAATCTCCCACCTTTTACTTGCTTACTGTACCAAGTGATGAATTACAAGGATATGCCATAATATTATTAAACAATACACTCCAGGTTCAGGATTTACTTTGCAAATGCTGCAGTTGCCACAATGTTATTTCAGGGTGAACTCTGTCTGATGCAAGCAGTACACAGCCAATACATCGGAAGGTAAAGATTGTATGAGTTGCCTGGCATCAATATTACTATATGTATGTGAGTAGAAGAAGATTTTAGACACCTAGGTGGTGATTGAGTGTGCCATGCATTATATTTTATGGAATGCAAGGGCATACTGAGCATGTCTATGTTTATCTACACCCACAGCAACTGGTGGTTCTTCATCTAACTCCTCATCTGCCTGTGGCTGTGGTTACTTTGACATTGGTGGTAGGATGTGTTTCCTTTCTCCTTGCTAATCCTGCCTCAGCTATTTCCTCAGGACTTTGTTGTGTAGCACGGCACATACTGTGAAGATCTCTGTACATGTCTGTGGATTGTACTGCAGGGCTCCCCCAGATGTATCTAGGTAATGGAACCGTGATGTCAGCAGCCCAAATACACAATCTATGACATTTTAAGTTTGAATGTGTGCCTCATATGGTGTTCTTCCATGGGTGTATATGCATTTCTGATGGGTGTCATCAGCCATGGTTCCAGTGCATAACCGGCATCCCTGGGTAAATGGATAACCCCCTTAGCAAACAGCTGGTACAGTTGGGAGGTGTGCGAGATATGTGAGTCATGGTAATTGCCAGGGTTGCCAACACACATGTTCAATATGATTCCCTTTGCATTACACATTAATTGGCAGTTGATAGAGTGGTAGCCCACTCTGTTAATGTAGAGCCTACTCTGTTTCCCAGGTGGTGCCTTCATTTGTACATGAGTGAAATCTATGGCACCCATTACTTCAGGGTTGTGTGCTACCTGGTAGAACTGTTGCATATTTCTGGCCCTCTCCTCAGAACTACAGGGAAAAGATATGTGCTCACTGGCATGTTGGTGCATAGCATCCAGGACCTGGTGGATGATCCTGGATGCTGATGCCTTTGTAACCCCCCACATGTCCCCTTTTGGCCTCTGAAAGGTACCTGTAGCTAAGATTTAAAGAGCTACACATACCTTAGTTTCCACTGGGATGGGTTCCCCTTGGTTGGTTCTCATTCTGAGTTGAGGGCAACAGAGGTTGCAGAGTTCCTGCTGTGCGTCCACCCTGTAGTGCTCTACAATTTCCACATCACGTAGGTTGTGAACAATTAAATGTGGCCTGAAAACTCTTCTCCTTTTCAGCCTAGGCCTGTTGGTAGCAGCAGAACATTGGCTTCAGATTCTAGCACATACAAATGGATTAAAGCAGCAGCTGCCCCTATCATTCTGTCTGTATAGACTTTCTATGTCTGTGCTTTAAAAGTTTTGAAATCCACAGGAAAAACTGGCATGAAGTCTACATGGATGCTATATAGCTTTTTGAATAGCTCCATCATGTTGGATTGGTTAATTAGCAGCAATTCAGCTCCTTATGCTGTAATTAGCATCTATGACACACAGACAAAGACAGATGCACTCCATTAATAATCTATGCCATATAAAAAGGCAACCCTGTAGCTAGCTAAACTGATGGTGAGGAGAGTGTTATATGTCTGGTAGACTGAAAAAATGCTTTTTCTCAGGATATGTCCGTACAGAGAAATACTGAACTTCAGCAGCTATGCTCCTATTTTGTCACCTACATACTGCATATGCTGGAATGTATTTAAGAATAATGTGAAGCAAAGGCTTTTCCACTTTTATCTGTATGCATTAGCTAGAAGTGTACTGATGGCATGGGCTTGTTTGCCAAACTATTTTAATGGTACACATGATTGCCAATACATGATAATGGAATGCTGTGTGATAAATATGTACAAATGTTTAAAGGACAGGTCCTTTGATAGCACTTTTATCATTTCAAAGATGTTTTGTTAGCAAAATGGGTAATTTGCATGTTCTTTTGTGGGGAGGGGCAAAGATGAGTTACTGTTATGGCACAAACAAAAACAGACTGTTCTTTTTAGGAGGAACAAAGGTGAATTACTATTATGGCACAGACAAGGATACGTTACTCTTGTTACTGTCCTTGTTTTGCATCCTGCCTGTTGTTAGTTTTTCACATCTATAGACTGTTTCATGTTTCTTCAGTGGGTAATACTGACCAGTTATCTTTTCTGTTTTATCTGGAAACACTTATTTTGTACTTATCTGATACTTATGTTTTATTGAACTACAAGTTATGTGATACTTATATGCTATTGAACTATACACTCAGTATGAATGTATCATGCTTATATCATAATTACGTGTCCATTATTATGTTTTATTTTCTTTTTTCATACTTATACAATACTGTGCAATCTTGTTATGTATGTATATTGTGAAATTGTCTTTCTTTACTTTTTGTGAAACCTATTACTGTAAAGTAAAATTATCATTATTTTTTTCTTGGAGCTTTTCTCCTTGGGTCACCACTGCAAATGGGTCTATGATCAGTTGGCCCAACCAGGTTAACAAATGTGAAATAAATAAATGCATAAATACACAAATAAATAAATAAATAAATAAATAAATAAATAAATAAATATTATACTTATGTTGTCTTTTAGGACACCTACAAGTTTGCCATTTAGGTGTGTCAATCTGCAGAGAACCTACTTCACTGATGCCGAAAATCAATTTATTGTGGACAGATTTTGGCAACATGGTGCTTTTCTCCTGGAAAGGGGATGGGGAGATATAGCATACAGGATGTGAGTATGGCAGCAGATTGTCCAGGATGTCAATGGCATGTGCAGCCATGGCAGAACATATGAACGGGTGCGGCACAGGGCCACTGATGATCACAACTGCATGGAGGTGAGCAGCTGCAGTGGGCAATAACCAAATGGCTACCAGGGGAGGGCCTGTTATGGAACCACCGCTAACCCCCAGTGAACAGTTCTTCGCCAATACCAGAGATCCAGACAGCTCCCAGGACACTGCAGGACAGCATGTACTGGATGTGGGCGCAACACCTTCCAAGACAGCAAACATGTCTCAGGAAGAGCTTCCAGGCAGGCTTTGTTATCTGAACAGCTGAATATTCTTGTATAGTAAAGCAATTGAAATGAATAAATTAATTCTGTGTCATATGTCTTTTTTGGGGAGGGTTTGAAAATTACTACAGTTCATACCTCCCAACTGTACAGGTTTTCACAGAATATCCAGATTTTTTACTTATATTTTTGGTGTGTTCCTTCCGACATCTGTTCCTTTCTGGCAAATAGCTGAGGAATGAAGTCAATATATGATTACATACATTTGAGTTTAAGACTCCACATCCTTCAAAAAATTCATGCTGATGCAAAACCTATTATTCTATCAACTTTCTAAGTTTGTAAGAGCAATATTTAACATATGTCCCTATTTTTCCCCCCATCATTTTAGGCTTTGTCCAGATTTTTTTGATCTAAGAGGTTGGGAGGTATGCTACAGTTATAAACTTAGGTTGGAGTTGTCAGCCATGTTATTGTTGAAAGTAGACTTAATGCACATATAAAAGGGTAAATGTATTATCCCTTGTGTTACTGTTAATTATGATGATGTTGCCCTTACCTCTTGCTTAACTTCCAGGACCATCTGGACTACAGCGCAGTATGTCTTCTACACATGGTGAGATAAATATGTGTATGCTATTACTGCTGAGCAAATTAAAGACATATTACAGTGTGTACTTTTGATCTTAGGCCTGTTGTGTATTGCTGTACTGTCTGTAATGGCAGCACTATAAGTTTTTTTAGCATATATTGCACTATAGTAGTAGTGCAGGTATTAATGTATTCCTGTGTTTCCTGATTTTTATCACAGGTGATCATGACAGTGGACATGTGGGCCCTGTGCCACATGATGTCAGTGTATCAGCAGACTCTGATAATGATGGTGGTCAAACAGGCACAGTCAAGGAGTGCAGAGGTTGAATCTGGCACAGAGGTTGACATACAGTCATCCCCTGCATTTCCATTGGACACAGCCAGTAGGCCTACATCTACCCAATCCACTGAGTCCACAAATATTGGACAGGTGGAAAGCAAGGACATTGATCAGGGAAGTGTGACTATTGTGGCTTCAGTGCATTTTGACTCTGGCTGTAGCCAAAGTGTGGGTGAAATGCAACACAGGAGAATTGATTGAGGTGCTCAGAGGGCACCTGCTGTCCCTCCTCCAGCTAGTGCAATTGTCACTTCCCATGACACTCAACATGTTTAGAGCTGTCATGCTGGCACAGGCACATTTAAATAGGTTCTCCAGACAAATGTTCAGAGTTGTGGATGTGTCACAGTCTGACATGCTTGACTGCCTCCACCTCATTGCTGATTCACTGGATTGGATGAATGACGCATTGGAACAAGGGGTATCTGTGATGGATCAAGGGGTGTCTGTCATGGAATGAGCAGTGTCTGTGATGCAATGTCTGCTGGGAGGGGAATGGCATCCTCATGGGTGTAGGTCAACCACATCACCTGCTGTCAGCCAATGTGGCAATGCCTGATCACACTGCCATAGTGGCAGTACTTCCAGTGCTCCATCAATGAGTGTACTGTCCTCACCTAGATGTGGCAGATGATGGTGTGATGGTGCTGGGCACCCCCATGAAGGGAGCTCATCCAGCCAGCATCAATTTGGTTCAGGTAGCAGCACTGCTTCTGACTTTGGGCATAGAGGTGCTAGTGCAACTCCTGTCAGAGCTAGTTCTCGTGGTTGAGGATGACAACAGTGAACTGCCACCTTTACCTTGCACTGCTCACACCTGTCTGACAGACAAAGATGTACAGATAACACAGAGTTTGGCTGTGTTCATGCAGACACTAACACACCAGTTTCACCTGGAGGACACGCACAGGTACACACACAACAGTTACTCATATTGTCTCACTGGCCATTTGTTGTTTTATCCCATTATCTGCCTTTTTTCCTTCTTTCTCACACACACTCACTAAACTTTTGTGTCAGCCTATACTTCCTTCATTCTCCACAACAGTCTGTGCAAGTGATGATAACTGTGCCATATATCCCTGTTTTCTGTCATCTGGATTCAGGAATACAAAAGCTGTGTCTGATGTTCAGGGTATGTATCTAACTTAGTACTTAGTATATCTGCATTTGTGTTGTTCAACTGCTCATTGTACCTTTGAGTTATATTGGTCTTGAAAAGTTAGACAGTTGATAACATAAAAAGCTCACAGCTGTATATCGAATGCCCTTGTATGGGTTGTGAAGTCAGAAACTGCAATGTGTATCATTTCTTTCTAATTTCTCTCTTTAATAATTTTCCAGGAAAAACATATGATACACATTATAAGTCACACCATCATATTCATAACTTAGAATTGTAGAACAGCACTGTAGTCAAACCTCATCAGAACAGTAACACAGTATAATGCTCTCTTTTGCATATACCTCAGCAGACACATGCAGCAGCTGGAGAGACCACAGGGCTTTCCCAACAAGATAACACAGGGCCTACAAATCAAGAATGATGTATGTGGACAGAGTAAAAGCCATGCCACTGTAATCTGTCTTGTATAGCATGAGGTGACATTTGCCTAGCCTCCAGGCCACTGTCAGACAATGCCCTGGTGGAATGACTGCATATCCAAAAATCTGATATAGCTGATGACATCAGTAGTGTCTGTTTAGAATATGGTAATAATAGTTTCCCACGTGCTGTGGTAAATGGCAGTCTGTAATGTCAAGCAAGAGCCACACACTTGACTGCAGTGAGAATAGAACCCTTGCCTATCTAAATACACGGACTATAGAACACAGTACTTAATGCAAGTGCTATGGCACAAGTCTGACTTTTGCAAGCCTGCAGGTGAACTTATAGTACATGACTTCAGCAGGCCATGTGTAAAACAAGATGTCAGCAGGCCTGCATAGGTTCATAGGGTCATATGAGGCTACTACCATAATGGCCCTAGGGTCATAGGTGCATAGGAGGTTACTAGGCTAATGTCCCTAGGGCCTTTTCAAGCCTAATAAAGGTGTACCATTGCACCCTTATAGACCATGATATGTAGTCCATATTTGCAAATCCATGATCAGCACTGGTTACTCCTGTCTAAGAGTGACATAGGTGAAAGCCCTGGGGTATATTTATGATTTCCCATCCAATTGTCCAAGTTATGCTTAAATAGAGTCATGGAGGAGCTCAGATTCATGTTAATTGGGAGTTTGTTCCAGAGCAGTGACAATCTCTGGAAGACATGTCTATCTCTCCAGCATGTCCTGTTGTTGTTGCAGGCTATGTTAAGGTCCTTACAGTGAGTGACTCTTGTCCCACTTGATTTACAGAAGTGTAGCATTTCCATTAAGGCAGAGTATGAGAGTGGTCTGTAGGCCAGGCACAAGTCATTTCTCCGCAATTTATATGATACAGAGTACAGTGACAGGGCCGTCAATCTGTCAATGTAGGTCATATGTTGAAGTCCCTGGATTTTCTTGGTGAGGAACCTCATAGGTCTCTCCAGCTGCTGCAGGTGTCTGGTGAGGTACATGCAAAAGAGAGCATTGTACTCTATTACAGGTCTAATGAGGGATGAGTACAGTGGATTGATAACATCCTTAGTCTTGGATGTTATGCCCGTACTTATGAGGTGTGTAACATAAAAGCCCTTCCTTAACACTGTGGACACATGATGATCAAAGCTGATGTTGCTTTCAACCTTCATTCTCAAATCTGTCAGCATTGGTTTGGAACTTAGGGGGTGGTATTAATAATGTAATTTGCATTGACCTCTCCTTTGCCAAAAGGGATAATAGTGCATTTTTGGGTTAAGTTTAAGTCTGTGGCTTTGGCAACAATCATTTATGTATGTAAGCCCATTTTGTAGTATGTCGACATCATTTGGGGATTCAGTGACTTCACATAATTTGCAGTCGGCGGCGAACTTGGTGAGCCACAGGCTCTCTGTTATCACCTGAATTTTTGATAAATATATTCCAAAGAGTGGGAAGCCCAGCACAGACCCTTGTGGAATGCCACTGGTAACAAGTCTGATGGCAGAGGTGGAATCCCCAACTAAGACTGTGTGCATTCAGTTGCTGAGCCAGTTGGCTACCCATCTAATGACTTATGGGTTAATCCCCAGCTGGGTGAGTTTTTCAATGATGCCTTCATTTGGGATTGTGTCAAAGCCCTTGACCAAGTCCAAATAAGCAGTATGTGATGTTTTGCTTTCATCTAGGTCTTTGGTGACAATCTTGAAGAATTCTGCTAGGTTTAATAGACATGATTTGGCCTTAATGAAGCAAAACTGGTTCAGGACAAGAGTTTGAAAGTCACCAATGTCCTTCTTGATAAGGTCCAAGATAATTCTCTCCATGGCCTTACAGACAAGTCTGGTCAGGCTTATGAGCCTTTAGTTCCCCGGGTCAGTTGAGGGACCCTCTCTGTGCAAGGGGATTACAGTTGCTGTTTTCCACTCTGCTGGGACAAAGCCAGTAATCAGACTGTGGTTGAAGAGAGAACCCAGTGGTTCTACTAACTCTTGCTTTACACCATTTAGTAAACAGCCTGGGATGTTATCCGGTCTCATAGAGGCTGTGTTTTTGGCCTTGGTGAGTGCGATTATGACCTGTTCTTTGTAGATAATAGGTAGAGAACTGGTGACAGGTATGCTTTGGGGTATGATTGTTTGAGACAGATGTGTGAAATTTATGCCAAACCTGTCTGCTAACAAGTTGGTGATGCCCTTAGGTTCAGTATGACTGGTAACTTCCACTATGAATTTGGTGCAAAGCTGGGCCTTCCCTTTTAGCTTTCAAACATAGCTAAAGAATGCCTTGTGATCACCCTTAGCTATAAATGCTAATTTAGTTGTATAATTAGCTTTAGAGTCTTTACTGTCATTAGTGGCGAGATGTTTGAAACTATTTATGCCATTGCTTTGGAGGCTATAGCTTGTTTTGGAGAAACTTGTCAACCAGGAAGGCATTATGTGGTTTTCAAAGTTCATCTTGGTGGACCTGTCAGTAACAATAATGTGGGAGGGTCTTTCCTGCAGTTAGCTGAACTTGGAGTAACTCTAAAGACTCATACAGCTTAACCAGTCTTGAGGTATATTTGTGTTTTATGAAGATGGATGCACCTCCTCTTTTGGTTCTTTCACATTCATTTTGCAGCCTGAATATTTAGAAGGCATTATAACCATTCAAGGCAGGAGTACTCTCTGTGGCCCTAAACCATGTCTCTGTGACTGTCCAAACATCAACATTTTCGTATGTATGTACTGCCTCCATTGAGTATAGTTTCTGATTTACACTTTTAGTATTAAGCAGCATAACCTTGAGTTTGCCTTTTGAGGATATTTTTATGTCTGGAATTTTGGTCTTATGACATTGCCTAAAAAAAGCACTATGGGGGAGGCAAGTACCTTGGCCAGTAACAGAAAGTCAAGAGGCAACAGATGAAGACCATCCCTGGCAAAGAAGCATGGTCTGTCAACCATATCATTCCAGGATGATAAATACTGGATCCCCCTGAACTGACACCAGTAGCTAAGCCAATTGTTCAAGGTGATAATTCTTTTCTTTATATTGAGGCATTATCCTAGGTGAAGGTAGAATGCTGCTTAGGGCTATGGACATACTTGTCTGGGACACATAATCTGAGAGCTCAGTCATATATCTCTTCATATAGCATTGAGACAGCAAGAGATAAGCAAATACAATGACAACATGAAATAGTCAGTCCCCAAGGCAGTATCAAATAAAATAAATGAAATAAAGACCAACTAACATGGCCAGGAACATAAAATATGACAAGATGTAATACAAAACTCTCATTAAAACAATAACATGAATGGATAAGCACGTTTGCATTTTTAAATAACACTTCATCAGAGCAATAAAACATTTAAATAACTCATTCATTTAATATATATTTCATCCAATAAGATGTATTTGTAGTGACCACAACACCTTTGATTATGTTTAAACTGAAGCCCATTCATTAAATTCAGCTAAGTATTGAACCGATAGGATCTTTGCATTAGGCAAGCCTCTTACTTGGATTGGTCACAAATTCATCACAGAGTAGAACAGCTGCCAATCACGTCTTTTCCTTTTAGAAGTTGACACCCATTCTTATTATAACCAGGTAGTCATTCATTCATCAAATCAGCTAATGAGGCAACCAATGAGAACTAAATCTCACAAAACAGCAGCCAATCAAACTTTCTTATTCTGAAATCAGCACTTCCACTCAATACGTCTGGGCCATCATCCATTCTTCAAACCAAGTGTATAGCAGTCAATCAAATGTTTGCCCAAAAACACACAAAATCCCTGAAGACCTGTAGTCTAGAATTAAAGTTGTCATCTATTCTTCAAAGTGGGTTTCTACATCCCAGAACTGCAATGCTGAAAGCATACAATCAATAATCTTTCTCCATACAGAACTACAAAGAGACATTGCGGTCATAAATTCCATAAATAATCTCATCTCTCCATAAAAACACAAATAATGGGTTATGGACAAAGCATCATAACATTGAAATGATTTTTCTTTTAAGAATATAATTAAATGTAAGTGGTCGTTTGTAGGATTAAACATAAGTGATTAGTTACAGAGATACACCATAACGTCTTTCGTAAAATCTTTCTTGAAAGTATAAATAACCATGGATATTAACATAGAAAGGAATCATACTAGGCAATTTTCATCCTAGAACCAAACAGAGACCTTTCAACACATCTTCAGACCAATCTTGTGGGGTGGTGAGATTCAGGTAACCAATCATCATTTCCTTGGTAGTTTATTTCCTTTTAAATCAGGTTTAAGAGGAATATTTATAGTCAAGCCCAGCAATTTATCTGCTTGTAGTATTTTTATCCAATGAATTTCAGCTACCTCACTTCTATTACCAAGGTCACCACCCCTGATATCTTCTTCAGTAATCTATATCCAAGTAAAAGGCTTGCCTTATGCAAAAATTGTATTGATTCAATACTTACAGGATGAAATTGACTACAAATGAATGAGTTTTTTTTAATGTTTTATGGATCTGATGAAGTGTTATTTAGTAACACAGGTGCTTGTCTGTTCACGTTATTGTTTTTTAATGCTTTTTAATGAAAGTTTCTTATTAACTTTTGTCAAATTTTATGTTTCTGTTTATGTTATTTGGATTTTATTTGATTTATTTCTCTTCATATAGTCCTGTCAGGTATGTCTCAGATCATTTACTACAACATAGAGTATGACAAATGTGTAACCGTGCTTGTAGTTGAGAGACTTGAGTGTGTGCATGACTTTGAGGATCCTGGCACCTGACAAGCAGCTGACTGTGACTTTCTACTTGTACAGCCTGTTGATGGGGACATCTGTGTGACTCACTATAGATTTCCCTATGGCCAAGACATTGATATTCAGGTGTTTTGCCTTAGGTGCTTAATGGGTGACACATTGATGTATTTGTTTTTATGAGTAGTGGGTTCTGTTAGAACTGCAATATGTGCAGAAGGTTTGCATTTGTGAGGTCTCTGCTCTTTTGATAAGCTTCTTATGAGTACCTCTGCATATGTGGTGTTATGTGTTGTGCACTTGGTTTGTTGAAGAGGTGAAGTGTGTGTGCTGACAACCTGTTTGATATCTGATTTGTTGTTACCTGAGAGAGACAGCATTTATTCTAGATTCATTGTATAGTTGCATCTCTCACATAATGTATTTGTAAGTTTTAGGAGTACACGGTTGTCATTATTCATGAGGCAATAGAAGACTAGTCATGTAAAAACACAAGTACCCTTATTAAGCATATTTAGATGGTCGATGTGAGGAGACCGATTTTGTGAGCAGCAACGTTGCCTGTTTATGAGGGTCAGAAGTGCCGCACTAGAGGTGATTTTACAATCACCCAACCAATCGAGAAGGTTACGCTTGAACAGGGTCATAGAGGAGCTCTGCTTCACATGCAGTGGGAGCCTATTACAGAGGAGTGTGAGTCGCTGGCAGATATATTTGTCCCCCCTCATGTTCTGTTTATGACACAGGCTAGGTTGAGAACCCTGCTCCAAGTTATTTCTGTCCCATGTGATTTGCAGATGTCCAGCATTTCCAGTAGAACAGGGTGTGAGACTTCTCTGTAGGTCAGGCATAGGTCACCTCTCAGCAATTTGCAAGATACTGAGTACTGTGACAGGTCTTGTAGTCTTTCCATGTATGTGATGTTTGAAAAACCTGCATTCTTCCAGTCATAAACCTCTATTTTGTTCTCCAATTGCTGCAGCTGTCTGGAGATGTACAGACAGAAGGAAGCATTGCACTCAATTAGTGGTCTGATAAGGGTGGAGTACAGCAGGGCTATGGCCTCCCTGGTCTTGAATTTGATGTCCATATGTATGATGGCACAATCCAGAATGTTGTCTCAACACTATGGACACATTAAAGTGTAGATTGCTATGAGCATGAGTTTACAAGTCTCACAACACTGTGTTTGAGCTGAGAGGTGTGCTTGTATATCATAATTAGCAGGTGTACTTCATTGTCAAAGGGGACAATGAGGCATTGTTTGCTGTAATATTCAGTCTGTGAGTTTGGCACCAATCATTTGTCTCTGTCAGCCCCTTTGGTAATATGTTACCATCATTGCAGTCATCTCCAAATGTGTTAAACCACAGGCCACCTACTATTGGCTGGATTTCAGGGAAGTAGTTTTCACACATTTGAGGGCCCAGCACAAATCCTTGGGGTATTCCATTGGTAAGTGGCTAGTGCAGGCCTTGACTTTGACAGTGCATGTTCTGTTGGTGAGCCAGTTGGCTATCCAGCTAATACTGTATGGCGTAATTCCCAGATGGGGCATTATCACTATGAGACATGAATGTGGGATATTGTCAAAGGCCTTGGATAACTGAACATAGGTGGTATGTCCTGTTATCTGTCATCCAGGTCTTTGGGGTCAGTATCAAAGAAGTCCATGAGGTCTAATATGCAGACTCAAGTGTGTTGAAGGTCACCTATGTCCCTGTGGATAAGGTCCATGCTGATCCCTTCCCTAGCCTTGCAGATAATGTTTGTTAGGCTTATGGATCAATAGTTGTAGTGCTACATGTTACCAGACTGATGTGCATTTCATATGACACAACATCTGATATTACTTTTTGTAGTGTAGGTGACGTATGTGTGCAAAAGGTTCTGAGGCACTAGGGTTGCAGTGCTTGGAGGGGATAGCACATGGCTGCATTGTAAATATGTAACATAAAGTGAGATAGGGACTTCATTTTTTAATGTTGACACGTAATATCATGTCATACACAAGGAATGGACAATAAATATCAGTAATACTTAATAATATGTAGTTTCCTATTACACAACAGTTAGCAAAGTGTATACACATGAGATAAACTTGTTTGCACACTGCTAAGCAGTGTGCAAATGCAACTCGCACTGCTAAAGTCTGACACTTGATATTAAGTGTAAAACACCTGCTGCTTAACTTACTCTGTGGCAGCAGATGTTAATGCACTGATGCTTTCTTTTTTGAGGCCAGATGGTACTGGGTTTAAATCCTTCTCTCTCTCTCTCTCTCTCTCTCTCTCTCTCTCTCTTATTTTTTTCCAGTGTTTACTTGCTGTGCTGCTTAGCACAAACAGGGGAAATGGATAAAAATGAATGTCAGGTATGGCTGTGTTTATCTGGTGTACTTGAAGTGCAGTAATGCACAAACTGGCCCACCCAGGAGGGAGAAAGGACCCAGACAGACAAAAATAGAAACCAGATGCATTCAATGAATACTATTGCACATTGCACAAACCTGTTAAGCGACATTGCACTGCTGTTAACAACAAGACCTTAAGAAAGAATAGTAAGACTGGGAATGTCATGCAACTAATCCTGTCGCAGCAGGTGTAAGTGAAGAGCTGGAAAACAAATTATCCTGGGTTTTAATACAAGGTGTGCAACCTTTGTTTTACTGTTGTGACATTGCAGTTGACAGCAATAAACTAAAACACAGACAAGTGTATTTTCAACCTTATTGTGGCAGCACGTGTAAGTGTAGGATTATCATACACATGCTCATGGGTTCAAATACAGCATATTCCATTCACTATAGATGTTGCTCCACTTCCCATTATAGTCACTCTCACTTATAACACTTGACATAGTGTAATTAATAATTATATTTATGAGTGCAGAGACCCTAGCATTGTGTCAGTCATTTATTTATTTATCTATGTATTATCCATTTATTATCAAATGCATGACTGTGGGCATACTGCATGCTATTAAGTATATTTCTGCTCTCTGGACTGCCATGGCCTTTACATTTGTCAAACACACATACACAACTGTTTGTACATCAAATAACCTTGAAATTGCATTGCTTGCCACTGTTGTGTGCACAACCCGAGCACTGTGTTTGTGCAATTGTAAGCAGTGTACAACATTTTCAAACAGTGTGCACACTCCAAGTAAACACGATAACTGGAAATGGTGGGAAACCATCATTCTCCATTGCTCTTGATCAGTGGTTGAATTGGCAGGTATTTGTGGAGAGGGTGTGAGATTTAGGGCTCAGAGATGGGGTGTTCAGGAGTCCAAGATTTTTGTTGGACTTCTATTGAAACACAACTGTGCCAGGTTGCAGCAGAGGCACTATTCTGGGTCCCATTATAAGTCAGAAGCTTGCAATAGTTTGGCCAGGCTATAACCTGTGCCACTGGCATACTGCACACTGATGAAAATGTAAGCATCACTATAATGACCTCTAGAGGAGGAAGAAGGGATCAAGGAATTTAGGATATAGGACATCCCACAGACTTGTAAGTATCAACTACACAGAGTACTTGTAAGGCTAAAAAGCTGAATATAGGCAAGATAGGTATTCATAATGGTATTATGTTCTGCTCTGTTTTTTTCGCAGCTGCCATGGAAAGGGATGTGCATGTTAGTACCCATGGAGCTAGATTGATGAAGATGAGGGAGGTATGTGGTATGCATGCAGGAAATGAGTAGAGTAATTGTAGCTTTAAAAGTTAAATATAGCTTGTTTGGTATTTTATACAGTTGTATCAAATTGAGTATGCATATCTCAACTGTAAAAGCAAGTATGCATGCATTAGTCTATAGCACAAACCAAGAGTACATTAATATACTTTAGTCAGATGTTGTGGGTTCAAATACCACACTTCCTAACTATACAGTACTGTTAATTCTTCAATTACCACACTTCCCAACTGTACAGTACTGTTAATTCATCAATTATGTGTAACGTAAAGGTTTAAAGTAAAAGCTTTATATAGTCAAGTAGTCAAATAATTGTTTTAATGCATTGTATGTTACATATGAAGATACTGATTTTATCTCTTTTTTCTGTCGTCCCACCCCTTATCTCTGTTTTTTGTTTGTTTGTTTCTTTCTTTCTTTGATATTATTATTATGTGTCATCAAAATGTGTCCATGTCATCCATGTGTAGCACATCACAAAATGTTCCAAAGCACAGTGGGGTAGGTCTGCCCCACAGGATCCACCTGGCCCCACTACACTGGCCCCGGCACCATTGCCCAGCATGTCTGGGAGCCAACCTGGCAGCACCACTGGTGCTGCCCCTGCACTACCTGCCTCATCAGGTAGTTCTGCCTTGGAGGATTGTCCAGTGCTTCCCTCAGGAGCAGTGGCAGAAGTGGTGAGTTTATCACCCATACTGAACTAACAGGGATGGTGCATATGGTTTTGTGCTGCACTGTTGGTGCATGCCTATGCTGGGTGGAGGGGCTGCTCACCGGGCCATACCTCTCAATTGTACAGATTTTTGCAGAATGTCCAGATTTGTGCATCATATTTTTGGTCCATTTTTCATAAAATTGCAGTTTTCTGGCAAATTAGTGGCCAATCTTTAAAGACTCAAGCTAGAAAATAATGACAGGCATTTGATTTTCAGACTTCATACCCTTCAGAAAATTCATGCTAATGTAAAACCTGTTATTCTATTACCTTTCTAAGTTTGTAAGTGCAATATGAAAAACTTGTCCATTTTATTTGGGCCTTTGTCCCACTTTTATTAATGGCTTTGTCCAGATTTCTTGCTGTAAGAAGTTGAGAGGTATGGCTCTCCCTCATTTTACATAGGACCAGTAGGAGGAGGAGAAGGAAACACTGAGTGCTCCAGCCAGTGGTGGAGTGAGGTAACAGTGATGGTAGATAAGTGGGTGAGGACTCGATTCTCACTGTTAACCAGCTTGATGAGCACAGGTCCTGGATGTTCCCACTCTAACCACATCCATGGTGTCCACTGACCTCTTATGTCCATCACTGTCCCTGTGTCTTGTCTTATTTGTCTTGTCTGTCTGCAACTGCTTCTTCACCTACCCAACTTACTAGACTGAGACATACCTACGTTCCTTCCCTAACATTCATCTCTCTCTTTAAAAACAAATAAAATGGGCACCTGTCCCACATTAAAAAAAAAATCATCCCATAAGTAGCTCCCTATTTTGCACACATGTGTTCTTGACAGACTTGATTTGGTCCATTTGGCTATACAACACAAATGTGTTAGGGTCACCCCTCCCTCTGGAGGTGACAGTCCAAATTCATCTAATATTCTGCATATATTATCAGTTTTTACTGTTGAATAAATGGATAGGTATAGTTCTTTCCTACCTCCCTACTGCAAATTCCTGCCCTGCTTTCCCTTTGTTCTTCCCTCTGCTTCTCCCCATTTCACCACTGTCCAATCTTCCACATTTCTTTCCTTTAATACATTACTACCCGATGGTGCGCATCATGCACCAGCATGCAACAATGGTAATATGAATGTAGTTAAAAGTATTACATACAGTTGCATTTGAACCCAGTCCCATCTGGCCCCAAAAAGGAATATATCACACCATTAACTGCATTAGCATGTCCTGCCACAGAGTCAGTTAAGTAACAGGTATATTCCAGAGACTCAATATTAACTGTCAGACTTTAGCAGTGTGGCTCTCATTTGTGCAATGCTTAGCATTGCACAGGCATGTGTATCTCACATGTGTATACAATCTGATAAGCAGTGCACAAACTCGCTGCTCATCACACTATGGAAATGTATATATTATTCTCTATTACTGCTGTTTGCTATCCTTTTTCTTTGTATGCCATGAAATTACATGTACAAACATTACAAATTGAGGGTCCAATTGAACTTTATGACAAATATTTAAAATACAGCCATGTGTTGGCTTCCCCCCAAGCACTACAACCCTGTGGTCTCAGTACTTTTTCCACACATATATCAACCGCACTCCAAAATGTAATATCAAATGTTGTGTGGTATGCAATGCACATCAATCTGGTAACATACTGAACTACAGCTATTGAGTCATACACCCAAAAAACCTTATCTGCAAGGCTACTGCAGGAATCAGTATGGACCATATCCACAGGGACATAGGTGACCTTCAACACAGTTGACACTACCCACGTTGTTTTTTCAAAGGTAGATCTTGCTTACTGATCCTTGTGGACTTCATGGATGCTGACCCCAAAGACATGGATGAGGGATAACAGGACATATTGCCTATGTTGAGTTATCCCAGAACTTTGACATTATCCCCCATTCATGTCTTATAGTGAAGATCTCCCATCTGGGAATTAGGTCATACAGTACTAGATGGAGAGACAACTGGCTTGATGACAGAACACACTCTCAAAGTTGGGGACTGCACCTCCACAAGTACCCCACTCACCAGTGGAATACCACAAGGATCTGTACTGGGGCCTCAATTGTTTAGGAAATACTTCCCTGAAACACAGGCAACAGTCGATCACCTGTGGTTTATCAAGTTTGCAGATGACTGTTAAATGGACACACTCATACAGAGCCCACCAGTGAAGGTAATGCACTACAGTAAAGGATGGCACAGACTGATGATTGGTAAAAAACTCATGGGCTGAACTTTAAGCATACTATGAGTCTTTGTGAACATCGTCAGTGATGTACCCAGCAAATTATTATATAAATAACACCCCTCTAAACTCAAACACAGTGTTGTGAAACTTGAGAACACATGTTGATAGCAATCTACAGTTTTATCACTATGTTCCCATAGTGGTGACACACAAAATCTGCACTGTGCACATCATACATAATGACATCACATCCAAGACCAGGGCAGTTATACCTGTGTTGTACTCTTCCCTTATCACACCAATAACAGAAAACAATGCTCACATCTCTTGTACCTTACCAGACACCTGCAGCAATTGGAGAGAACACAGGGTTGTGTCTGGGAGATTCCAAGGCCTCCAAACATGACATTCATGTAAAAACTGGCATACCTGCCCCTGTACTTAGTATCATGCAGGCTGCTGAGAGGTGACCTATGGCTGCCCGGAAGAGAAGCCTCAGACCCTGCCCTTCTGGAAATGATGGACATCTGCAATTCAAAAGGGACAACTATAATTTGACCCAGTGTTCTCAGCCTTCCAACATCTTGTCTACCACATGGCCTGCTGATGTCATCCACTATACGTTCACCTGCACTTTTGCATAAATCAGATTTGTGCCATGGTGCTTCCATTAACTCATTCCCTCCAGTACAGCTCTTGAGTGTGTGACTTTCACTCCTAGTGGGCGTGGCTTACACCTTTACAATGAAGCTATCACTTTACAGTTCTAGAAAATACTCATTGAGAGAGGTCAAATATCAATACAGCTGTGTTTGCCATCACATATGCTTCAAGACAAAATATCCTGGTAACTTGTAAGTAACATGGTTTTGGAATTATTAATGCTAATATGAACAATCAATATTTGACGTCTAGAGGAGCAGTAGGAGTTAACTGCAGAAGACGCCTGGAGGAGCACTCAGCTGTAATGAGTTAAGTACTGTGTTCTGTAGTCTGTCTACTTAGATAGGTAGGGGTTCTGTTTTCACTGTTAAACATGTGTATTTGTGTATCTAAACAGCAGAGCATATGTATGTATCCTACAGTTACTTCTCCAATTATGTTGCTTGCAAGTATTTTAATACTTGCTCATGCCTACACCTCTGTTTCATACAGGCCTCCAAAACTCTTGTCTCCCACATGGCCTGCTGATGTCATGTACTATAAGTTCTCCTGCACTTTTGCATAAATCAGACTTGTGCCATGGTGCTTACATTAAGTACTGTGTTCTGTAGTCTGTCTACTTACATAGGTAGGGGATCTGTTCTCACTTCAGTTAAACATCTGTGTTTGTGTATCTAAACAGCAGAGCAGATGTATGTATCCTACTTTACTTGCTCATGCCTACACATCTGTTTCATACAGGCCTCCAAACCTCTTGTCTCCCACATGACCTGCTGATGTCATCTACTATAAGTTCACCTGCACTCCTGCATAAATCAGACTTGAGATGTTGCACTTGTGTTAAGTACTGTGTTTTGTAGTCTTTGTACATAGATAGGTAGGGGTTCTATTCTCACTGCAGTCAGCTGGGTGTGTGTTTGTGAGAGCCGTTGCTTGACATTACAAATAGCATTTTATATCAGCATGTGGTACACTGTTATCTTCACCTCAACAGACACTGCTGATGTCATCAACTATAAAGTGTTGTCTGACATACACCTTGTTGAACTTGAGATGTAAATCTTGCTTAAAGTACTGTGTTCTGTAGTCTGTGTACTTAGATACATAGGGATTAATTTCTCACTGCAGTCAACTGGATGTGTGTGTGTGTGTGTGTGTGTGTGTGTGTGTGTGTGTGTGTGTGTGTGTGTGTGTGTGTGTGTGTGTGTGATATCTGTTGCTTGACATTACAGAGAGAATTTTACTCCAGCATGTGGGACACTGTTATCTTCTCCTCAACAGACACTGCTGATGTCATCAGCTATAAAGTATTATCTGACACACTCCAAGTCAGACTTGAGCTGTTGTGCTTCTGTAATCTGTGTACTTAGGTAGATATTCTTTTCTCACTGCAGCCTGGTGTGTGTGTGTGTGTGTGTGTGTGTGTGTGTGTGTGTGTGTGTGTGTGTGTGTGTGTGTGTGTGTGTGTGTGTGTGTGTGTGAGCTTTTACTTAATATTACAGAGAGCATTTTACACCATGTGGGACACTGTCATCTTCTCCTCAACAGATACTGTTGATGTCATCAGCTATATCACATTTATGAATATGCAGTACTGCCACCAGGGCAGGGTCTGAGACTGGTCTGATGGCTGGAAGGAAGTCATCTCATCCTATACAGTAAAGTTTACAATGACATGGCTTTTAATCTGTCCACATACATCATGGCATGGTGTGTAAGACCTGTGTTAATCCTGCTGAGAAAGCCCTGTGGTCCCTCCAGCTCCTATACAAAAATATACTCTAACAGTCCTGTAATGCTATTCGTATACAGTGATGTCATACAATCCTAAGATCTCAGTATGATGGCATGAATTATGATGTGCATAACCTAGGCTTTCAATAGCAGTGTGGACACTTGCTGGTGAAAGTTCAGATTGACTATTTAAATGTGCTCCCAGTGCTTGCATCACTGGATTTCTGTGTAACAGAGCTGTTGTCAATGCTGTGATTAACATGGAGCTCAACTTTCCAGACAGACAACATTACAATGCACATTTCTGCATTAATTTGTACATTGTGTACCTTTGTCACCATTCAGTTGTGTGTTTTAGCTCCTCCTGTAGTATGTTTTCATCATTGGTGGATTTAATGATTGCACACAATATGCAAGAATCAGGAAACTTGGTAAGCCAAAGGCCATATACTTTAGCCTGAACTGTCAAGAAATACAGTTCAAACAGTGAAGGGTTAAGTACAGATCCCTGGGGTTTGCCAGTGGGGACAGCTCAAATGATACAGGTTGATTCATTAGCTTTCACATGATGTGCTCTGTCAGTGACCTAATTGTTTACCCATCAACTGAAATAAGGCTTAATCCCCAGCTTGGGGGTTTCTTCAATGATACCTGCATATGTGATTGTGCAAAACTCTAGGCCAGATCTCAATAAACAGTATGCACTGTCTTAACTTCATCCAGGTCCATCAAATGCAATCCATGTGCTGTGACAACATCACCAATAACCTATGGCATGATCCAGCACATACACCTTCCTGATACTGTAGAACACACAGTTCAACTTACCCTCCACATGGCCTGTGTTCCCATACAAGGGAGTACATCAACATGCATCAGCCTGAGTTGGGGGGACAGCACTTGATGCATGTAAGTATAGAAACATCCTGACTCTCCTCGACTGTGAGGTAGACCAACTTGTCATCATGGGCCTCGTCTGCATGTACACTAGTAATATTCCAGGTGTGTGTAACAGACCTGTGTGAGTTGTTACTGCTACATCAAGTCCATTACATCTGATAGATGTCCTCAAAGAGGTCATTGCGGGCATGCATGATGAAAACAGTAGCATCTTGTGGATCTTGAATAGGTCAAGGCATTTGACAAAACTCCACAATGAAGCATTCAATCAACATTGTCAAACAACGTATTTATAAACATTTATATAATATTGAGAAACAAAACCCTACAAATGCCCTGACCAGACATATTTTTAGTAATGTAGGGCATATGTTATCTTTCTTAGTTCTGGAACAATATCCCACTGACATTAGGGGGGGTGGTCCCTGGTCACTCATTTTAGAGGAAAAAGAACTTAACTGGCAGTTACATCTGAACGCTTTTGGTTTTCCTGGTCTGAATGAACACTGCAACATTAAATGCTTATTGAAATTAAAGTCTTTAGAAAGATGATTCATTAATTTTACATACACAACTATATATATATATATATATATATATATATATATATATATATATATATATATATATATATAGTTTTAATTTTTTTGTATATAGATATTTATTTGTTGTGAGATAATGAACAAGGAAGTGATGTCATGTTCTTTTTAATATTTAAGTGATATAATTTCCTTTATTGTCTGATGAAGCTTACTTATTGCGAGTGGACGAAAGCACTAACCTCAATAAATTGGACTTTGTGGAGTTTATAATCTGCCTCTCCTTTTTAGTTTTCTGCAGTTCGTGTCTGTGTTTCTCATGGATTTACTTCATTTCTATAAACATCACATTTAAGACTCTTTAATAGGTCCCATGAGTCCTTTAAAATATTTTAATTTCCACCCCACAATTTTTTTTATCTTAGAATACAAAAATTTGGCAATGGTATCTGTCTTCGACCCATTTGCTGCAGTTTTGGCCGAAGTGGGGGATTTTCCAAATCCTTTTGTACCTTCAGAATAGCAAAGAAAGTTGGAATAATAAGGTCAGCATTATATAAGTAGTCAAAAACTTT
Source organism: Protopterus annectens (assembly GCF_019279795.1). Classification (NCBI taxonomy): domain Eukaryota; kingdom Metazoa; phylum Chordata; order Ceratodontiformes; family Protopteridae; genus Protopterus; species Protopterus annectens. The sequence goes on from NC_056741.1 coordinate 514,923,610, forward strand.
TTAATTTAACAAGCCCATATGACATAACTCCCTGAGAATAAAATCTATCTTATAATAGGCTAAATTAATATCATTCTTAAATACTATAGTGTACTTATGAATATCATTAAGAATTTTCATCATTTTACCAGTATAAATAATGCTAGCAATAAGCATTGTCCCACCCCTCCCATCTAGACCATCTTCATCACTCTAAGGTCCCCATTCCCTTGAATCTATTTTAGTACATTTTTGTCTTCCACAGTCAAATTGGACTTAAACTTATTTTCAGTAAGCCCGCCCCTTAGGTGACTCACCAAAACCATTTCCAGGTACTTTAATTCTGCATGCAATGAGGAGTTAAAGGTGTTTTTCTTATATAATTCACCACCTTCTTTTTCAGAGTGTTTACTCCCAGCAAACAATATTTCAAAATTCTTCTTCCTCAAAAATGCTTTAAGTCTATTAATACTTTACTGATGACACCCTTCCTTCTAGGGACAAAAGTAAAACACTTAGAAAGCAATGTAAAATTAACATCAGAAACTACCTCTGAACTATAGTTATAAACATTATTGCTGCCTTTCACATATTTACCCCTTCTTTAATTATTTGATGGTCACCTGGTATTAATTTCTCCCCCTTCCAATGTTGAGTGATATTAATAATTTAGGGTGAATGGTTCTGAATCCATGCAGACCTCATCAGGGGGTTACTCTAAAGGGTCATACAAATACATTGACTTATCATCTCTAGAATTATTCTGTTAAAATCTCTCTTCCCCATTTACCAATTGTCTTTCTAATATAGGTTCTTTCCTAGTCCATCCTCTTTAAAAAGAAAGTGCCTTTTTTGGTTTGGGGTAAGTTCTCCTTTCCCCATATTCCATATTGTCTTTTTCTAATGTCTTAGTTTTTTTTATGTTTGAGTAATTTTCATCAATACTGGCCGTAATATCATAATACTTTTTCTTTTATTTATCAACAGTAAAAAGCAAACCATTCACAATCCAAGTATTAACCTCTTGTTTTTTCTTGTATAAAAATGAGGTTTCACTCATTCTCCTTAATAATAGCCTTAACTATTTCTAGCCCACATGCATCAAATATTTTCAAAAGTTTACCATGAAAATCAATATCTTCCACTACATTGTTAGGATACTTAAATCCTCTTAAGTCTTTAGGCACTATACATTTCTTAACACACTGTCTCAAATAAGTATTTTCAACCAGCAATGTCTTGCATTTCAGCATAACTTCATATAAAAACAAACAATTAGAATCATAAGTTTGTCCATTTGCATTAATCACATCTACAGAATTCTGTAAATAATCATTGGAGAAACTATAATTTATATTTAACCAAACATTGGTGCATTGTTAACACAATGCAAGTTGTTATTAAATCTGCAAAAATAACAGTAATTACAGTTACCTTTTTGAAAAGTCCTTCTCAAACAGTCACCATTTATTGCTCATGGACTCCATTCCTTCCAGGCATATGGTCAGAAAGATTAGAAAAAGCTGCGATCCTGAAAATACTGCATCTCCCTCATTCTCTGCTACTCATCACCATCTTGAAAATCAACTGATTTCAACTCACTCTCCCATCTATCTCTCACCTGAATGGTCTCAACTGTTCTTGATTCCCAGGAAGAGAGCTGTCATTCAAAGTTGAAGTTAAAGTTCCAAATGCAGGGTAAGCAGTTCTACTAACTGTGAAATATGGCCAACCACTTCCCTCAGCTCACCAACAGTGTTAGAGTCCTTAAATTAATTCATAGCACCCTGGGATAACTTGCTTCCACTATCTTCAATGGACCAAAAACACAAAAGCAAGAAAGAAGTGCAACCCAAAGCAGAAACCAACAAAATCCAAAAGCACTCATGAAGCAGTATGTTCAGTTTGCAACAAGCAATTTATTAAAAGGCCAGCAAAAAACTTAATGCTTTTACTGAATCACCATGTTTTCATTTCAAGACTTCTTCAGAAAAAAATCACATAAAACTGTTGCATCCATATATCAAAAACTCCACCTATCAATTATACAACATGCAACAAAATTCAAACACTCAAAACAAGTTACAAATTTAAAAATAATAATCACAGTTCTGCTTATATATAAGAGATGCTATAAATAAATAAATAAATAGTGCATCCTATATATAAGATGAAAAACTTTTAAATTTATAAATACTACAAGTTGGTGTATATAAAAATTTTACATATAAAAAATGTTATGTAAGTAAGCTAAAATTTAAATAGTTTCTGCATTTCAAACAGCAAAATATTAATCTATCTTTCCTGCCATTTAGTGGCCAAAGCACAAAAGTGCAGGTGGACATAAATAAGAAAAAATAAAGTAGAATAATGTTACCGTATAACAAATGATTCTTCATCTAACTGACCTCATTTTTAACACTGAACTTATATTTAAATTCTCATTAAGTCCTGGGCTTCTGTTAGCTTCTAAGAATAATTGCCAGTACAGTTCATGATACTCCATTTTGTTTTCCCAAGAACTCCCCTTAAAATCAAAAGGAACTAATTCTATCACAAAAGAAAAAAAAAAAAACTTGTATTTTGCATTGGGGCAACCTTTCAAATGCTTATATAAACTATTTTTCTCATCCTTGGTTTTTATATCATAGTAATGTTCATATATTCTTCTCCTTAGGGTAGTTTTTGTTTTACAGCATACACAAGTAGCCAAATACACTAATCACTGACTATTGCAATTAGAAAAGGAAGTCCCTTTAATAACTTTGCTCCTATTTAAAAAAAAAAAAAAACACTTTCTTCGTGGGCAATATAGGTACACTGGGCATACATACCACAATTAAACATACCGATCTTTTTATTGTCCTTAACCTTACATTTACATGAAGTCATTTATATTCTTTGTCCTCTCCAATAAGTTATATTGAGGGGATTCTTAAAAAGTACATCTAAATCAGAAAACTGAGAACATTTTCTCCATTCCTTCCAAACGATCTTAGTAATTACATTGGCATCTCCATTTGTCACAAATATTGGTGTAAATGGTGGGGGTGGGGGGTTCCAAATCCTTGTTCACCTTGTGTACCTTTGGAAAAAAAAAAGTACTTTTTTTGGTTTGTGGTATGCTCTCCATTCCCCACATTCTATATTCTCCATTCTAAATTTCTTAGTTTTATTATGTTTGAGCACTTTTCATCAACTTTGTTTGCTATTCTGAAGGTACAAGAGGATTTGGAAAATCATGGGACCTATTAAAAAGTCTTTAAAATGAGGTTTATAGAAATAAGATTATTTTTGTAGCCATAGATTTGGTGGATTTATTCACCAATATACCCCATAATGAAGGTATGGTTTGGTTTAAAGAATATTTAAGGGAAAGGAAATGCATCTCAGACAATGATATTCAGCTTTGTGTATAGACCTTATGAATTTAGTGTTAAAAAATAATTTTCTCCAGTTTGAAGGAAATTTTACCAACAGAGGTCTGGTGGCTAGTTGAGTCCCCACTTTTGCAAAGCTAATACTTTATGTATAGGAAAAGAAATATATTTATAATTCAAATTACAATGGATGTTGGACCTTATATAATAAATTCCTGGATCAGATCTGTATTTTGTGGGTGGATTCCAAAGAAAAGTTAATGCAATTTATTAAATATATTAATGAAACTACCTATTTTCCTAGATTTGCCCATAAAATAAATGAAGGAGGTATAAATTATTTGGATGTGCGTATTACCAAAGCTGTTAAAGACAAGAGGTTTAAGTCTAAGATTTATAGGAAAAATACTTTCTCTAACCCTTATTTATATTATACATGTGACCATCCTTTTAGGCAAAAAAGGAATATAGTAAAAGGAGAATATGGCCATACAAGTACAATGATATCGGATAACAATGATTTTGTCCAGGAAAGTAGAAATTTGAAGATTATGTTTCTTGAATGGAAATACCCAGAGAAACTAACAGATCAGGTATAGGAAGAAGTTATAGTGGGTAGAAAAGAGAAATATTTACCCATACTAGGTGTGGGTGAAGCTGGTAGAAATGTTAGCATTGGTAAACATATTGATGAAAAGGGTCAGAGTATTGATGGTGCCTTTGTCATAGAATATAATGAGGCTGCCAAAGTAATGCAGGAAATTTTCTCAGTTTTCTGATTTAGATGTGCTTTTTAAGAATCCCCCTCAATATAACGTATAGGAGGGCCCAGAACATAAAGGACCTGGTGGAACGTAAGTTTAAGACTAAGAGCAATAAAAGGATGGGTATGTTTAAGTGTGTTGTGTGTGCCTAGTGTACAAGTGTTTTTTTTTTTTTTTTTTTTTTGACAAGTGCTTGAGAAGAAGTTATCAAAGGGACTTCCTTTTCTAATTGCAGTAGTCAGGAGTTAGTGCATTTGGCTACTTGTGAATGTTGTACTGCATTCTACATAAGTAAACCAAAAAGCACTGTAGGAAAAGAATATATGAACATTATTATGATATAAAAACCAAGAATGAGAAATATAGGTAATATAAACATTTGAAAGGTTTCCCCAATGCAAAATATAAGTTTTTTGTGATAGAATTATTTCCTTTTGATTTTAAGGGGGGTTCTTGGGAAACAAAATTGAGTACCGTGAACTGTACTGGCATTTAATCCTGGAAGCTAACAAAACTCCAGGACTTAAATAGAATCTGCGTATAAGTTCAGTGATAAAAATTAGAGCAGTTAGAATTTGAATTATTTATTATATGGTAACATTTTTGTACTTTATTTTTTCTAATTATGTCCACCTGCATTTTTGTCCTTTGGCCATTAAATGGTAGTAAAGAATGATTAATGTTTTGCTGTTTTAAATGCATAATTTTTTTTAATTTTTTACTTTACTTACATGAAATTTTTATATGAAAAAATGTATGTGCACTAACTTCTAACATTTAGAAATTTATAACTTTTTCATCTCATGTATAGGATGCATTATTTATTTATTTATAGCATCTCATATATAAAAAGTACTGTGATTATTTTTTAAATTTGTAATTTTAGTGCTTGACTATTATTGGATGGTGTATAATTAATAGGTGGGGTTTTGATATATAAATGCAACAGTTTTGTGTGAATTTTATCTGAAGAAGTCTTGAAATGAAAACGCTGTGATTCAGTTAAAGCATTACTTTTTTTATGGCCTTTTAATAAATTTTTGATTTTGCATTGGACATATTGCTTCACCAGTGCTTTTATATGCCTGGTTAGGTATCTACCAAAGGGGGCATCGCACTCAATGATAGGTCTGACGAATTATGAATACAATGGAACAATGACTTCCTTGGACTTGACTACTGTAGACATACGATGGTCAAAGGCTAGATTACTGTATGTGTGTTTTCCTAAGTCCCTGACTACTGGACCAACTCTAAGTGTTGTGTTGTCAATATGAAAGTTAACAGGGGCAGACGACTTCCCTAAGGATACTATTATGCATTTCTTGGCATTAATTTTAGTCCATGGCTCTGACACCAGTTGCTTGTCTGTGTCAACCCTTCCTGGAGAGCATGTGTGTCAGTGTGGGATTCCATGACAGTTCCTAATTTGCAATCATCTGCACATTTTGTCAGCCAGAAACACTGACATTGGCCTTGACTTCAGAGTAGTAAATGCCAAAAAGGAGCAGTCCTAGGACCGATCCATTTATGACTGGCCTCTTTGTAGAGGTGGACTTCCCAAGTCTAACTTCCTGGGTCCTGCCTGTGAGCCACTTGGCTATCCACCAGGTGACATACAGGTTTGTAGCTAACCTCTTGAGTTTGTCAACAATGCCTGAGTGGGGTATTGTGTCAAATGGCTCGCCCATGTCAATGTAGGTAGTGTGAACAATTTTGCTCTCATCCATCACTTTGTTGACTTTCTCAAAGAAGTCCACCAGGTTGAGTAGGCATTACCTGCCCTTGACAAAACCAAACTGGGTTCGGTCCAGTCTCTGTAGGTTTATTATATCACTATTAATCATTTCTATGATAATTCTTTCCATGGCTTTATATATAAGACCAGTGAGACATATGGTTCTGTGGTTTCCAGGGTCTGTAGATTGCCCACATTTGTGCAGAGTGATGGCTGTTGCTGTTCTCCATTCATGAGGAACAAAACATGTTTGAAAGCTACAGTTAAATAGCAATTCCAGAAGATCTGATAGGTCATGTTTCATGCTATTTCAAAGGCATCTTGGGATATTGTCTGGGTCCACTGATGCTGTGTTCTTGACAGATGCATATGTGCTACCTGTTCAGCTTATGCACACACTGCATACATAGATGTTTGATAACATTAATGGCATGTATATCATTCGTGACAGTATGCATTGTGCCATAGATACATGCCACACACACAAGACAGCTAACCTGTATTGCCCATACTGTCACATACAGGTATAATTGTGTCTCTCCTAGCACCTCCTGCAGCTACTACAGTACCAGACAGTGTGCGTAGTTACCCTCATAGAGTGTAGCTGTGTCATACTAGTCATCAAGTGTGTTTGTGCAGGCTCATCTATTATCACTCCGTATCATGTGTTATACCACAGGCATGGGATTAGTGGTGGTATTATTCTGATATTGTCCACAGTTGCGGTTGTTTTTTGTAATGCTTGCCATGATCCTTTAATTGTGGCCACCTTGCTGGAGACCTCTGATAAGAGTACATTTATATTCAGATATAACAGTTGCACAGCTTCTCAATATGCACCCTACCCCAATTGTATGTCAGATCCCTGATAGATGTCCTCTGCATTATTCATGTAAGGATGCTTATTTCACATAAACATCCTCACTGTTGTTATGTCACCATGTTTGGCAGTCACATACAACACAATCTCACTGTACAGTCTGTACTGCACCATATAGATATGTGTTTGTTGTTGCTGCCAAAACCGTCTTTCATTAGCATGCCCTCCTTTTCTGTACATGCTAGAGTTTCACCTGTACTCTTTCCCTGTGTTCATTCCTACAATTCATCTGTGTGTCCCTATTCAATACACACACTTCCCATGAGTGATCATTTTACATGGCATTCTCATGTCTTGTTACAGATCATTAAACCAGCTTCAGTACAGAATGCCAGGAATGGGCTATCACAATACTCTGCACTGTAGGTACACCATCTTATACTGTGTTTGGACCATATACTTAACATTCATACCTCTCAACTATCCAGATATTCCCAGGATGTGCAGATATTTTCCTTATTAAATATGTGGCTTTCTGCCATATCACTGGGATGATCTCTGGACTAATGTCTCAATATTACATACATTTGGGTGCATACCTCAAATCTGTGCTGATCTGTGCAGAATGTCCATTTCTTTTTTCATATTTATGATCTTTTCCTCGAGACACTTTTTTCCTGGAAAATTATTGGCATGTCATTGCAGAATGCTGTCAGAAACTGATGACTGACATTTGAGTTTCAAACTTCATGGTCTTCAGAAAGATAATGCTACTGTACAGCCTGTATATTCTATCTACTTCCTAAGTCTGGAAGTGCAATATTAAACATCTGTCCCTATTTCTGGCCCTTTGTCCCACCATCTTTATGGCTTTGTCCACATTTCTTGCTCTAAGGGGTTGATGCTGTTACATTCTAACATATTCCTATGAGGCAGCTATGCCACATATGTCCCTATTACTGGTTATTTGTCCTCTTATTAAGTTGGCCTTTGTGGAGATGTGTTACACTAACTGCTATTTGTAAAGCCCCTGTGATCACTGTGGCATTCTGTGCAAATCCATGCACTGTAGATGCTCTGCCTTACACAGAATCTTTATCCACATTCAATTAAAAGGTTCTGCAGCCAGCAACACTGTTGCGAGCCATGCACCTCATTAATATGCAATAAGTGCTGACATGCTCTGCACACCATTGGGTTAACATGTAAACACCTTATAAGCTCTGCACGAACCCTACATGGAGTTTATTGAATGTTTCTTCATTCAAAAGTAAAAGGAGAAAGCAAGAAATTATTTGAAAAAAAGTGGCTCAGTTTAGTGTAACATAACGGTGTTTGAAATACAGATGATATTCATAGTAATTATGAAATGCATTTAGGCTATCTGCAATGTCAGTGAATGAACACAGCCAAGCTGTGATTCACAGATCCATTTATACAAATAAGTGATGACCCTGAATGAGCCTATGTTCTAATAATGATATGTAAAGGAGGACTGATGTAACTCAGTCTATGATAATAACTCAAAGCTGGTTTACATTGCCTTTATTGAAGTTGGTTCATCATTTACTGTTGGATTAAAAGCTGAAAGAATGCTTTGTTTCCCTGGATGGTTTTTTATGTGGGTTCAGTCTATGATAATGATGCATTCTTTACACCATTAGCGATTCATAGAGAAAAATTCCACTTGTTCGCTCTGTTTGCAGATACAGTATATGAGGGGAAGTCTCACCAAATGTATTTGAGCTATAGGCCATAATAATGCTGTCACTTGTTGCTAGTTTTACTATTTCCAGATGTGATTTGCTTGTTTTTGATGAAAAAAAAATGCACCCACTGGCACTTGCCAGCCAAGAAGGTGAAAATATAAACAAAGGATAACTCATTATAACTTTGACAATCAAGAAGACCTTGATAGATTCAGATTGGACAGGAACATTGAAATGGTCTTTGTGGGTATGTTTGACTCCCATAGTGATACTGGAGGAATGTGAGGAGTTCCTGTCCCTATGGATATAAAGGTATGTGCACCTGCCACAGGGATCTTCCATTGAGAGACTAGGTATATGTTAGGGATTTCTCAGACTTCTGCCTCTAAGATACTCTGGCAGTTCCTGGATGTACTCTTGGCACATGTGTATCAGCACATCTATTTCTGGGTGTCACCTCATGACTGAGGCAGAATAATGGGGTTCAATGTTTCCTATAAGTACTTGGTGTGATAGATTGCACCCAGGTTGCAATTATGGCCCATTCTGATCCACAGGATAAGCATTACTACCCTGGGAAGGGCTACCATTTGATCAATTGCCAAGTAGTGTGTGACACATGGTTGTGCATCACCAATGTATATGCCAGGCATCTTGGCAGTTCACATATACCTCTGGCATACTAGCTTACTAGCTCACTCTACCACCTTTTCCTGCATGGTAGGATCATCTTGTTGGTAAGTGGAAAAATATGTTTATATTGTTTTAAGTAGTTATTCATATTAGAATGTATTGCTGAAAACATTTTTTTTTTATTTTGTCTTTTGTCTCCATCAGCCTGTTCTTTCTCTCTCGCATTTTTTTTCTTCAGGTGATGTTGGATATTCACTGTAGCAGTAGCTATGGACCATGACACCAGTGAGAAATCCAAGTAGAGATGCAGAGGAGACATATAACACACCTCTGTCCCAGACCTTTATTTTCATTGACAGGGTCTTTGGCCTCCTGCAGAACCATTTCAGGTACTTTGATGAGTCTGAGAAGGTCCTTCAGTATGACTGAGCTACTGCATGCTGGATGTTTACTGCCTGATGCATTCTGCATAACATGAGCATGCACTGGTCTGGTGGTGAAGTGACCCATGCTGGCACTGCAGCTACCAGTTCCAGTCCCATTAGTATCAATGATGACCAGCCAGCAGCAGTAGTAAGGGACCCTATGCAGCAATCTGCTGCATGGTATATGGCTGTGCAGGTACAGTGGCAGCATCTAGACCAGAACTATGGATCATGACATTCAGGTTACCTGTTTCCTTTCTTGTTTGGATTCATCAACGCCTACACTAACTGTACACCATTCTGAGTGTACAGACAATAGAAACATAAATCACATCTTCTTCTTCCTAATTTCAGTTGTTCTACTGATTTTTTTGCAGCCTTAAATGTCGAGGGGGATTTGCAAAGGTTACCACAAAGTGTAGATTAGAAGCTTACTTAGTGCAATTTTTCTGAGTTACTAGAAAGCACAAAAATCTGGTAGGGATGTTCTTTACAGATCATATATACATTGTGCACTTCATGTAGACATTAATGAATCTGATGCATGCAGTGATATCTGTGGGCTAATCTGTGTGGTGCATGGTCTGCTATCACTGTTCATCTGACATACTCTCTCGTCATAAAATGTATATATTTTTCTTTAGGAAAGTTACTTATATTATTGTTAGTTAAAGTAATGCTTGAGTGCACACTGACTGCTGTTCTATGATGTGGCAAAGCATCATATAAAAATAATTACAGTTTTCTCTGCCTTGATGAGTAACTTCTGCTATGGTGCTTTACGTAAATATAGAAGTACTGAATGTCCTCAGCATTTCATTATCTCACAAGATAATGCATTTCAGTTTAATTAAATCATACAATACTGTTTTTATATTATACTTATACCACTTCTTCTCACATTTTGTGTGCTGCAGGTATAGCACATCCTATTTGTTTCATATTGTCATATACAGCATCTTGTGACTTAGAGAAATAAGAACTATCATCATTTGTGCAGTGGTGAAGGTGAAGTGGAAATGTAAGTTTATATGGCAGAATACTCATTTTAATCTGTAATTCTCTTATTTTGTTTCTCCTGAAAATAATCATGTATTAATACTTTTTTATTTTGTAGGTACCTATAATGATGGCAATGCATATAGAATTTGTCATTTTTCCACCTTTCCTTGATGGTGTACATAGTAGGTTTACAGGGATGAAATGCATATATTTGCAAAGTTGCTTCCACCCACCCCACACAGTATGTATTTATTTATGTTTTTATTTATTTTTGTTATCACCTTTCAAGTTAAACATTCAGCTGTGTTTTTGAAGGTGAAAGTGTAAAGTTACAGAATTGTCAGACGTGATTCTCAGTAGTTCAAGATCAAATGAGTCATACAGATCTCCTAAAATAGTCCACATGGTGGTACAAGTAATTTTGAATAGGGGGTACCATGAAAACTCTGAGGTAAGTTGGTCCAATATTATGACCTACTTGATGCAGGTGATCCTGCAGACATTGATCTGACAGTGCTGTATAACTGTGATAGTGACCTTGAATGGGAGTTTCTGCTAGGTGTACAATATACGATATGGCCTGCATGAAATCTATTGTGCTTATTTGAATTGTCTACTTATACTGCTTTCCTGAGAAGGCATGGCATTATCATGTGATCTTTCCCCATCTGTCTGTACTGTACCGCATTCTCTTCCCCTTGCAACACTGAATCCAGCTTGGCTATAACCTAATTAGTGTACCAATGGATGTGACACCATGATACACATCAGTGGGACCATGTGCTCTTTCCAAGTAGTGCTTGAAATCCTCATGCATACCCTGGAAAACTCTGACCATTTCCAGCTCTGTGGCAGTGCTCTGACTTTTAACAGTATCATGGCACATTTCCTATTTGACAGCCAATACTTTATGTGTTCCCTGGAGTAGCTGTAACAAATGTGTGTGCCTGGTTCCACTTTGTAAATGTGCCTCTGTGGAAACACTTACCTCTGAAGGTCTGCCATAATCCTGAAAGTGTTCCTAAGGGTTTGTAGACACTGGTGTTGAGGTACATGCTTTTTCCTCCTTGTACAATGCTGAGTGTAATGTCATCATATGCATGACTTTGAGATGTACTGTCTCTTCCTGTGAGGTTACTAACTTGTTTTGGGGTCTATGATCCTATCACTAAACATGGGGACTGCATGCCACTTCACTCAGACTGCCTCATAAATGTAACTGTATTATCATCATTATCATCACCAATACCCATTCTGCTGCTGTTATCATCCAAATTTGTTGCTATCGTTGAATTGTTTGTTTCTGATGCTGACCCTATAAAAATTATTTGAAAACATTACGAATAGTGAAGTATTATACACTATAGTATGCTTATAAAGGGGTGAATGGACACTTACCATGCACACTGCATTCATTGCCATTGTATGCTGATATACAAGGTACACCTACTAATAATTAATTGTAACATGTTTAATGTGATCATTAATTATTAGCATTCAATTGTCTATATAAATATAGGTTACTGTTTTTACACCAACCTTCATGAGCAGATGAGTGTTGCTACAGCAGACATTGGTAATATCAATGAGTGTCCACACTACCTCCAATTATTCCTGTGACACCATCTTCTGTGTCATAGTCATCTCTGTGGAGATGTGGTAGAAGGTATTTCTCATCTGGTGTTAATTGAATAATTGTTGGAGCCACTCCCTCTTGCATAATGGTACAGGAAAATGCATTCTGCTTGGCTTTGATTTTAGTATGTCCTACCATATCATTTGCCCTCTTCTTGTACTGTGCTAAAGCTCAGTTCTTTCCACTGACTGCATTAATATCAAGAAGTACTCGATTACAAGGCTTTGATCCTCTCAGCCTGTTTGGGCCCCTCTTTACCAAATATATGTTTTCCATATGTTTTTCATATGTTCTAAGAGCTGCTATATAAATGCCTGATAAAAGAGGGTCCCAGTCACAAAGTGAATTTTTTTTGATGTAATCAGCTTTTAATCAGCAAAACACTGGTCAAGTGTGCCTGTCACCCTCATTAAAGAAATGTTAGCTAACACAAACCACATAGTTATAAAGAGACATCTCAGTGTAGCCAAGTAAAATTAAAGTATGTTGCTTACAGTGCTTTCAGGACTACCATTGTCATGTGTTCATAATATGGCCATGTTTTTATTCATCACTGCCACTCAGAAATCTTCCAGTAAAGACACATACATGTTGATGTCCATACCACTACATAACTTCAACATTATTAATTAATTAATTAAGTAGTTGATTAATTAATTAATTAATTAATTTGTATAATTAACTTTTTACAGCAGCAATTATTAATTATTATTAATAATTAATTAATTATTAATTAATTAATTAATTCATTCATTCATTCATTATTTTGTTGGATAGGCTTGTTAGAAAGAAAAACAATCTCAGTCGCTTTTTTAGCGACTGTAGAAGCGCTTAAAACAAAGCACTCCTACAGCTGTGATCTTTGCAGGGCTCTTCCTGCCCCAATCCCCACCCCTTTCATGAACTGCAGCCAATTGCTGCACAAATTAAAGCACCTGGACCTAACAGGCAGCAACTTTGACTGCAGGTTCGGGTTGCTGACGTAACTGAATTGCCGTGGAAAAGCTGGAAGTAATTGCAGCTTTTCCACGGCAATTCTGTGCAACTGAAAAGCGGGACTCTTCAAGTCCCACTACTTTGCACAGTGAGAATGGGATGGCAGCTCATCCCGTGAATGTCCCGCTGACAACGGGCTGGGTGGCAAACTTAAGGCTCAGCAGGAAAGAGAGTAGCAGGGCTGCTTGAATCTTCTGGTAAGTTATGAGTGAGGTCCCCTATAATTAATATATTTTTAGTAATTTTGTTGCTAATTTTCTTACTCTCTCCCTCTGTGTGTGTGTGTGTGTGTGTGTGTGTGTGTGTGTGTGTGCGTGTATACATATATGTATATATATATATATATATATATATATATATATATATATATATATAATATATATATATTCTTTCTTTCTCTCTCTCTCTCTATATATATATATATATATATATATATATATATATATATATCTATATACCCTTCATTCGATCCAAATTTCAAAACATTGAACCTCTGATCATCAAAGACCAGAGGATCAAAGTTTTGAAATATCAAACCTTTTAAAAAAAAGTTAAATGTGAAAACTTCTTATTTCACGTTTTTGCTAAGAAAACAGTAAAGTTCCCAAATGAAGGGAATTTATATTTATAGCCTTTTGAAATGTATATATAGATGTATACACTACTTAACTGAAACAAATGAGGTGAAATTATTACATTAGTCAAACAAAAATGAGAAATATGTCAGTGTATAACTTCAGTACATTTTCTTTACTGGTCGCAAGAAAGCATTTTTACAGAATTGTAGATGAAAGAACTATAGGGAAACCATTACACTTCAAGCAAATGTAACAGATTTGTCAATATAAACAGTTATTTTGTGTTTAGCTGATTTTTTTAATACATCTTTACATTAGTGCAATAGGCGAAATCCTGTCTGTTACATAATAATGCTTACGAAGAGAAGAGAGCATGGTAAGTATGTTTTGTGGACAATATCTTTTTGCTTTCACTTGGCTCGTCAGAACTGTTGAATGAATTTATCAACTACTTGCATGGCACTACTGTTTTTTTTAAATTTACCTGTAAATATTCTGCTGTAGAAGTGGAGTTCTTAGATGTTAAAATCAACAAAGGAGACCCTTAATAGTATGTATAGTAGTGTCTACAAAAAATCCATTGGGAAGAACAACTTCCTGCACAAAAATAGCATGCATCCGAATCATGTCACGCAGAACGTTTTAAAAGGGCAGATTTATAGAGTAATGCGATTGCACAATGATAGCATTCTGTTGGGTTTAGCTCTTGACTCTCTCAAGCATTACTTTTTAGACAGAGGCTACAAAGAGGCAGAGATTGATTCTCAAATTAATGCTGCATGGGAAGAAAGGGAAGGGAAATGTAGAGTCTATTTTAGCAACCACTCTCCACCTGATGCTCCACAAGCAACTGTAGCTGTGAGCGATACTTTCAGAATATCTCTACCTTACTCTAGTGACATCAATAAATATTGCGAGGTCATTGAACAGAATTGGAATATCCTGCATACAATAGATTAATTGAAAGGCACTATAAACAGCACACCACACCACACTTTGCATTTAAAAACAATAAGTCCTTGAAGAGACATTTGTGCTATAAATCACAACTCTGTGTCAAAGGGCCACAGTCTACCAGGTATGGGACTTTTTCCTGTAGATCATGTTCAGCTTGTAAATATATACTTATACCTATATACATTCTCACATTAACTTTAAAATCAAACTTGATTTTTATGCAGATTGCAGAACTCCAAATATTGTTTATTTTACAAGCTGCCAGGTCTGTTATGCCTTCTACATAGGCAAAACTAACAGGCCACTGAAGGACAGGCATCTCAAACACTATAGGGACATTAGGAACCAGAAAGACACAAATGCCTTAGCATAACACATTTGTTTGCATGGCTCAAAACACACTTTTACATTCTTTGTACTCCAGATTTTGGATGTTAGTATTATAGGGGGTGATACATTTAATAAAACAGAAAGGGCTAAACAGAAATGGATCCTGCTCTTGAATGCAGAGAAACTGCCTGGTTTAAATGATGTTTCTAACCTTAAACCATTCTTAAAAGCACATCCACTTAAACATTAATGTTGTTTTGAAACTAAGATTTTATTTGTATTGTTTCCCTTGCATTTATAACAATTGTTGCATTGCTTGCGTGTGTGAAACTTTTAGTTAATTCATTAGATTTGCATATGATAGCTGATTGGTTTTGCTTTCTTTTCAAACACGTCTTTTACTTGTTTATTAGTCTGAAGTGATAGTGTTATTGTGAAAGTGCTCACTTTTATTACTTTCTATTTTGTTTAATAAATACAGATTTTTGGTCAGCCATGTTAGTTTGGTGCTTGTTTTTACTTCAAGTTTACACAGTTTTCTTGTACCGCCCCTTTCACCTGTTCCTGTGTATTTTTGCTTTTTGTGGACACTATCCTTTGTATGTTGATATTCTTTTTAAAAAGAGGGCTCCTATTGAAATGTTGAACTCAAAATGCCAAGTGCCGACAAGCTGTAAAAATAAGTAAATAAAATAGACTGAAAACCCAGGAAAAGAGTAAATCTTGAAGATCGCTCTTCTCCTTTAAACTGTTTTTAGCAGGGGGACATTGTATACAGTTGCAAAGCTATTAGTGCTAATGTTTAAAGGATTGGTACTTTGTGGCAGCAGTTTGTATTGGAAAAGTCTGACAACTTATTTTAAGTACATTGTAAATTGTTTCCCCTTTATAGCTTAGATGAAATCTATTCTCAACAGAAAATGTGTTGCTTGCTTCAAATTTTGCCAAATCAATTGCAATTCTCAAATTTATGCCAAAACAGAAATTATGCAGCTTGTAAGAACTGACAGAAACAGTAAGCCATGTTAGGAAATAAATGGTTTTCAGTAAAATAGAGGTTGATTCTATCTATAGAACACAGGGTTGCGATTTCCTCAGTTACC
Source organism: Protopterus annectens (assembly GCF_019279795.1). Taxonomy (NCBI): domain Eukaryota; kingdom Metazoa; phylum Chordata; order Ceratodontiformes; family Protopteridae; genus Protopterus; species Protopterus annectens. The sequence goes on from NC_056741.1 coordinate 514,939,660, forward strand.
TTATAAAGAAGGTACAGTGGGATATTATATAAGCCCTTTACATATGAAACACTACAACTGTATCAAATGTGAAGTTTCCATATTTGTTCAGGACCACATTACCTCATGACAGATTCATAGAGATCTGTAACCTGAGCTCACTCAACATCTACTTATCCTGAACAAGACAAACTATCAAGCCTAAGCCTGCTACAGGACATCACAGATGACCACATAAGACTCCAAAATTCATTTGAGGATCTACTTATTATTAAAAATGCTTTATTATGGGAGATTTCTAGTCTTAACTAATATGGTCCCTATATGTATCAACCTTATATTAGCTTTATCCCTGTGCATGTATATCTATAAACTCGTAAACGTCGATTTTGAAATATTTAAACTCATTCAGTCAAAGAGTATGACTTCAAACATTTCAAATGGACATACTTCCTATGGCAGCCTATTCAAATCCAGTTGTAACATCATCAGACCTAACACTGACACAGCTGCTATTTACACAAGTTTGATTCCCACATGGTTAAGCCCCTAGATCAGGCTATCACTACTAAGCCAAATGCAATTAAAAAACTAAGAACTCACCACCTTGATGGTCAACCTGCTTAAATAACTGTATAACAACAGAAAAAAGTTATCAAATAATGTAACACATCTAAAATTCATCATATTAAATCCTGCATTAGGAATTAAGGTCAGGAACTAAAAATTACTATGAAGGCTAATAAGGAAAATCATGAAGTTAAATTTACTTCAAAACCCAATAATAATAATAATATATATATATATATATATATATATATATATATATATATATATATATATATATATATATATATATATATATTTAATTACATTACAGAACCCACAATGTGAAAGTAGCAGACTCCAAATCCGACTTCAGACCAGTGACAAGTGGAGTACCACAGGGTTCAGTCCTGGGTCCTCTCCTGTTTGGTATCTACTTCTCTGAAGTACAGACTAACTCAGAAGGTCTTTGGCTAACAAAGTTCACAGATGATTGTAAACTAGGAGCCATAATAGAAACATAGAAACTCCTAACGATGTGGACATCCTACAAAAGGGCCTCACTAAGACAGATGCCTGGTGTCAAAGCCATGGCCTCAAGCTCAATGCCAAAAAGTGCATTGTCATCCCCTTTGGTAAAAACTCTGTACCCATGAACTACAACATAGGCGGTAGTATACTTAACACTGAAAGTGTGATAAGAGACCTTGGGACACAGGTGGACAGTAGTCTCTCCTTTGATAATCACATCACCACAGTAGTCAGGAAATCCTTCTATGTGGCACACCTCATCACAAAAGGTTTCTCATCTCATTGTTCCCCTCTACTCATCACTCATTAGACCCATTATAGAGTACAACGCCCCTTTTGGTATGTACCTCACAAGACATCTCCAACAACTGGAAAGGCCGCAGAAATACCTCACAAAGAGGATTACCGGCCTCAAACAGATGCCCTACACTGACTGTCTCAAAAAACTCCATCTTTACTCTGTCACATATCGCCTACTCAGAGGTGATCTCTGCATAACATACAAAGCTATGTCAAACCCAGAGCTGTTGGACATGCTCCACTTAAAGAAATCCCAATCCCCCCGAGCTACACGCTCTAGGGACCTAAACTTTGTCACCACAATAAACAGAACATGCTGGAGGGATAGATTCCTGTCCCAGAGACTTCCCATACTCTGGAATAAACTACCTATATATATATATATATATCAAACAAAGCTCCACATTAGCACTCTTCAAGAAAAATCTTGATGATTGGATGGGAAATAAGAAATTCACCCCGGAATCACCTCTGTGGGTCTGTTTGACAGTGGCACAGGAAAATAATGTTCTTGGGTGGCAAAAGCCAGGGTATCTTTTTGGCTGAGTTTGTATGGGCCCCACGGCCGATAGCCTAGTACCTACCTATGAACCTATGAACCTATGAACATCAGCAGCCAGCAGACATAAGAAATATACTAGTGAATAAATTTAGTGCAAACCATTTAACAACTATATTCTTTCTACATATTCCCAAATCACTTATACATTCTAATATCACACAGAGACATGTATTGAAGGGCTCTCTGTGTCCAAAATCCTTCTTGGGGCCAGATAATTTACCCACATGATGTATACGCAGTGCCAAACATGCTCCTTAAACTGTTTAACCTGTGTTTAGCTAGACAATTTTTCCATGATGTACAGTGAGCTTCACTGGTGATGGCATTAATAAAGATGCAAAGAACTATAAACCAATTAGCCCTGCTAGTCTGAGTTGCAACACCATGGATCATATCATATCATATCTGATACAATAAAAAATATCAAAATCCCTATCAGGCTATACCCACACCAGTTTGGAGTTCATTAAAGGGTGATCCTGCCTTTTCAAATTAGATACCATCTTTGATAAGAACACTTAGACTACCAGGAATGGTCATTTTATAATGACATCCTATTTGGATTGGATCTCACATGTGTATTCAACACCATATCCCATGATATCACTGTCAATAAGCTAAGCGCCTCAAAAATAGATCTATATGTCATGAGGCAGGCAGCTGACTGGCTAAAGGATAGAATACACATTGTTAAGGAGGCAGGTACCTCATTGGAATGTTGGAAGGCATCTAGTGGTGTGCTCCAAGGTTCAGTGCTAGTATCTCACCCTATTTGGTGTACTTCTCTGAATTCTAGACCAGGAAATGGGAACTTCATTTAAATAGGTTTGCAGATTGTCATAATTGCTTCTGATGCTCATTCCATATAGCACAACTAATTTACCCTCATAAACAAGGGACTTAAATTAAAAGTAAAAAGTGCAATACTAACATGTTAAGTGAAAAGTATAGTCATTACCACATTCCACACTGATAATGTAGTCAGGGAGCTTGGAAACTGGATGAGGAATTCCCTCCCTTTTGATCACTATGAAGAAAAAGTAGTCAAAAAATTTTCCTTAAAAAAAACAGCATATTTAACCATGTCATCCAATTAAAAAATATTATCCCTCTGTATGTAGCCCTAATTGTACCAGTTGCTGAGTACAATGCTTTCTTTGGATCTTATAAGCAATTGAAAAAGACATATGCATTCCTAACCAAGAAATTATTGGCTTAAAGTCCTTGTTCTAAAAGGACAGGCTTGAAGACCTAAATCTTTATTCGTTTTATTATAGACACCTTCAGGTTGACCTATGCCTTCTGTTGTGTCATTAGTTAAGCCATCTTCCTTCATTTCATGTATCTTCACAAGTCAAATAGCTCCACCAATACATGCAAACATTCTGTACATAATTTGGTCTGGAGAGCCATATTTTTTACCTAGCATCTCACCTGAGGAACAGACTTCCCTGTCAGGGTAAATGCAGTGACACCCTAGCATCTTTCAGTTTTAACTTGTACAATTGTATTTAAACTCAGGCATTTAATCCATGACTGACCTGGGTTGATTTTATTAAGAAGGGGGATACAGAATGAAGGTGGGCACTGGCAAGGTATAAATCATTCTGTGATTCAGTTTCCTTGTATTCCCCATGATCCTAGAATGCTGCATTAACATACAATGAATCTTACTGTACTAGTGTCACTGAAACTTAACATAGATTTTATCTCAGTTTTTAGACTGCTTTCATTCTTATGTATACTGCATAATTAACCTACTCATGTAGAAATTACCAACTTTGTTCATCTCGGTTTTCTACTACATGGCATCATTCAAACCTTTAATTATCCTAACAGTTACGCCAAGGTATCAAAAAATTTAATCCAGTGAGGAAACCATGGGAAGAAAATGAGTGTTTAATACTTGGAATATATACTTGGTATCTATCTATCTATCTATCTATCTATCTATCTATCTATCTATCTATCTATCTATCTATTTTTATATCTATCTATCTATCTATCTATCTATCTATCTATCTATCTATCTATCTATCTATCTATCATCTAGCTACCTGTAATTTAGGGTGAGAGGCTAGTCACTTGAAAAAATGCTTAAAGTTAAACTTTTTGCATTTCTGTGTTACAGGCATTATGTTAGGCATTTTGGATTGTCTTTGTGGAACTCAGTGATTTGTAGCAGAAATACATTTTAACTTTCATAACTTATTTCGTATTAATTTGTTCCATCTTTTCCTGCTTACTGCTTATTTTATTTCCCCTTCAATATTCCATATCCCTTTGTATGTCACATATAACATTTTCCTAACCTTTTTGTTTGCCTCTGGTTTATATTACTCCCTACCAAAACAAATGTATAAATGCAAATTATATGTTTTGTAATTATGACAACCTTTGTTTTCATTATATATCACCCACCTTTTAAATGTATTCAATGTTTACTCCTAAATAAAACTGAAAATACCTCTAGCATTTCTTTTTCTGTATTTTCTAGAAACAAATACACTGTTAAGGAATGGTAGTTTTCCAATGTAAAGCTATTTAACATATGTATCTTATGTGATATTTTCTACCTTTTTAAATTTCTTCTGTTAGGTTTTTTAACTACTGTCCTATTATACTTTCCCATTCTCCAAATTTCACACTCAATTCATTTATTTTCTTATATAATATTTGCCATTCACTCTCTTAATTATGCCAACCACTTAAGCTTTAATTTGTTTAACTGTAATCCAACTTTTTTAAACATTTTTTCAATCCTTACAACAATCTCATTAATCATTCAAAGTTGTTTATTAGCCACAACAACCAAACATCATTTGACAAACACATAGGTATTGCAATTCCTTTCTTCCCCTGCAGTCTTGTTTTTGCCTTACCACAAGTGCACATTTCTATCATTCCATTCATCCTTAATACAAACAGACATATTCAAGAGGCATCTTTGTTTAGCTCTGGAACTTATTTTTATTTTTATTCCCATCCATCCATCCACAATAACTTTAATCCACGATGTTTTATAACACGTCCTTGTTTCATTCATTATATTTTTCTTCAATCCCATATGCCTATATTATTTTCCACATTGCTTAATGACTCACCCTGTCAATTACTGTTGCTACATCATATGCTAATACATACACACCTCTTTGTTTTTCTTTCCATATCATAGCTATCACTTCTTTTATCATTACTAATATTTCTTTCACTTCTCTTTTTTTTTGCACCAGAACCCTATCATTAATAACTTCAGCCAATGCTTTCTGTATCTTCATTTTTGCAATATTCTCATAACAAATCTAATAATTTGTACATCCTGTTGTTACTGGCTTTTAATTTCCTAAATATTTCCTTTCTTATTTCTTCTGTAAAAAAATAATAATCACCCTACCACATACCTTTTCTTCTTTTATACCTTTTTCCAGTCACTTGTTCGATATTTGAATAAACACTCTTTTTTCACTTTCATCCATTCCATCACAATATCCATAACTTAGTCCATCCAGTCCTGGTACTGATTCTTTCCTTCCCTCCTTACACTTTTGTCCAATCCTTCCATTTTTGTTTTTTCTTTTCAATGTTTCCTAACATTTCTGGATATAATTTTCAATTCCATTTTAATACTTCTTCCCTTTTGTTATTTTAACTGATTTTGCCTAAAAAGGTAGAATTTCCTCTTGCTTTTCATTTTAAAAATAGTTTTGTTTCTATGTTGTATTTGCTTTCTCTTCTTTTTTCATGCAATTCTTCTATTTCTGTTACTCTACCACTACCATGTTTAATCTTTTTTATAACTTCTCATAGATTTATTTTACTTATTCTGCCTTATTTCATCTTTTCGTCAGTTTGTAGAAATATATTATTTTCCGTATACACCATCCACCAGTATGTTTAAATTTCAGACTGCACTCTCATTGTCATATATAAATTCCATAATGTCTGCATTCTTTGTTCATTTTATCCTTTTTTATAACCTCACCAATAAACCCTTTATTCATTTCCCTTTTTATTACTGTTCTATCATCTTGTATTATAGCCTATACTGTTTTGTGATCTGCAAATTCAGCATTTCCATTTCTTATCAATTCAATACACTCTATTGGCTATATCACATAACCTGTTATGCTTTTAATAATTACTATTCTGTATGCCTGTTCCTCATTTCCCTATTTTAACCATCCATAATATAATTTAATTTATTTAGTCAATGGGCTGCACAGTGGTGCAGTGGATAGTGTTGTCACCTCACAGAAAGAGATTCCGGGATTCAATTCTGGCCTGGGTTGCATTTTGTCAGCAGTCTTCATGTGCTTGTGGAGGTTTCCTCCTGGTGCTCCAGTTTCCTCCCACATTCCAAAGACATGCAGTAGTTGGACTGGATACTCTAAACTGGCCATAGGTGTGAGTGTGTGCAAGTGTGTGGTATAGAACTACCACGGCAGGGTAAACCTTGGCTCTAGATGATTGTCACTGTTGAAGTGACACCCCAACCCAATGTGCAAAAATGGGAAAAGGGCTGTGGATGGATGGACAGATGGATTTTATTTACTCTTTCTTCACTTTAATATCTTCTGTTATGCTTTCCTTTCTCCTTCCTTAAGTTAAAATGAAGTCTCCCACCATAATTATTAACATATTTTCCACTACATATTTATTTATTTCTTCAGACAAATTTCTGTGTGCATGTATCAGTATTATTTTACAAAACTGTCCCTTCTTTTCATATTACATATCTCCACCTTCCTAGGTACTACTACTGTAACATGTAATATATTTTCTTCAGTTCTGATCAGAATTCTTGTTCAGGAAAATGCTTCAGTTCCCACTGACCTTATTTCTCCATATTACCTTTACTCTTTCTCTTTTTTCCTTCTTCATACACCTTGTGTCCAACAAGCACATCATATATGCTTAATTACTTACACAATTCATTCTCTAAAAACTGTTATCATTTCATATACTATTTACATGTAATGCCAATATTACCTTTATCATAATTTTCATTTCTTTTCAATTTTCTTACTTCCAGTGTTCATGTCTCTTTCATCTTATAATATTCCCTAATTGACTTTTCATCATTTTATTTTTGTTCTTTCCATGACCCAATTCTTCATTCCTTTCATCACGTTCTAATACTGCATACTTGTATTTGACACCTCTGTGTTTGCAGATCATCTCCTGCTTCATTCACCTCTGCATTCCATTGTTTTCTATGTTCACTTCTACACTTATCTGCCAATACTAATTTGTCCTTCACAAATATATTCAGTAACATATTCATCTAATTGTCATTCTTCTCTACTATTTTGTTCATCATTTTCCCTTTCAAACAAGAAATGTATATTCTCATTACATTTTCTGCATACAGGTTTACAATTTCTGGTAGTAAGTCCCTCTCTCCACATTGTCCCCATTGTCCTGCATTTCTCCACAAAAGAAATGTGTTATTTTGCCCCTTGCATGTAACAGTGCTTTTTTTGCCATTTAACATAATTATACTTAGTACATGCTGTATTTTCTCTTTACTCACATTTAGTGTTACCCATACTGCCCACACTCATGTCAAAACTTTTCTTCCACCATGCACTTTGCTACAAATAGACAGTTGTTAATGGATATTCTACATATGATGTTTTGAAATGCATATCTAATTTTTTTTAATTGCTTGCTTAAATTCTGAAACAAATGCTTTCCATGACAGTGACATGCTTTATTTTTCTTCTTCTGCACTCATACATCATCATACTAATAAATAACTTGCAAATGTCATATCTGTTAATGGATTCATGTTTTATTATCGTCCATAATGTCAATCTGTTAATGACTCCATTTTTTTCTCATTCTTGACACTTAATGTTTCGTTTGCTCATTCGGTCCTTTGGTGCTCTTTTGCAGGCCTGCACCTCTCTCTATCTTCATGCGTCTTCTTTTGCCTCCCTAAGTAATTTTAGTTTTCCTTTCAGTTTTTGCATCATTTCTGCTCACTTCACAATTTTGGATGTATACACCTTCACAACCAGATTTTCCACCAGCTTAATGTTTACCCATATTTATACCACCAATCCAATCATTTGTTTCTTTCTCTACCAGTTTTTGATCAGTATCCTCATAAATGATCTTTCCTTTATCACTCATTCTACAACAGTTTTCCAGTCCATATCATCTATATCTTACTGATCTTTCTCCTTGATTAAATTCATTAAGATGCCTTTCAGGTCCTTCACCATGAAAATGTGTCACATTGGCATCTTCCATCTTTGTATCATGTTGTACAGCCCTGCAGCCTTCCCAGTCCTGTGACTGCTATCATTCATCATATTGGAAGTGTCTGAGCCCAGTAGCAATCCTCTTCCACATCCTAGTGGCTCAGATTGAAAAGACCAGAGGCTTTTTATTTATATGCATAGTGAATTTTCTATCCATGTGTTTTCACTTTGTATAACAGAACATAAAATAAAATAAAATAATTTTCAAGTTCAGAAATGTGTGTAAATTCACATGCACATTCTTTTGAATATATATTAACATTCCAGATGTCACCATCCACCTCTTCTTCCAAAAAGATTCCTTTCACAATCCCACATTTTATTTTATGATTGTTCACATCTTCTTTTCCAGATTATCCTTGCAGTAAGTATTAAAGAATAACTTATCTAGCATGTTTTTTACTTGTTTCATTTTTTCCATTATAAACCCTATAACATACCATATCCATATCTATATTTTGAAAACTTTAAAAACTGATATCCATTTTTAAACCTTTCTCATATGCATTTTTTAACTTGGTCACATTCTAGAAATGCACGTTCAATAGTCTTCTCTTCATTGCACATTTGGCATAATCATTTACTCATCTGTTTGTATGTCATTTGTCCCATAACTGCTGGTTTTTATAACATTAAAATCCATAAAAAATGTGCCACTTCATTAACCCTTCTAAACTTAACCTGCATTTTCTTTATTGCTTCTTTGATAGACACGCTTTTTTGTACCCAGACCTTCACATAAAACATTTTCTCGATAATTTCCTCATGATTCATCTTTTTACTTCAGCCTCTACCATAACTCAACAACATTTTCAGTATACTATTTAACTTCCTTATTTTAATATACCTTTTCTCTAGTAGGGAAAATGTCATGGTTCCCTAGTCAAATTTCCCTTAGTCACTATGAATACTATCAAATCCTCCCCTAGTTGGACTAAACCAGTCAGTAGAGTGCAAAAAAAAAAAATAATTAAATAAACATAATAAACAAATCAACAATAAGGTAATACCGCTCCCTTCTTCCTTTCAGGAATGGTTTATAGAACTTCCTCTGCAAACAACTTAAATGTAACAACAGAGAAAATGTCAGCTTATCCAAATATACTATATACACACCAACAGTAAATCATCATGTACTGACACTAACATCATATACTTCACCAGTTCCATGTTTATAACCTCAAACATGCATGTGGTCAAAATTATTGTACTAATCCATCCATTTCATTCCAGATAGATTTATACTCACATAAAGATAATATGACTTCTTCTCTTTTTCCCCTCTGTTGACTTGTTTAGTGTATGTAAGGTATACCTGGGCTAAACTTGAAGATGGTTCACTGAGGTAAGTATTGTGCTCCAGTTAACAAATTCTTAAACAAGTAAATAAATATACAAATTTAGTAAATGTTTACAGAAAAAAATATCAGTCAGCTGAGCATGTTTTGCACAAGTCAACATGTTACATGTAAAAATGTTAATAGTGTAGCTAGATAAAAAAAGTTCAGAGGCAAATGTGTTATTTAAAAGTTATAATCAGTAAATAGATGAAAAAATATTCAAATACACTATTGGATACAACATTATATATATATATATATATATATATATATATATATATATATACATATATATATATATTTATATATATATATATATATATATATATATATATATATATATATATATATATATATATATACAGTAACCGTGGTTACTGACAAACTCAGGAACAAATAAGGGGTAAAGAAAAGGTGAGTTTATAGTTATGAATGCAGAAGTATGGTGGAAGAGATGTGAATTAAAGAAGGGTATTAAAGAACAACTGTACATGATTTGTAGGGAAGGGATAGGAAACATTGGGAGATCTGATGAAAAGAAACACTTGAAAAAAACAGTTGTCATTTACTTATATTGGTTGGATTACTAAAATGAATGATTATACATGGTTTCATTTGTGATTTGATTTGGGTGACATCCCTGCTGTAAAATCATTTTTATTGGACTTTTAAAAGTAAAGGTGGTAGTGAATCAGATATTTCTGTGGCTAATACTGATAGCTAGATGTTGTAATTATCTAAGATGGCCTATTGACAAAGAAAGGAAATTATTTTTTTAGACGAGAAGTTAATAGATAAGAGATGCCATTAGCAGTAAACATATTTGTGCACCTGTGAGCAGTTTAGCCTTTAAACATACTGGAGCAATTCTGTTTTAGAGGTGCTGGGGCTTTAAAACTGTAGATATCATTGGACAGATACATCATCAATGAGTGGCACTTTATATTCTAATTATGTAATGAAGGCAACTTCACCTGTGGATGTTCTTCATTTTTGAAGATAGAAAGTGAGACATCCTTTAGCCCAAAAAAGAAGGCTTTTTATATTTTGATTTGGCAATTTGGATTTGGTATTAGAGGATAAGATTAGGATCAAACCAGATTCTCAAGTACCGATAATATGGCAGATTCAATAAGCTTTTGGTTTATGTGTTGCATGACTCAATAATTTGGTATTCTAGCTAAACTTTGTTATGATAAAAATAGCATTGTATTCTTATTTATTTTATTTTATTTTATTATGTTGGTGTTTACCATAATGTATTCTTTTCATATTTTTTATTTGGTTTGAAAACAACAAATAAATCAGTTATAAAACAAACAAATAACTATTTGCATAGGTCTACAACACTACAGGGGGGGTAACTTTACTGCAATTATCTCAGGAAATGGGACATTAAATAAACCTAAAGATTTACAAATATATCTACCTGACCTTAGACTTTGATTGCGTTATTAATTTCTTTGCAAAAAATGGAGATGACTTCACATTCATATACCATATGTGTCCAATCAGCTATTTCAGAATCACATCTCCAGCATTTCATTCTATTTGATTTATAGAGAATTGTAATTTTGTAAAGAGTGACAAAAGCTGTGTGTAAAAATTTCCAAGTGAAAAATTTCCAGTATAATGAAGATGCAGTTTTATCTGTAGATTTTAATATTATTTTTCTGTATTCTTCAGAGAAGTCTTCATTATTAATTTTTGAGGAGCAGTTCCAATAAGAATGGTTTACATCTGTGAAAGCTAACTTAAGAATTTTATAAATTTAAAGTGAAATAAATGTACTGGTTTCACCAAAAACAAGCCTTGAAAGAATGAGAATAATAGCATAACATTTATTACCAGGCAGAACTGTTAAAATCAAACACTTTAATTAAAAAAAAAAAAAAAAAAAAAAAAAAAACTAAAATCCAAGCTCAAAGTTTAAGTTCCAAGGATATCAAAGTAAAAACGTGCAACTAAATCCAAAACTTCCAAAACAAAACAACAGGCACACACTTTCAGCTTAATCAGCCTTCTTCAGATCCTGTTGGAGCTTTTTAAGGGGTAATCACCAATTGAAAAACCTTATCTCCTTAGTCTTCACCTTCTAAGTGCTGGATTTAAAGGGACTACACCATTAAGTCTAGGCTCTTCGTCTCCTTGTAACCTGGCTATCCATCACATTTTCATGTACTCAGTGCGAGTGGATATATCCCCTCCCCTCAATTTATCTGTGACAAGTTGGATTGCCATGAAACAAAATTTATGTGTCAGATTAGGTATAACATGTTGGGCTAATGCATTTTGTTTCTTCTTTAGACATTTATTGCTTAAGTAAAGAAGAATATGTTATTTAAATGCTTTATTAGTTTTTTTCAATATAGAAACAGATACAGTGTTCACATAGTGCCAAATAAACTAGATTGTAAGAGGTACAGTCCACATAGAGTTCAAAATTATAAACCCTTTTTGTAGTAAGATGCTGAAATGAGCCAGAACTGTTGATATAATTGCATGCCTTGCATCTCCTGCAAGAATTCATTCCCAGATGTCCAATACATTCTTTCTGGATTCTGAAGGGAGTGTTATCACACAGAACTCTCTTTAAATTCTTTTTACTTTTAAAACAAAATCTTGGCTGTCTACAAACAATCTTTTTAATGTCTGGATCAGTCTGCAATATTTTCCAGTTGTTCCTAATGACATGGCATACATCTTTCACATCATTACTATAAGTTAAAGTAAATCTAATCCCTCTTTCATTTGCATCAACTTTGTGTGCTTGTTTTGAAGTCACTTCAGTATTACAAGCCGAATAATAATCATACATAATCCAACACATAAATTTTGTTTCATGGCAATCCAATTTGTCACACATAAATAGCGGGGAAGGGATATAGCCAAACTGAGTACATGGAAATGCAATGGATAGCCAGGTTACAACCAGACAAAGAGCCTGGTCTTAATGGTGTGGTGCCTTTAAAACTGGCCCCCAGAAGGCAAAGACTAAGGAGATAAGATTTTTTTCAAATGGTGATTACCCTTTAAAAGGCTCCAAAGGAATAGAAAGCAACAGGATCTGAATAAAGCTGATTAGCTGAAAGTGCATTTCTGTTGTTTTGTTTTGGATTTTTTGGATTAACTTGCAAGATTTTACTTTGATGTCATTGTGACTTAAACTTTGACCTTGGATTTTAGTTTCTTTAAATTAAAGTGTTTGATTTTAACAGATCTGCCTGGCAGCAAGACTTTTTCATTTTACACTGTTATTCTAATTTTATAAATTTGTGACAAATATGATTTATTTTTCATTGCATTATTATTGCATTTATTAAGAATTCCAATAATTTGGTGATGATTTCTTATAGGTTAAATATGTTATTTACCTCTGTGTTCAAAAGTCTCTAAATGTTTGAAAATTAACCAATTCTTATTATCTTGATTGTATTTGAACCTTAGATTTTCAACAGTATATATCAGTACCTTTTAAGAATTTATGGCAATAAGTTAAATTACTTTGTTGTTTCAATACTAGCATTTTGTTGAAATTATGAGTTTCTAAGCAGCCATTTGTATATACAACTGGAAAAATGCAGTGATTAGAGTACGTAAATCTTTAGAAAGTGGAATTCATTTATTTATTTATTTGTCATTTGTTGACCAGGATAATCCAACTGAGCAACTGCACTTTTTCAGCAGAGGCCCAGTGAGAAAAGCTATGCATAACAAAATTTAACATTGAATTAAAATGCAAAAAATACAAAAATTCAAAATACAAAATATAAGTAATTAAAAACAATGATTCAACAAATATAAAGATATCAAAGTTAATAAGTAAACCTGCAGTGGGTGTTACTGATAGAGGAAAGAAAAAAATAACAATAATTTACAGATTAATACAAACAAGTGCAGATACAATTGAACTAGGACCAGGTAAAGTGCAGAAATTTGGTAGTTCAAAAGTCTGGATAGTTCTTAGCAGGCTGCTGAGCAGTTAAGTATCAGTTTGAATTATGAACCACAGGTGTCATAATTCTAATATATGATAGGCAAGGTGATAAACAAGGGCACTGATGCAAGGTAATAAGTACAGAGTAGAGCTAGGTTATGGACAGAAGCAGAAATAGTGTAATAAAATAAAAAGAGAATAGCTTAAAGGATAAATAGGCATTAGTGGGATAAATGAGGTAGATATAATGAGATAAGATAGTAAAATAACTAGGGGGAAGTAGGGTTAGGGAAGGAGTTCAGGTAGGATGATTACAGAGAAAGATCCAATAATTGGAAGGTGTTTTTTTTAATCAGGAAATTAATGAATTTAAATAGGACATTTGAGAAGAGGGTGTAATACAATTTATATAAATGTCTTCTAATAACTAGATAAATCTATTAGGTACTATTTATTTATGACTGGCTGTCATATATTTGTTTACTAATAATATTTCTTGATATATTTGTTTCCTCTTTGAATTATAAGATGAATGTATCCACAATTTTATAAGTGCTACAATTGTTAAATTAGCATGCAATTGAATATCAGGAAATCCTACTCCACCATCATCCCAACATTTTCTGTGCCAATCAAAGGAATATCTTGGTTTATTAGAATCCCCCCAAAAAAAATAAATAGAATATTATTTATCTTCTTCATCAATTTTCTTGGTGGAGATAGTACTAAAGATTGCAAGAAAAGCAATATTTTAGGGAGAATTACCATCTTAATAAGCATTAATTGTTCTTCCATGGTAAAAAAGAATTTGTTCTAATTTGTGAGTAAGCTTAACATTTTATTAGCAACCTGTTTAGTTTGTTTATATAATTTCTTTACTATTAGATATAATGGTTATACCAAGGTATTTCCCTTGTTTGCTATTCCAATTGAAGTTAAAATATTTTTGTATGATTTTTTATTTATTTTTTGTTAATTAATAATGTACTTGTTTTATTATGATTAAATCTTAAGTCTGAGATTTTTTCAAACTAACTCATAGCACTAATATGATCTAATGAATTTTCTATATTTCGTATTGCTAGCGAAATATCATTACCGAAGAGTTGAATCTTTAGTTTGAAATCTTCTTTTATTTTGGTACCAGTGATGTTCTTATTGGATCTAATACTATTAGCAAAGGGTTGTATAAATAATGCAAAAAGTAAAGGTGATAATGGACAGCCTTGTGTTGTACCCTTTTGTAATTTAAAGGAATTAGAAAGTAAAGGAACCTATTTTAACATAAGCACAAGAGTTAATGTATAACTTAGAAATTAATACAATTAGCTCATGTAAGAATTTATATACTTTAAGTGTTTTAAACAGGTACAACCAGATAACTGAGTCAAAAGCCTTATCTAAAACAAAACTAATGATAGACAGTTTGTCTCTATTTTTATTTTCATAGTCTATTAATGTATGTATTCTTATTATATTATCCTGTACTTGTCTATCTAAAATAAACCCAGTTTGATCATTGCTAATTAGTTTAGGTATAAGTAGACTAATTTGGTTATCTAAAATGGACAAAAACATCTTATAGTTCACATTTAAAAGTGAAATGGGTCTGTACAATGAACACTTTGTAGGATCCTTATCTTGCTATAAAACATGTGATATAACAGAATATTTCCATAATGGGGAAATTTCAACAGTTGTTCTTATTTCTCTGTAAACCTTATCTAATATCTTAACTGCGTCATCTGGTAGTATTTTATATAGTTCTGGTATAAGACCATCTAAGTCCAGTGCCTTACTATTTTTTAACTTTTTTATTTGATCTTTTATTTCTGTTAAAGTGAATGGTCTATCATTTTTTTTATTTTTTCAATTGTTAATTTATTATTTATATTTTCCCTTAGAAAAGTTTCAACATATCATCATTATCAAGGCTATTTGTATTATTATTTATATTTTTGTAAAATATTTTAAAGCCCTCAAGAATACCTTTAATATCTGTTTCACTTTCTTATTATTATATGTGCTATAATTTCTTTGATATGATTTAGTTTATTCATTTTCTTTGCTCTAAGAGCAAGTTTATGCAACTTAACGTGTTTACTGAATGTGCTTGAAGTTTAAGTTTTTCTAGGTTTATTGAAACTTTATGATTTAAAATTTCAATATATTTGGAATTTATGTTTTTAAGTTCAAACTGACTGACAGTGTTATCTGGTTTTAGATTTAACTTTAGTGTGTCTATTTTGGCCTGTAGTGTATTCAGTTCTTTTTTCCATTCTCTTGTTCTACTAATATACCTGCTTGTAACTTCTCCATTTAAGTAAGCCTTTAGTAAATCCCACAGGACAATGTCAATTACTTCACCATTCATGTTTATTTCTAGGAAATTTTTGATCTGTTTAATATACCAATCCTTGAATGCTTTTGTTTTAATAATGTATGCTGGTAATCTCCTGTGCTGTATTAGATTGCCAGTTTTAAAAATAATATTAAAGATTATAGCATTATGGTCCAATAATGTACATGAAACTATGGAAACCTCTCTGATATGTGATATCAGATTGTTTGAGACAAAAAAAATCAATATTTGTTTTCATTATCTATATGAATAATTGGTAAATTGAAATGAGTTTCTTTTCCTCAGTTCATACATAGTCTTTAAATTCAATAGATTTACAAACATTGTTAAGTGTTTGGCTGAAGATGTAATTTTTAGCTTTCTATCTACAGTGGAATTTTTGTCTTATAAAATACCATTAAAATCATCAGCCATTATGACTTCATCTTTCATGTAATAGGCTATAATATCTAAGTATTATTTTGCATCTTTAGCTCCAACCCCTGGAATCTAATAAGAATTCACCAGTGTATATAGTTTTTGGGTCCTCTTTATTATAACAATGCTTAACATACAGTTTTTAGCAACATAGGTATATTTTACAGTAGTTTAGGCATTACTGGTAAGTTCTTTCATAAAGTGAGGGTGCCTCTTATTTTAGCTTGAAAGCCAGAACACCAAATAATTCTTTAATGAAAGTTTATTTACATCTTTCCCCCTCTTTACTGGATTAGGCAATCCATTAATATTAATAGACATGCATTTAAAAGCAGACATTTATATAAGAGAGAAAAGACACAGGTACGATGAAATTGCATTTATGTACAGAACTTATTATTTACTTTATATATATATATATATATATATATATATATATATATATATATATATATATATATATATATATATAATGATATGAAATCTTCAGCTACAAATAAAATTTTTGAAACAAATAAAAAATAACCTAACAATATAACCCTCAAATATTCTACCATGGAATCGCGTATTCCTAGTTTGTTGAAAAAGATGAACAAATTACCTCTCAAACTCTCCATTACAGTAACAGAGCTTAGCTCATACTTCTGATTTATACTATTGTGTCTAATTTTTTAGTATGCATCATCTTAAAAAAGCTGGTCAGTGTGGTATTTTGAATAAGAAAAGTTAAAGAGGTGTTCAGAATCTTTATTATAAGTTGACCAAAATGAATATCTTTGCAATCTTCTTTCTCTGTACCTCACATTATCCTGCTGGTCTACTATAGGGAAGAAGTGAGTTCTTATTTTCATATTTATTAATTTATAGGTCAGATTATTTTAGATTTTTTCTATTTTATTTACTATGTGTAAAGTTGTACATAGGATCATAAGTTCATAAATTAGTACCAGGCCAACTGTTCTTGTGGACCATTCTAAACCCAGTCAAACACCTCATGTGAGAATAAAGCCCTGCACCTCGTGCCTATAAGGTGAACACCTTAACCACTATGCCAACCTCCCATCCTTCTAGGCATATCTGTCTTCTTTAATATTTACTTATTCTGACCTCTTTCTATTTCTGTTTGTATACTATGTCTTATACTACTGCTATATTCTGATTTGTGGCCAGATTTAATTGAAGAGGGTATGACAGTTGTGGCAGTGCATCTGTTTGACATGTTAGTGATAACTAAATCTAGTATGTTTGATCATCTTGTCAGGGTATGAACAATTTGTTCCAGGACATTTGAGTTAACAAAGTCAAGGAACTTTTGCTCTAGCAAGTTAGGGCTAGTTTAAGTTTCCAAGTTGATGGTGAGATAATTGAAATCTCCTATAACCAGAGTGTTTGGTAATATTTGGATTATCTCCAGTTTGGTCAAGTAGGCTTCATACATGTCATGACCCATGGAGGGTGATCTATAACTGGCTATGACTTGAATGGGGGTCTTACCTTCCATAACCTGAACTTGGAGTAACTCCATGGAGTTGTCCAGTGCAACTAAATGCTAGGTAAATTTATCTCTAATATAGACCACCTCCTTTGGTTCTCATACATTCATTTTGCATTCTGAAGATGTGGAAGGCATTGTGGCCTTGCAGGGCTGGAGTACTGTCTGAGGTCTTGAACCAAGTTTCTGTGACAGCATAGACATCTATATCTTCCAGTGACAGAAATGCTTCCAGGGTGTGCAGTTTTGGATTATGTTCCAAGCATTTAGCACCATGACCCTTATTTTTTTATTATTGGCAAATTTCATATCAGGAAGTTTGTTTTTGTGACCTTGCCTAAGAAAGGCACTATGGGGGAGGCAAGAGCATTTACCAACAGCCAAAACCTTATAGGTGCCAGTTGCAAACCCTCTCTAGCAAAGCAGTGAGGTTTGTCAACCATGGCTTCTCAGGCTGACAAGAACTGGATCCCCATTTGAATAACACCAAAAACTAAGCCAATTACTGAAATCAATCATTTTTTGTTTATACTGTGGCATCATTCTAGGTGAGGGTAGTATGTCGCTCAAGGCTCGGGACATACCTGTCTGGGACACATATTCAGAGAGCTCAAACAGGTCTCTCTTCATATAATCCAGTGAAGTACATCTCAGGTTGTTCACTCCAACAAGAACTATGACAGAGTCATAATAGTGCTTGTTACTGAGAGACCTGAGTGCATGCATGATCTGATGAATTGTGGCACCAGATAAGAAGCTGACCGTGGCTTTCTCCTTGCCGAACCTGTACAGTGGCACATCCGTGTGTCTCACTACTGAGTCTCCAATGACAAGAAAATGTGGCTTTTGAGTGTTAGGCCTTATGGGCTTAGTACAAGAGACATTGGTGCTATTGTGTGTCATGGGTGCTCTGGAAACTGTGTTAGTTGTAGCAGTCTTGTGTTTTGGAGGTCTCTGGTGTTTCAGTAAATTTTTGAAAAAAACTTTGCATATGTTGATTTTTGTGTTTGATGCATACTATGTGTATGATTAAAAATATTATGATTATTTACTTTCAGACAGGAAGAAGTGACCTGGATAGTTGTTAGAGTTATAGAACTCTTGCAGCATCACAAAAGTGCTCATGATTCTAATTAAGCTGCTTCAAGCTGGCCCACATGACAAGGGCTTGCAAATGAGCAGTTTATCAGCTATAATTTGCACAAAAGCATTCAAAAGGGAATACAGGCCACCTCCACTCTACACATCAATCCCTCAAACCTTTCCAAGCCACCAAGAAAGTGATAAAAAGCATTTCAAAGTATGTTAACCACTAAAAAGCTTTTGTATTTAAAGAAATAGCATTTAATGATTGAGCAAGCACTATTTGTATGAGATGTTTAATATAAAGCAGACATATTTTTTAAAGGAGACAAAATATAAACTTGCATTAAAAGCATGACAGTTATGTTTGATCTGGGTTTAACTTGTAAAGGTGTGAGTGTTACTCTGATTATCTGATATTATTCCAGTAGTAACTTTTATATATGTAAAAAGCTATTTTTGTGTACTTTGTTTATAACACAGCATGTCTTTCCTAGGTGCTATTGCAGTAAAAAGCTATTTTTGTATACTTTGTTTATAACACAGCATGTCTTTCCTAGGTGCTATTGCATGTCAAATATACTATCTGTAGCACACTAGTGGACCATTTTAAGAACCCAGAATGCAACTTAACATGCCTCTGTAGCATACCTCTCAACCTGGAAACATCAGAAATCTGGACAAAGGCCATGAAAAATAGGGACAAATCTGTACACTGATTAACATAACATTTGCATATGTAATTGCACAGCCCCACCCACTCCGATGGAATTGTGGGTTACCTGATTTCAAACGCAAACTGAAGGACAGGCAACCAGAATATGGCCCCAGTTACAGTCTTTTTTTATGCTTTACTGGCTGGAAGAAGAAATATATGCTGTGCTGTACTTCACTACAAGCGTGAGCTAAACAAACTTTTATCCAAGTAGTAATTCCCTTTATTTATTTATTTATTTTATTTAACATTTGTTGACCGGGAATGTCTGACTAGGTTCCACAGAGCCTGTTTTCAGCCGAGGCCCGGGGAGAAATGCTCTAAACTTTGACTACAAATCAAACCTAATGACTACCTTATCATCACAAGATGCATCACTGTCTCTTCATTGCTCTGCTCCCTAATACACAACGACCAAAATGGTTCAATTTTATAGGTAGGTAGTGACCTAGCTAACCCAGGAAAATACAAAGCTGTACCAATCTTTCTCCTATAATATGAATAACTGCAAGTCTTTGGAACTACAAAGAAACAAATGACTATTTTTTGGTCTAAACTTAATCTGAGCTAGATATTCTTCACAGAAACAAAGACTTCCTCACCCTTCACCACTAGAAACTTGCTGTAGAAAGTGACATACTCAGGCTAAGCTGTGGCTGTGGTTATCACAGCTAGCTCCTACTTCCCACATTTCTCCAAACTTAGTAACAAATAAAGCCCTAAGTCACACATTTGCCTTCATTTTCAAGACTAAAGCAGCAACTTTGCACTCTCCTGCTCCAACTCCATTTAAATGTTGAAGGTTCACCTTCACATTCATCGGAGTGCTTCATTTTACTTTCTCACACTTACATAATCTTTCCTCACTGTTCCCAACAACATAATCTTTTTGTAGCTGCTATTTTTGTTCTTCTCATCCATACTAAATTGCTCCTTACCAATTATCCTTCTAAAGCTCCTTGGTTACTTAGAAATTAACTCTGCTTGATAAGTCTCTCTCAAAATGTGTAAAGGATAGTGCAAAAAACAATTCACTGTATGCATGTACATATGTGTACTTGATGCTCTTTGATAAACATTTACTGGCATTAAATTCATTTACTGTAACACTGGCTCAAATAATGCAGTAAGGAGTATTATTCTACACACACATTCAAACTTATAAAATGCCTGAAAAGTCGGCCATTTCACTCTGCAACCCAACATTCAAAAATAAGAATTACTGTACCAAATGACATGAAGTATTAATAGTTACTAACTAAAACTATACTTTTGATAACATCTCTTTGTTCATACTTCATCCTAACCTGTTGAGTTATCTCTTATGTAAATGACTGCCACAACTCTGCTCCTCTGTCTGACCAACTCACTTACTGAAATTATAGCATTCATTTCTTTAACATTGTTTCCTGTTGTAAAACGTTAACATACTTTTGTATTTTGAATGTCATGCTATGTGTACATATGTTCTCCTCTGTCTGTAATTTGTAATGCAATGTGTGTTCAACTTCTTATTGTGTACTGCATCCTGGGTGGAGATCGCAAATGGTCAACTTCTGATCAGTACTATACCCCAGTAAACCAACGGAAAAAGAAAAAAGTAAGATCCAGTCTACATATTCACAGCAATAATATCATTAGAATTTGGACTGCAACAAAGAAAGCACAAACAGGATTTTTTTCTGTTAGTAGGACCAACTTGAATCAATAAAGCAGACAGATGTGGTTTAAAATTAAGAAAAAAGGCTGACTGTCCTTCGTTTACAAGGGATAGAAACAAATACTGAGGGCAGTCAAAGTGAAGAAACATTTCCTGCAAACCAGTGTTCTCTAACCCACCTTAGCAGAGCACAGCAGTTCGCTTGTGAAGACTTAAGCAGAAAAAGAAATACAGTTTGGCTCCAATCAGCTTCAGATCCGGTAGGCTCCAAAAGCAATGAAATACCTGAGCAGCTTCATCAGTTCAGCTCCAAAAGCAAATAAATACCTGAGCAGCTTCATACAGTGGCAGAAAAGCAAAAAAATACCTGAGCGGCTTCAGCAGAAAAAGAAATACAGTTCATACCCAAACACAGCTTCATACAGTACAGTTCGTCACTCATTCATACCTGTCCTGAACAGCTTCGGCAGAAAAAGAAATACAGTTCACAGTTTGGCTTTCATAACTTAATGGATCCAAAAGCAAAGAAATACCTGAGCTCTGAGCAGCTTCATACAGTACAGTTTGGCACTCAGCACAAAAAGAAATACAGTTCGCAGTTTGGCTACAAAAGCAAAGAAATACCTGAGCTCTTCAGATCAGCAGAAAAAAGAAATACCTGAGCAGCTTCAGTTCACAGGTAAAAGCAGTCATTTCCATAACTTAACGACTCCAAAACTTCCAAACACTTAAGCAAAAGCAGTCAGCTCAATTCTGACAGGCTGAATGAGCTGACATCATCACACACGTTATGACATCAGCTTCAAAAGCACGAAAAAAAAAAATTTTTAAAAATCGGGAATGAAGGAGTGCCACTCGGGAATCATGGCACCCCATTATTTGGACCCCAAAACTCGGTAAAAACCAAGCAATTCGGTACAGTTGGGAGGTATGCTCTGTAGTGTCATTTGTTGCATGCTATATTATATTTATAACTGCATTACTCAACTATGCTAAGATATCAGAAACTGTGTCACATAACATAAATTTCATCATGATAATGGTTAATTTTTAATACGATGAATAGTTTAACCTTTTCAACTTTAAGTGAAAATAAGTGGCTTTAATTTCATATATAGCTGAAAGAATCAAACTAACATTTTAGAAAGGAAACTAGTAACCATTTGAAGTAGAGAAGGAAAGAAATAAATCATTTACCTTGTAAAAAGTAATATACAGCACCTGTTCATAAGTGTTCAAGCACTTATTTAATTAATGAGAATTCAGAACCATGAAATACATTTATTTTCATTTGTCCTTCAGTTTTTACTGCTTTTGTCTTTTATTAACCAACCATCTCTTGTTGCATTTCAATTCCAGACCATTTCTTCTGTTTTTCTAGGATTTTATTTTTCTGTATAAAGCTCATCACATCTTCCAAGGTGTTAAAAATCTCCTTTCCTTCTGGAATGTAAATCCTTATTTTTGCTGGAAACAAGATGTGTGCTTTAATATTGTTTTTCTTTAAGCTTTTAATAAGCGACACACATGCTTTTCTCTTGGGCATCACTAATGTAGAATAGTCATTGTCAAATTTTGCAGTATTTCCTTTAAGTTTAACTGGAATATTAGTCCATGGAGATTGTAAGACTAAATCTTTATCTTGATGTGAGAAAAATCTTACAATCACTGACCTTGGTGAAGGTGTTTTTTTTTTAAAGATGAGTTAGAAAGTAATCTACATGCCCTTTCGTGGTGAAATGAAAACGTTTTAAGCAGCCAGGTATTAAGGAACTGAATCATACTGTCTACATCTTCTTTTCAGGAATCCCATAAATCCTGATGTTATTCCTTGTAGATTGTTTCTCCAAGTCCTCTACTTTGTCCTGGAATAAGTTGTTTATCTATCTTTACAGATAGCTCACTGATGTCACTTAGTATTGTATGTATGTCTTTTTTCCTATTACTTTCCTGTACACTGGGCTTAGAGTGGCTCATTCTGAGACAATACCCTGGATTTAATAAAATCTGTGTAGACACCGTGTAGAGCCTATACGGAATGTACCCATATACACAACCACAGTTACCCTTGGCAGTGCGCCATGCATATTAATGCTGGTGCACTGCTGAGAGAGAGTATAGGAACAGGGATATTGAATCAGTGTAGGGAAAAGTGTAGCAGCTACCCATGGTTGTGGATGCCTGATCAGATGTTATGCACAGGGTGAGGTTCCCTATAATGTTCTCCTCTACTGTTGAAATGCTGGCAAGGTGTCTTATATGTGTGATGAACTTTTATGATGTGTTTGTTGTGATAATATTTACATTATGCAAATATTTTGTTTCCTTTTTCTTTTTTTTATATATTGTTGTATGTTTGCACAGCACAGTGCGAAGTGCAGCAATACCAAGCTGAGCTTACATGTAGACAGCTGATACCTGCTATACACAAAACAGAAACCAGATGTAATTATCATAATTAATTTGTTTTAGCTCTCTTTTTTTTTAATTGCCATTTGTGCAAAGTGGCATAGACCACAGCTAAGCTGAGCGGCACTCATACATACATAGCTGACACCTGCCCGACATCTAAAAATAGAAATCAGATGTGATTCATTATTTATTTCTGGTTATGTTTAAGTTTGTTTGCAATGCATGGAACAGACCTCATCAATGATTACAGGTCACCTAGCATTTTATGTGAAGGTATACTAGCTTTCATAATGTAGAAGTAGGTAAATGGGTAGAGTTGCAGCCTAATGCTTATTAGGTCCTGGGTTTGAGTGTGTACCAGTCATAAAATGTCTGTAATTTAATTCACTATTTGTGTTTAATTTTAGAAACACATTTGTTAAATATGGCAGTGTTGTGCTGTGCTGAGCTTAAACAAGCTAACGGTTACTACTGTTTGCACAGTGCTAAGCTTCTCTAAAACAATGGTTGTGGAAGTTTTCATGCTGTTCTGCTCTGCTTAACTGGTTTGCACTCTGTGAAGTGATGTGGTGCTTTTTTGAATGTTGCTCAATGACCTGTAAGGGTGGGGAAACAGCCTGTATTAGGTGCAATAGGTGGGAATTCTGCACCATTCTCTGGAGTCTGCTTATCTGCTGATATGCCAGGCAGTGTTGGAGAGGGTGCATGCTTTTGAGTGCAGAGATGGGCTGTGCAGGAGTCCAGAAATTTTCTTGGGATCCTGGTATGGAATTATGAACCCAGGTTGGTGCAGGGCAGTTTCCAGGGCTCAGAATGTAAGCCTGAGGCTTGGGACCAGTTGGCCAGGGACCTTACCAGTGCTATTGGTATCCCCTGCACTGGTGAGCATTGTCGTCACCATTATGGCAACCTGAAAACGAAAAAGAGGGGAACCTTGGACAACTGTGTCTAAGAGGTGAGAGATGGGCATACCCTACAAATATGTAAGTATGTTTCCACATTTTTAACAAAATGCAAGCTGAATGCATGCAAAATTGGTATGCATAATCGTGTACTTCTCTTCCAACAGCTGCACCTGAGAAGACTTGCAATGTTCAGTCCTACACCAAGTGCCTGGCTAAGTTGTGTCTTGAGATTGGAGAGTATGGATTTATTATGCTAACTGTAGTGCAATAAGCAATAAAGAGTAAAACATTTACTGCAGTAACGTATACATATTAAAAACTGTAGTTCAATAAAAGGGCAAGTAGAACTGTAGTGCAATAAAATGGCAATTAGAACTGTAGTGGGCTAAATGAACAATAATAATTGTTTTACAATAAACAATACCAATAAGAGTAAGCAAAATGGAGTACAGCAGGATTGTGTTGTCATTACAATTGCAGTAGAGCTGTATGCATTGCATGTCTATAGTAAGGTTGATGCAGTAAAGTGTAGCACTGTAGTAGCTGTAGAATGCAAAACTAATGGTTTGTAAACTGTATTGGTCAACTCATAGTACAGTCCAAGGCTGTCTCCAGGTGAATTTCAGTCACATAATGCTCTCTGTTCCTCCTACCCCATGTAATAAAGGTATGTGGTTGAGGTAGCCTACTCTATGGGCAGATATTGTGTATGGACTTCACAGAGAATTATCAGCAATAGCAATAAAGTGTTAAGCAGCATTGTTGATTCCTAAATACATCTGCATTAATAAATGCAGTATGGCTGTATTCCTTGTATGTGTGTTTTACTGTCACTGTAGTCAAGTATAACACTGTAATAGCTCTAGAATGCAAAATGAATGTCCTGTAATTTGCATTCCACAACTCATAGTATGGTTCAAGATTGTCTCCAGGCCAATTTTAGTCACATAATACTCTCATTTTCTCCCACTCCAGGAAGAAAAAGTATATGTTTCAGGTAGCCCATGTTATGAGAAGATATTGTGAGTAGATTTCACAGAGAATTATCAGCAATACCAATAAATCGTTAAGCAGCATTGTGTTTTCCTAGCTAAATCTGTCTGAATACTTGTAGTAGGGCTGTATTCCTTGCATGTCTGTATTAAATTACAGCAGTCAGTTGTTACATTATTTGCAGCTGTCCCCTGCAGTCACAGATATTTTGTTCTATCCCCATGTCTGTCAACTAAAGCATGATGGCTGTCTTGTTTACTTCTGTACACAAGCATGTCTCTCAAGTGTCATGATTTCTTGTAATGTAATTAAACCTCTTTAATCCGTCTGTCACATGATTACCAGATAAATGATTACCTGGAATGTAGTGTATTACCAAATTATTTTACAGAACATCTTGGTAGTTATATAAGTCCACATTATGTGAAACTGTTCTGTGTAGTTGTATACCTGCATTTGTTATTGCTTGATCCATAAGGACCCATGCTATCAGCTCGAGAGGTATGTATGTGCTACCTTAGCTATAGGAGAAATGTAGTCACTGTACTGAAAACTGACACTACACAACGATAGAAGAATGTATTACCAGTGTTTTCAGGGATATCATCTACAATGCACTAATGGAATGTTATTCTCTCTCTCTGCCCCTTATCTTCATTTATTTATTTATTATTGTTATTTATTATTATTATTATTTAATATTAACATATTTTGTTAAACTAACTATATTATATTAAAATGTGATTTATTATTATTATGTTTTATTATGATTCTGTATTAACATATTTTATTAAACTACTTGTTTTGTTTTCCTTATGGTTTAATTCTTACTGGCATGCGGTTAACATACTGACTGTTATTTTACTTAATGCTGTATTACACATTATATACATTAATATGTATTTGGATTAATAAATATCATGTTACATTCTGTTAATATTAATAATGGTTTAGTTATTACTAACCTTAACTTATTGCTATAACTCATTTACCACAGCATGTAAAGGTAGGCCCGGTTCTGGCTGATCTGCCTACCTTACCTCCTCTGGTCTTGGCACCAGGTCCCAGCATGTTTTGGACCCAGACTGGTGGTACCCCCTCTGCTTCCCCTGGACTACCTGCTGCAACACATAGTGAGAAAGATACCTTACATGAGTTAAAAGAAAACAAACAAGTGAGAGTTATGAGGCCAGACAAGGGAGGGGGAATAGTTATCATGAATAATATTATGTATGAGGCTAAGATGTTAGAAAATTTGCAAGATGATACAAAATACAGAGAGGTATCTAATAATCATATTAATATAGCCTATAAAAGATATAAATGACATTAAATGACTTATTGCTAGAGGGTTTTATTGATAAAAAATTATTTGAATTTTTATATAATCCTCAACCAAGGGTCCAGTCAATTTTCAGGATACTGAAAATTCATAAGAATATTCATGATCCACCCCTCCAACCTATAGTAGCAGATGCAGGTTCAGCCACTACTTTTATAGCAAAATATTTAGATACAAAATTAAAAGATCTGGTCATGGAAAATGAAATTATTTTGAATGATTCCTGGGACTTTCTGAGAAACATTACTCAAGAAATATACAATGAAGATGTAATGTTTGTTACTATTAATATAGTAGATTTATTTGGATCTATTCCTCACAATATAGGAATAGAATGGATGGAGGAATATTTGAGACAAGAAGCACGTTTGAGTAATGATGAAATACACATTTGTTCTATACTTATGGAACTGGTACTGGAGAACAATTTCATTTATTTTCAAGGAGAATTTTTATCAACGGGTCAGTGGTGTAGCCATGGGCGCCAGGTACGCCCCTATGTATGCAAATTTGGTGCTACTAATGTGGGAAAAGAAGTATATTTTAAACAGTAAGTATTGAGAATGTTGGATGTTGTACAAATGCTTTTTAGATGACATTGTTATTGTTTTGGAAAGGAACATTCCAGTTATTCTTGGAGTTCTACCAATACATAGCCGAGTCTACTGAATTTCTGAGAGTTACATATAACATAGGACATAAGGAAATAGATTATTTAGATGTCACCATATATAGGAAAGAGGATAAATATAATTTGAAAGTGTTTAGAAAGAAAACTTATTCTAATTCCATTCTACACTTTGGTAGTGCTCACTCCATCATCAGAAAAAAGGTATAATCAAGGGCCAGTTTGTTAGAATAAGTAGAATGACCTCAAACAATGAAGAATTTATGAAGGAATGTAATAACTTAAGTAATATTTTTACTGAGAGAGGATATCCGGGCCCTTTGATTATTCAAATTAAGAATGAAGTTATACAAGAAAGAACAAATAGATTTGCACCCAGTTTAGGTGTTAAAGAATTAAATATGGGGGATACATTTAACAACAAAAAAGAAAGTGAAGAGGGAGAAGATACATTTAGTTCAGCATTTATTACTGATTATAGTGGTGACTTTAAAATAATTTGTCAAGTGATTGAACAGGAATGGACTAAGTTTAGCAAATTGACAGATTTAAAGTTGAAATTTGATACACCCTTTAAGTGTGTTTATAGCAGAGCGTTTAATATAAAAGCCATCTTGGAAAGTCAATATAAAAACAAGAGAAATACAAAAAATGTAGACTGGGGACCTTTAAATGTGATAGATGCACCTATATATACAATAACGAGTCTATTAGTTTAGCCTCTGGGAATAAGACTATTACAGTGAGACAATACATTAATTATGAAAGTATGGGTGTAATATATTTAGCTTTGTGTACATGTCAAGTGTTTTACATAGGTAAAACAGAGAGAAAATTAAAAAGGAGAATATATGAACATTTAAATGCTATACGTACACAGAATATTAATAACGCCTTATATAAACATAGTAGACAATGTGACATGGTGAACTATAAGTTTTCTATACTTAAAGAAATTTCTAAAGATGTGAGGGGTGGTATATGGGAAACTAAAATTGAGTACAGGGAATTATACTGGCAAATTTACTTAGAGGCCAGTAGATTCCCTGGGTTAAATGATG
The DNA here is from genome assembly GCF_019279795.1 of Protopterus annectens. Taxonomy (NCBI): domain Eukaryota; kingdom Metazoa; phylum Chordata; order Ceratodontiformes; family Protopteridae; genus Protopterus; species Protopterus annectens. Next base: position 514,968,194 of record NC_056741.1, read on the forward strand.
CAGTTTCCCTAACCCCAGTTCTTAAATTAAGGGCAGCTAGGCTGTAACAATAATAAAAAGCATTACTTATATGCTTTTATTTATATTAAAAAAACATTAACAGTATTTTAATTTCTTAGTTCATTCATTGTCTTCTAAATTAGTTATTAATATTACCGCTAGAGGGAGCTATATTAAAGTAAATAAGATATGTTCATAGGTTCATATTATTTATGTATTCATAACAGTGTATGATTACGTTTTATGAATTTATTACATTTTATTTATAGTATAGATAGACTGTTATAGAGATATTTATGATTTATACATTAAACAATGACATTGTATATTTATTCAGATTACATTTTAGGCTATAGTATTTTAACATATGTGATGGTTTTTATTGGTTGGTTTAAATTAGGTGAGGGTATATAAGGTGAATGGTGTTTTGTCATATAATCTGATGAAGTAAGTGACAAAAACGTATTGTGGATGCTGCTATCGTTAAAGCACTTTGGAGAGCCTTTATTGCTGCATTAAAATTGTTCCAGGAAGATTTTGCCTGCTTGTGCTTATTTTGTGACATTCGTAGTGCTGAAGGATTGGACTTATTTATTATTGTTATTTATAATTATTATTATTATTATTATTTAATATTAACATATTTTGTTAAACTAACTATATTTTGTTAAAATGTGATTTATTATTATTATTATTATTATTATTATTATTATTATCATTATTATTATGTTTTATTATGATTCGATATTAACATATTTTATTAAACTACTTGTTTTGTTTAATTCTTACTGGCATGCGGTTAACATACTGACTGTTATGTTACTTAATGCTGTATTACACATTATATACATTAATATGTATTTGGATTAATAAATACCATGTTCCATTATGTTAATATTAATAATGGTTTGGTTATTACTAACCTTAACTTATTGCTATAACTCATTTACCACAGCATGTAAAGGTAGGCCCGGTTCTGGCTGATCTGCCTACCTTACCTCCTCCGGTCTTGGCACTGGATCCCAGCATGTCTGGGACCAAAACTGGTGGTGCCCCCTCTGCTTCCCCTGAACTACATGCTGTGCCAGGTAGTTCCTCACAAGGAGACAGGGCTGGGCCTCCCTCTGGGAGCAGTGGTGGAGGGGGAGTTATCACGTGGGATGACCTGATGGTTTTGGTGCACAAGACTGTGTACTGTGGTTTTGATCACCTGTGCCAGATTGAGTACACACTGGCCAACCTGGTGAGGCAGCCTCACCCTGGGGCCCAGCCTTCACCACTGCCACCCCTGGAACAGTGACAAAGCAGTGCTGACAGTCCCCTGGGTGGGGATGTGAGTCATGCTGCTGCCTTGTGGAGGCACATGGGACTGAGATACCACAACACCCTCCACATCGAAGGTGTTCACCCCCTCATGTGTCACACACTACCCTGGCCTGTTGACTTGTCTGTCTTGTCTGGCTGCAAATGCATCCTCACCTACCCAACGTACCTCCCTCAAACACACCTATGTTCCTTCTCCAAAATTCCACTCTCACCTTAAAAAACAAAAAATGGGCACCTGCCCCCAAAAAAAAATATTGTCCCATACATTGCTCTCCATTTCACCATATGTCCACTGGGCACACATAATTTGGCCCAATTAGCTTGACAATGCAATTATGTTGTCCTCCCCACTCTCTCTGGTGAGAATCCAACGTCATGTACAAATTCTGTCAAAGTGCACAGTTTTTGCTGTAGAAGAAATGGATAGTTATGGTTCTTTCCTACACCCTTCCTGCACATCAGTGCCTGCATATCACTATGTTTTCCCCCTGGTTGCACCCCATTTCACCACTTTCCCCATCTCCCAGATTTTCTTTTCTTTATTTTTTTAGCATGATGATGTGCTAAGCTCAGCTAAATGGCCTGTAATGAATATATGTGTTCTCAAGTTACAATAAACATCTACAAAATGCAGTGGCAGCTGGTGACTTCAAATTAAAGGGGGGCTGCAGTGCAGGAGATGACTGAATGGGTGAGTCCAATGGGAAGGGGTGTGGCCAACTAGAAAGGGGTAGAGCTCTTCTCAAAACCACAACAATTGGAACTTTAATTAAATATGCTGCCCTGGGTGCCAAACTGTCATTATGAGAGTACAGTCAAAACAAAATGAAGTGTAGAAGAAAAAATATTTCAATGCATTGGCTACATGACAGGTTACTTAATATCTAGATAGAAACACAAAGGTTGTGAGGCATGAAAAAATAAATTACATTTTAAATACATTACTGGAATACCAGTCAAAATCAAGTATAAATAAAAACAAGCAGCACACAACTCAAACCACTTCTCCTTGCACTGCAGTTCAATTATAATTTATATTCAGCTTTATAAAATTACCAAGTAACATGCTGAAAGTAGCAATCTCTGTGATACCCCCACTTGTAGAAATGTTTCTTATCCAAAAAAGACCTGTTTCCTGACAACTATCTACTTATTTCATGGGGAAGACATGATCAAAGTAAAAAATGAACAGTAAACAAGAAACAAGCTCACGATAAATTGCTTAAAGGATTACTGCACGAATTTTGGACCACACATGATAGATTGACAGTTTAGTTTATGGGTAAAGCCTGCAAAGATGACTGCAAGTCTCCAACAAATGTAATGAGCTTCTGAAAATAATGTAATCCTGTCCTTTATTACAAATACTGTCATATACATTTCAATACCTAAGGCTTATACATTATCTAGTTATGTAAATATTCTCTGTATGGCAACAACAAAAAGGCTTTCAATGTTGGCAGTTCTTTAACAGTATGCTTATTAAAGCTTACTTGCATATTACAATCTCCAACAAGCTTACCTGATGGTCATTAAAGCATTGCTACTTAAACACATAGCAACAGGGCAGTGCGTCAGCATGCATTTTCTGAATAATAAGAAGCATAAATCAACAGTATAAAAATATGACAGAAAACCAGAACATTCTTCAAAATCAAGGACAGATGAAAAGCCACTGTCATACTTGTGTCTAACTTGGATGGGGGAATACTCTGCACACTTACACTGCATAACTGCTCCTTGCCTTGCTTGGACACATCCAGAGTCACTACATGGGGGAGTGGGGTGCAAAAAGTATGTCACAATTTGAAATGTCTCTGGCTGATGGTGATGGCTCTGACACTCATACCTCTCAACCTCAGAGCAAGAAATCTGGACAAAGCCATACATAGAAGTGAGACACAGGCCCAAAAATAAGGACAATTTTTAAATATTGCTCTTATAAACTTAGAAAGATAATAGAATAGTAGTAAGTCTTGCATTAGTATGAATTTTCTGAAGGGGATGAAATATGAAACTCAAATGTCTGCCATTATTTTCTAACTTCAATTTTTAATGATTTGCCACTAATTTTTAAGAAAACCACAATTTTATGAAAAATAGACCAAAAATGTGATGACAAAATATAAAATTGCCACACAATAAGGCTGGGAACCTGTCAAAGAAGGGACACCTTTTTATTATTACTGTTAACTTGCGCAGCTGACAAATTAAGAGAATCTACATGCATTTCTGAAATAAAAGTAATCTATAATTCTGATCATTACAGTTATATATAATTGCAAACCCTCCATGTTTTCTTCCCAAATTGCCATTTTGCTGATGGATTATTAGGAGGAGAGCAACATTTTGAGCCAAAATTGTGAACAGTTGAGAAGTTTGGATATTCCTAATTCTATAAAGTGATTTATTTGCACATACCTCTCAACCTCTTAATGCAGGGAATCTGGACAATACCAAATATATTGGGGGGAACATACAAACAGTACTAAAATTGCTCTTGTATAAAATTAAGACAGTTGATAGAATAACAGGTCTTGCTTTAGCATTAATTTTTCTGAAGGTTATGACATCTGAAACTCAATGTCTATCATTATTTAGTGACTTCATACCTAAATGATTTGCCAGAAAACCACAAATTTTATGAGAAACACACCAAAAATAAGAAGCAAAAATCTATTCATTCTGAAAAAAATCTGGACAGTTGATAGGTATAGTTCAGCGGGGGCTGTCTTTGAGTTTGCTGCCCTTCCCTGCTCACAAAATCATGGTCGAATTGAGCCAACCACTGCAGACATTCCAATGTCCCATTCCTTGGTTATTTCATCCCATTTACCATAAACACTGTAATGTGCATACTGCTTTACTTCTGTGATGCTTTCGATTTCATTTGAAAGTTTTATTTTGCATTTTACAGCACAAACATTAATAGATATCTGCTAAACAAAGGAATGCAGTCTCACAATGAAAATAGGCCTAGCATTAAACCTTCTCTGCTCTTGAAACTCACATTCATTGAAACAGCATTGAAACCCACATTCAAAGAAAATACATTTGGCCAGTGGCAGAAAAAGATTAACTTTGGGCTGTTTTCAAATCATAGGCCCCTTGCACATGAAACATACACGTGCTCTTTGATACACCTTCCTGATTGTATTAAATTATATTCCTTGTACAATATAGTACAGTTGTTAGAGGATTTTTAAATTTATTGTTTTGAACATTTTTCCAGTAAACAATGAAACAAAATGCATACACCAATAATGACAAAACTTCCCAATTCAGAATATTTCCTTCATAAAAGTCTATTCAAACTTCTACAGTCCACCAGCATCAGTAAATATGCACAATCTCTGAAGAAGTAAAAGTCATCTAAATAATTCCACATTAACGATATCTGTAAATAATGAAGAGGTTGCTGCTAGCAAACAACATTATATTTCATTGTTTCATCTACAAATAAAGTGCCTTTTGCCCTTGAGGAATAAATTGCTAGTAATATTGCAATAGGGAATGGATGGCAAACTGATGACAGGTTCATAGTTACTAGGCATCTTCGCCAAAAGGACTGCAGCATCCACCCCCTTTACAACACAGTACAGTATAAGCAATGCATCTACCTATTGTGGGAGTGGAACCCACAGCCTTCTGCATCAAAAGCAAGTACATTACCTGTTGTGCTATTAACAATGCAAGCAGACTCAGTATAAGCAGCACTAAACTTTTGTTCCCCTGCAGCTCTCAGCTCCTTGTAAAATCTACTCTACACTCAGCTGTATCTCTGAACTTTGCAGCACAAGCAATCTGGAAAAAGCCAAAATTTATTGGGGGGGAGACAAAAGCCCCAAAACCAGGGACACACTTTAAACATTGCTTGTATAATGATGGAAAGTTGCTAGAATAAAATGCTGTGTTACCACCATACATTTCACTGCCAAGTTTTGGGCCCAGGACCCTGTGAAATACAGTCAGAGCAACATACCACTATGCCAAATAAGCTGTTTTGTGAAAAGAGGAAGACTGAAACTTAAATGGCTACCATTTAGTGAATTCAGTTCTCACCATAGCTGTCAACCACTTAGCACAAAATGCCTGAACAAAGCTAATAATGGGGGAATACAGCCCCCAAACATATTCAGTGAATTCAGTTCTCACCATAGCTCTCAACCTTAGCACATAAAACTTGGACAAAGCCAATAATGGGGGAATACAGTCCCAAAAATAGGGACAATTTTCAAATATCCATCTTATAAATTTGAATTGCTAGAATAAAAGGTTTTGTGTTACTATGTACTTTCTGAAGAATATGAAGTCTGAAATTCAAATGCCTGTCATTTTTATTTAACATTTGTTAACCAGGAAACTTTGACTTGGAATAAAAGCCAATTTTCAGCAGAGGTGCAGGGAGAAACACTCCAGACATATGTCTTTGTAAGATGGGAAGGCACCAGAGGAAAGCCACAGAAACATAGGGAGGACATGCAGACTCCACACAGAAGGCACCCCAGCCAAAAATCAAACCAAAGAACCTATAAATGTCAGGCAACAATGCTACCACTGCACCACTACACTACTCAGTGTACAAGGAAACAAAACAACAGAAACCACAGAGTTTATGAGGAACAGAACAGAACAAATAGGAGGCAAAAATCAGCAATTTTTTTTACAAATGGTGGTGGGTAGGGAATTCAGGCTCTTGCCACCTACATCCAAGGTACAAGGTTCATGCCCACCACCATGTATCCTGAGTTCTCGCTAGCCACCAGTATATAGCAACAGGGGCAACCCACACACGCAGACAATGCTGTCCAGAGTTCTTCCATTCTATGCAGTTGTCACCTCATGGGCATCTGCAGGGCAGAGAAGCCTTTCCCCCTATCCAGACTGCTGACATGGCAGTCTGGAGTTCTGTGAGATCCAGGAACTCCAAGCATGCATGCATGGAGGTCCAGGACTCACAATTTTTTTTCTTTTTTCTACAGCTGCCGGGCTGCAGTCCTGCAGTCCTATAGCACGAGTCACCCCTGACACAATGAGCATCTATCCCCTATTTCGAACCCATGACCATTGCGCTTGCACACCACTGCATTAACCTGCCATACCACACAAATATTAACTAAAGTAGGTGGTTTAAACAAAACATAGTAATTGCCAGTCCCAGTCATTAAGCATGTTTCAACTGAACTTGATTAAAAAGTAATGGAAAAGTGGGAGTGCACCTTGGACTCTGATGCAAGACTACACCACTAGAAAGCCAAACACATAATAATGGATGTAAGTGAGGCCTGTGATAGTAGGTAAATATGCCCTTTTATCAGCAACATGTAGAAATACACCTGTTAAGGCATTAACAGCAAAATACATGTTCAACTTGACACTGCTGCAGAAATACATCCATATAAAGCCATGCACATACTGATGGATATAAAAGGTATTTGTCACAGCCTGTATGTGTGCACTTATATCTTGCAAATAGACCTGCTGTAGCAGTGACTCTTTAGCTCACTCTGTTAAATGCCTTGCAAACAGTAAATTTTTCCACACTCAGACCTGCTTAGTGGTGTGTAGCGGTTAAATTACATTATTGTAAAGCCAGCAATTAATGACTGAGTCGTGCTCTCTTTATCCACCCAAATTTCATTTCAAATTAAATGTCTGCTTTTCACTGATGGAAGTCACAGACCTGCAGATAGGAACACATTTCATATAGTCCAGTGTCAAAACTATATGTGCATAAAGTGTTACTTCATGCATTAATATGCATTCACGGGGAATTTCAAATCAGGTACTGAAAATGAGGGCCACTAATATCAGAGTGCAACACACAATACTTTCAAAGTCACAGTGCAGATTAGCACAGCTGCACAACTAACATACACATTAGAAGTCTCTGCTTGTAACAAGGACAGCCTTCATACATGGCATCAATTACTACCAGACTGTAACATATGGCCTGGCAGTTGCCCAAATGGTGGACATATTCTTATATTTATACCCCCATCTTGCTCAAGAACACACCAAACATGTTGCCTAGTACTCTGCTGCCTAACATACCTTAAACACATGCCTTAAATGAAGTGGAAGGGGTAGCCTCACTCTTGATCTGCCTCTGTAACAAGGCAGGCACAGCTCACACAGTTACTCCTACAGCTTGTTGTGCTCCATAGTGTTCCTACTCTCTGCCTATGTCTATTACTTGCAGCAGTAGCTGCAGCCTGTAGCACACACATCTCTATGTAAATGTTTCTGCTACAGACCTACCCTCTGTGATGATGTAATCTCCTCATCCCAGTAATGTCCATCGCAACATATCAGAAACGGCCCCTAATCTACATGAAGGCCTTATATAGTGTACAGTGGTTGCATGTCATTGGCTGATGATAGTACAAATCAGCTGTGTTGGCTGCAATTAGCATTTCAGAACCACAGATTGCCTCACCTGCTGATGAGAAGCATGTTAAAATGGCAAGCAGTTGGCTATGAGGAACTATTCTGTATGAGACTTTCCTAACATAGAATACTTGTTGGTGAAAACTTAACTATCACCACATATCAACAGAGGATTATTGCACTCCATCAGGCATGTAACCTTTTTTCTTTACAAGATGCAGATGTGTGAATATACTTACAGAGAATAGGGATTACAGTATTAAGCTTTTATTAGAACTGTGATAATGACATATCATTGATCTCTTGATTTCTTACACCTACAGAGGATGTACAATACATCAAGGGTGCATTTTATTTTGTCATTGTGGCACACCTGTCTTGTTGGGCTTTCCCTTTACGGTGGTTGTAATAGCACACTGTTATTTGTTTGGCACTGTTCTTTTGACATATTATAGGGTTGCCCGTAGTGGACACACTACAGTAGACTCCAGTGTTGGGTGTATGATCATACAGTATTATCTGTCATGGCACACACAGAAATAGCTGACTATTGCTATTATCTCAGTTGTATCCACACACTTAGTATGTTTGCACATTGTGGAGTATGACATGTGAGCAAGCAGTGGATACTGCTAGGCATTTTATCCTTGCTGTATCTGTACATAGTGTACTTCCACATATGCGATCCTGACATGTTCCCATTTTGTTTTCCAGGAATCATGTACGCTAGACACCATGTACCCTTCATGGATGGAGAGAATTAAATTATACTGGAAGGCCTCTGGCAACATCATGACATCCTACTGCCCAGGGGGGAGGAAAAACAGAGAAGAGCGGGCTGCACTGTGGGCTGACCTTGTCCGTGATGTGAATACCATGGGTCATCAGGCAGGACATACGATCAGGTTCGACACCTGCAATGGACATGATCTGTGCTGCATGACAAAGAGCAGCAGATATAGCCAGGGATCGTGGCATCACCAGTGGCTGGCTTGCAGTAGGACAACCACTCTCAGCTACTGAAGAACACCTTGTGAACCTAGGCACACACAACAGTTCCCAGGCATCCATCACACCATACATCATGGATGCGGATGCCACAGTTTCCATGGCACAAATGCATGCAGGTAAGCTTAGTTTGATCAGCATTGTAATATTGCAGCATTCGGTGTGTCAGGGTGTACATATTTTTACGTGGGTGTCAGGTCTTTGTTCATTTGAGGGAAGGTTTAACCTCAATTTCACTTTCATAGTCATATTGTGACCAATACATTAATTGACACAATAGCTACTCTAAATGTGAGATATATGCATGTATTATCTTGTTGTGTTGTAACATGTGGTGGTACTGATGTTAGCTCTACCTCAACCTTTCACAGGTATGTCACGTGTCAGACAAGGCCATTGTCTTGCTCCTGGTAAACACAACAGTATTTTGTTATAAATGTAGGTTTACAGCACAGTAATCCATAAAGTGTCCTCCCAGGCCTGCTGCCTGGATTGTTATACTGTCAGCATGGTTGCCAACTGCACATATATTTTCCGACTGTACATACTGTACAGTCATTGCCATGCCTTTTAGGTGTGAGCACACTGATATATGTGACCGTATTGTCAAGACATTACATATTGTCATATTTGCCAACTGTGCAGAGGTTTCACCAATGTTCAGTGTACCTCATTATTGCTGATGAGATTGCTGTGTAAAGAGCTTTTATTTACAAGTAACTACATCTGTTTGTGGGAAATATACTGTCCTCATGTCCTACTATATGAGGTTGGGGGTTAAACAGGTCTATAATAGTGGCAACAGTGTATACAGCTTTACATAGTATTGCTGTTAATGTACTGCTTTTCCCTTTGTTATCACAGGTCACCCGGGGGTTGGTCTCTGTCCCCTACTCAACCTGTGTCTCTTCAGACTCTGATGATGGTGGCCAATGTAAGGCATAGGTGGGAGTTTCAGGGGCTGAATCTGTCCCAGAGGTTTACAGCCCTCATCTGTCCTCATTATCACTACACACAGTCAGTATGCCTACACATACCCAGTCCACAGAGGCCACATATATTGGACAGTCAATGTGTGAGGACAGTGAACAGGAAACTGTGGCAAATATGGTTCCAGTGAGTGTAGACAATGGCCATAGCCAGACAGCTGATGAGGTGTGCTGTCCTTCCACCACCTGTTGCAGGTGTCTCATCATGCATCATGCAGCATGTGTTCTGGGCCATCATGGAGGCACAGGGATGTTCCAAAACAAAATCCAGATGTATTCTCAGGGTTATGGACACAACAGAGTCTTACATCTGTGACTGCCTCCACTGTACCGATGATACCCTGGAACAGTTGCCTGACCAATGTGAGACACAGGTGGGGGTTTCAGGGGCTGAATCTGTCCCAGAGGTTTACAGCCCTCATCTGTTCTCATCATCACTGACCCAGTTCCTGGAGGCCACAGATATTGGATAGTCAGAGCATGAGGGCATTGAACAGGAAACTGTGGCAAGTATGGCTCCAGTGAGTGTAGACAATGGCCACAGCCAGACAGGTGGTGAGGTGCCATACAGTAGGATTGATATGGGCATTTGTAGGAGGCCTACTGTCCTTCCACCACCTGTTGCATTTGTCTCATCACATGTCATGCAGTATATTTTTCGGGCCATCATGGAGGCACAGATGTATGCTCAGGTTTACAGATGCAACACAGTTTGACATACATGACTGCCTCCACTGTGTTGCTGATATCCTGGAACAGTTGACTGATGCGGTGGAAAGACATTGGCCCCAGACAGATTACATATCATCTGTCTTGGAACGCATGGTGTCTGTGATGGAACGCTTGGTTGGAGTTGAGCATCAGCCTATGTGGACATAGGTTAGCATCTACATCTGCTGAGAGTACATGTGGCCATGCACAATCATGCTCTCATTGTGGCAGTACATCCAGTGCAACAGAAGGGAGTGTTCTGTTTGCACCAAGAAGTGTCAGGCCTTGGAGTCATGGTCCTAGGTGTTCCTGTGAAGGACATGGTCCCAGTGGACAGCAGTCACCGTCAGGTACTAGCATTGCTTCTGACCTTGGGCATGGAGTTACCAGTGCAACTCCTGGCATATCCAGTTCCCATGTTCAGGGGCAGAAATAGTGAACTTTCAGCTCTACCATGCAAGGTTCAAAGCTGTCCAACATATACACATGTGGGCTAGCATGTGTTCACGCACACACTCTCACACCACAAATTCAGGTCACCTGCAGACACACACAGCACATTCCGACGGTCCATCTTTCCTGTCTCCGTTCCTGACTCACACACATGCTGCCAACCTATTGTATCAGCCTAGGCCTTCTGCACCCCTCACAGAGCACCCTATGTAAGTGATGAGACTTGTGCCACATCCCTATCATCTTCATCATCAATGCAGGAGAATGAAGCTATTTGTCTGATGTACAGGGTGACTATATATATATTTAGATGAAATTGTGTAATCCAGTGTTGCTTTGGCATGCCACTTCTACTGGTCACTAATAGATACTATATGCTAACATTTGTAATGAGTAAGCCACATAATTTTGTGTACCTTATATTGTAGGATGTTGTAATGGCTGTATATGTACACAATGAGATATGTGTCATTGACCTGTTTATGCTTCATTTCAAGAGTCTGTAGGGGACACCTATGGATACACAGTGGCAATAAAACCATAGACGCCACAGCACAGGATGGAATGTCAGCCCAGAAGACATATCTTCAACACGGTACAGCATTACAGGTGCATGGCTCCATAGGTTCATATGAGTATAACAGGCTAACAAGGACAATTGCATCATTCAGTCTACTCATGCATCTCTGATCTATGAAAAGGACTGATACACTTGATAAATGTCAACAGGGTTTTGGGAGCTAACACATGTAGAAGCTGTGGTGATGAAGATAACCCATGTACACATTACCTGTGTCCATTACAGACATTTCTCCTACGCCCATTATGATTGCCATGCTCTGCATCCCATTGTGTAACTTGTACATGATGTGTGTTACAGCAGACGTGTGCTTCACATGTATGGGGAGCCTGTTACATATAGGATGTAGTCTTTGTGTTACATACCTGTCTCTCCATCATGTACTATGTATACTATAGTGACAGTGTGTTAGTCCTGTCTTGGATAAGTGGGAGGTACACAGTAGGATTTCTCACCTCCCTGTATGGCAGCCATACACATCTCTTGTCAAGCATGTAGGAAACAGACTTCACATGTACAGTCATGACACAGACTGCATAGGATATGCTATCTGCAATATATACTGGTTTACCATGGCACCTGTGTGGCTGCTACAGTTGTAAGACATGCCTGTGTAGTGGCATAGCAAAGGTGCCATTGCTCGTACTGTTAGGTGTGATGACTGCGAAATACAGTATAACACTGACAGTGTGGGATATATATGTCATACCCTTCTGTATAGGTTGTACAAAATTGAATGGATTCCCACATCCTACTGACCAATGAAAGTCAAAGGCTACATTACTCTCTGTGTCCATAACTCCATGTCTCCTGGCTGAACTGTGTGTGATTTGTGGACACGACTATATTTTCTAGGGTTGGATGACTTCCACATGAATAGTATTGTGCACTCCTTGACATTTACTATTTGTCAGTGGCTCTGGCAACAACTGAATGTGCATCACAGGCTATTCTGGATAACTGTTGGTTCTTTGTGGGATTCAATGACAACTCCTAATATGCAATCACCTGCTAATGTTGTCAGGCCATGGTAGGTGCAGTGAGTTATTGTCCGCAATCCATTGCAGAGTTTGACACTCACTGAGGTTCACCAGTTAGGATAGGTAGGCATGGTCTGCCCTTGAGCAGAGCAAACTGTCTATGATGCAGTGTCAGCAGGTGTATGTCATTGCTACTGATCATATACATGCTAACTCCTTTCATGGCTTCAAATATCAGATGACTGAGAGATCCGGGGACAATGGTTAGCACTGCAAGCCAGTTGTCCTCTATGCAACTAAGTACTGCAGTCAGTTCCATCATGTTCCAAGAAATGAGTAATCCAAGGTGTCTGTAGAGAGCACAGATAAGCAATGGAGGGTAGGGTAATATGTTTACCCTGGGAAGGTAAGGCTGATGGATTTACGCATGTATTCTGCAGGTGGACACTGCTCAAGTGGTGCCTACCAAAAGGACAGCATTACCTTGTGAAGAATGCAGAAAGCAGGGGAGTTCCCTGCATTGCTGGTGCCTGGCTACTACTCATGCCGGTTGCACCACAATCAATCTCTCATGGGATACCATGCTCCAATACCTTTCTGTCATCACACGCAAAATGTTACTATGAAGCTCATGATGAAAGGCACAACATAGCCAGTTTGTTCATCAACATAATTACCCCACAGCATGAAAGGCTCTGTAGGCATCACACACCCTTCTCTAGGTGGATTCTTTGATTAGCTACTTGTGCAATCCACTGGCTTTTGCATGTAATATGCCATCTATACCAGGGCGTCCGGTATGTCACTAGGGAACTGCCCAGATGGTGATTAGGGGGACAGCTGCAATGTCACAATATCATGTGCAATGTCCAGTGACATAGATGTCCAATCTTGCTGAGACAAGCAACGCAGTGGCAGTGATCCATGCTAGGAGACAAATTCACTGCAATTAATGCATCCTGCTGCATGACATAGCTCTGAGGCCTACTGCAGAGGACGGGCTACCTTTGGCCAAAGTGTGTCCACCTGCCTCATGTCCTAGGTATGTCATACTGTACAATTATATACCCCAAGTGACATATCTGTGTTCCCACATCATGTCACACAACTACCAGTTTGCTGTCTGATTGATGGACAGGCAGTATACACTTGCAATGCCTATGTAATTTCAGCAAAGGTGAACACATCCTATGTGGATGCACAGACATGCACTTCTTCACTGCAAAGAGTGCCTACAGACACCATGTTTCAGGCTGTCAACCCCACAGATGTGGCAACAGCATGAACCTAACTTTGCTGAACTTGCACGGTGTCACATTTGCAGGTATGCTATTTGGACCACACCTAATAACAGCATTATGGTCAGTCCAATGTTCACATGGCTATGAAAGCATTCTATGACACATAGTCAGGTGCTGTGTTACATTAGTGGACATACATTAAGGCGACTTGTTACATTACACCATCTGCCATGACACTGCCTAATGATGGTATGCTGTGCTGTACAGACAAGCATGACTGTATTGCTAATGGCACTATCAATGACTGCATATGGGATGCAGAAATTGTCCCCTCCCCTGCACACCTATGCCACACAAATACAATGTGTGACAGCTGTGACTGTATTTCACACCCTGGTTCCATTATGTCTCACACAGAGATCTGTACATATGGCAATTAGCATTTTGCCAACATGCACAGCTCACCTCCTGCTCCACCAACACCCATATCACACACACCTGCATGTGTTCGGCTCCTTACCAGGCACATTCCCATGTAACAGACATCAGAAATCATGGACTTATTTGCCTGGGTAGCCATATCTGTACACCCGTGGGTCAAATCATCATGAAGCTGATCACCAAACATATATGCAATGTACAAACAGTTGACTGTGCACAGTTTGGATGTCTGACAGGAAGATCATAGCTGTTAGACATGGAGGACATGTCTGAGGCAGTCATCAAGGACCTGGGTGAGGAGACATCAGGACATACAACCCCCTGGAGTTAGCCGAGACATGTGAGTCTATTCCCCACTTAGGCTTCATTGACAAAAGCAGCCATTTAACCATGCACAGTCCTATCATCATAGGAGTCACTAAGTGATTCACTGATGACACACATGCACAGACTATGGAAATCCACCTCTAATAGCTGATCTGTACCAAACGGTGTTCAACAGGGCTCAATCATGTGTCCTCTATTGCCTGAAATCCATTTCACCATGATACAGGCAAATACTGCATGCGTGTGGCTGACAACATTGGCTGATGCCTGCAAATTGTGAGCAATCATAGACTCTGTGAGGGATGTCACTGCCTACAAGAGATTATTATAGGATCATAGGAAGTTACTAGGCTATTGGCCCTGAGGCACTTATAAGCCTAGCCAAGTGTTTAAGCCCATGTATAGACAAATCAGCAACCGATGCCCCCGTCCAGCAGGTGAACTAATGCATGTTGACATACTAATGCCTGTACACTCCATACAACTATATATGTAGTATCATTCCCAGCAGTACCAGCTATGTTCCTGGTTAGTAGCACATCAGTAGCAACATGTGCTGTACCTACTCAGGAGTGATAGACCTGACCACACAGGCCTGGCCCCATAGGTTTACACCTAATGCACCTAATGTACCTGAGATCACCATGTCTCCCCAGTGGTAAGATGAGACTGATATGTCATAACTGAGGGCACAGTCACCCAAAGTTGACATACTCATAACACCCATGTACTGTTCCCTCAACATGCCAATATCTGAGTGCAATGGCCATTTGCTAATGTACCTTTCCAAGCACTGCCAATGGTACACAACACAATGGTCCCTCACAAGGGAACTTCACATCATCAGTATCTGTTCAAAAGGAAATGTCTGCAGTCAGTGTCATTGTACCCTGTGGCATATAGACTACTCAGAGGTAATATCTGCCTTGCATACGTGGCAATGTGGGATCGTGCTTGAATGGATATGCTGCATATCTTCAGATGGCATAGTACATGGAGTACTCACTCTAAGGCTATTAACTTGCTATGTGACATTAGTAATAAATGCTGGTGGAAATGCAGTATCTGTTCAAAAGGAAATGTGTGCAGTCAGTGTCATTGTACTCTGTGGCATATAGACTACTCAGAGGTAATATCTGCCTTGCATACGTGGCAATGTGTGATCGTGCTTGAATGGATATGCTGCATATCTTCAGGTGGCATAGTACATGGAGTACTCACTCTAAGGCTATTAACTTGCTATGTGACATTAGTAATAAATGCTGGTGGAAGGGATCTGTGCAGTAGCCTTTAACACACTTTTGATACAGAACCCTGCCTAAGGGCAAACAGAGCACCTCAGATGACCTAATCAGATGCCATCTCTATGTTTGGCTGGGTTACCATCATTTCACCACAGGGCTTCTACCTGTGTCCCTGGTGGACAGGGGCAACATGTGCTGATCATATAAGTAAGGGTATAATGTTGTCTAGGATTGTGATGGCTGTAGAGCCATTATGCACCTCATGTTCAAAGATCATATGATTCCATATGCATTGGAAAACTCCTCCAATGACCACACACACATACCTGGGTACATTGAGGATAGCACCATGTCCAGTTACTGCTTACAGGACACAGCACAGCACACACACACTCTGCACATTGGCTGCAACTAGGTTTAAAGACATACCTATTGAATAGTACACACTAAAGATCACAGTAGGTGACACATGCAGTGTACCTCAAGTCTGCTACTTCTATCTCTGTAGGATATATTATGCCTGATGACATCAACAGAC
The DNA here is from genome assembly GCF_019279795.1 of Protopterus annectens. Taxonomy (NCBI): domain Eukaryota; kingdom Metazoa; phylum Chordata; order Ceratodontiformes; family Protopteridae; genus Protopterus; species Protopterus annectens. The sequence continues at coordinate 514,984,422 of NC_056741.1, forward strand.
CTTGTTGTGGTCAGGCATTTGGAGGCCCACATCAAGTGCTACAACCAAAATACTGCAAAACCCTACCTCTTATTCAGTTACTCATGTGATCATATTTATGCTATATGAAGCTACACACACACACTGAGTGGCCTGGAGTGAGAGTAGAACCCCTACTAATATAGCCTTGCACACTGTAGAGGACAATACATATTGCATGTGTCACTGCTAAAGTCTGACATCATAATGGCAGATGGTACTCTTAAGTTAGTTGACATCAGCAAACCTTGTAGCAGAGGGCAGTCTGGAAGCAGGCAGCAACTTACAGGGCCAAAAAGTTCAGCAGCAGTGCAGGCTGATATGCAATGAGGGATTCTGAAATGCTTGGCAGGGGGATACAGACATACACACACATTCCCACTCACCAAGTGGCCTGTAGTGAGATTAGAACCCCTACCTATCTAGTTTTATATACTATAGATCACTCTACTTATGGCACACACCCTGGGTTAAGTCTGTTCTATATGTGATTGCAGGCACAGTACTTGTGCATTATAGAAACTAGGCTTGTGTAGAATAGCATCTGTGGCCCGCAGAATGATATTGCTTTGTACTGTCATCTGCATCTATTACCCTAGCAGTGAGACAACTGTTCTAATCCTAGCTATGTGCCTACAGTTACCAGTATGGCCACATGTGGCTGTTTACACTTATACAGGCAAGACTGTGGGCAGGAACCAAGTGCTCTGTCCATGCTTGTGTTGACAACATTATACATTACTCCACCTGCTCACCTGTTTCTGTCTATGTGGTGACATACAGCAGACACACAGACACAGGTGTCTGTAGGTAAGTTCACTGTTTACTCTTGACCCCTTACTTTGGATCCTTTGAGGAACATTATAGATGTGTGATAGTGAAGTTTTACTCACCATTATTAGGTTATGTAGGACAATACAGACAGCCACACACATATTTATGTATATAACAGGGCTGTATATATAAATGTAGCTGTGTGTATGTATGATATGTATATGTGTTATGTGTTATCTAGATATATGGGGAGAGACTGTGATCTAATGTTTATATATATCTATCTATATATATATATATATATATATATATATATATATATATATATATATATATAAATAAATATATCAATTTAATAATACACAGAGATAGATATTCTATGTATGTGAGAGAGATATTGGCAGACAGATATGTATTCTTATATGTCTGTACATATAGACATATATATATATATATATATATATATATATATATATATATATATATATATATATATATATATACACATAGCAGGTAATTATGAAGAAGGGGCAACAGAACTGCACTTATTTTAAACTAAGTGAATAGGCATGCCCAGTGGGACTGTCGGTACTTATAAAGTGACCCCAGCCCACACTTACCTTTACTCCAGTCTGGGATTTTGTGTGTTGCAAACAAAGACATCTGTCCCTGTTTCTGCAGTACTGCACTTCACTCAAATTGTCCATGGCATCCCCCAGCTGTCTGATGTAATCAATATGCATACCTCTCAAGTGTATCTCATTACGAAGAACATAGTTCATGTTCCTTGAAGTTCCACATTGAAAGACTCTGTCACACATTCAGTGTTAGGACTTTTTTAAATGAAATCCAAGGTAAATAGAAATGAATCATATTAATTCATTAAATGATCTTCTTTATACGTAAAACCAGCATATTTTAATCATCCTATGACCTTCCTAGTTGAAGTTGTTAGTAAGCCATATGTATCTGTTCCACATCTTGGCCATTTGTTCCACATTATGAGGGTTAGTGTTCCTTATTTTGGAAATGGAAGGTTGAAAGCTATGTTAATATGTGCCTCAGGTTCAAAATGTTACACCAAGTACAGATTGACAGTCTGTGAAAATACCAAACATAATACTACCTCACATGCAAAAGATGTGGATACTTCCAGATTAGAAGCATCAACACCATCACACATGCTAACTTCCCTAGGCCACTGAACCACACTAGCTGCAAGATAGAGAGGAATCATTCATCACACAATCAACAGCATACATGTGTACATTGTTATTCCTGCATTAAGGGAGACATACAATTGTTTGATGGATTTCTATGTTACTGCCATGAGATTGCCTGGACTGCTCATATACCATTGCTGACTTACTGTTAAAGCAGTTATATGGGAACATTGCTGTGCTGGGGGTGGGGGAACAACAGTACATGATCAAATATCATGTGACCCCACTGTTTAACATCTCCCTTGACTGATGTAGTGAATATTCCAACCATAAGACCTAGTGAATATTAAGGAACACTTACTAGGGGAGTGGGTATCTGTAGTCCCATGTGGATGTTACTTCTTTCCAAATAGCCCACTATATTTTGTTGCATAAATGCAGCAGATCCATACATACAATACCATATTATAGTAATCTTTACAAGTAGTGTGTAAATTAGAGACTTATTTTGTGAATGCAACAGTTGACAGAACTGTAGCTCAGGGCTGACTCTGTGTGATGCAAGCAGTATAGAGCCAGTACATGGATAGGTGCAGGATGTGTGAGTTGCCTGGCATAAATTTTAATATCTGTATGTGAGTAGGAGTAAGATGTCAGTCCCCAGGGCCCTAGGTTGTCAGTGAATGTGCTACGCATTTTCTCTTAGCCAAAGCCAGGGCATACTGGGCATGCCTACGTCTGCCTACAGGAACATCATCAGGCGAATCCTCCTCTGAGTCCTCCTGAGATTGTGGTTGTGGTGACCTATGCACTGGTTGGGGACTGTGTACCCCTTCCCTTTGCTGATTCTGCTGCAGCTGTTTCCACAAGACCATACTGTGTAGCATGGCACATACTGTGAACATATGTGCACACGTGGATGAAGAGTACAGCAGGGCTCCACCAGATACATTAAGGCACCAGAGCCATGACTTCAGAAGCCCAAACACATGCATTATGATGTTCCTAGTTTGTGCATGTACCTCATTATAGCATTCTTCTGTGGGTGGGTGGGCAGTTCCAGTGTGTAGCCAGCATCCCCCAGTAAATGGCCATGTGGGATGTCCCCCCTAGCAAATATCTGGTACAGCTGTGATGCATGCAGGATATGGGAGTTGAAATAAATGCCAGGACTGCCAGCACACACATTCAGGATAATTCCCTGGGCATTGCATACAACCTGGCAGTTGATGGAGTGGAGCCCCTTGCAGTTGAAGTAGATTCTACCCTCATCAACAGGTGGTACCTTGATGTGTACATGGGTGAAATCTATGGCAACCAGTACTTCAGGGTAGTAAACTACATGGCAGAATTGTTGCATATTGCTGGCCCTTGCCTCAGGGGTGAGGGGAAAAGAAATGTGTTCACTATCATGTGGTAGCATGGCATCCAGGAACTGGTGAAGTACCTTGGATGCTGAAGCCTGTGACATTCCCATCATGTACCCAGTTGGTCTTTGGAAAGTACCTGTAGCTTGTATCCTAAGGGCTACACTTACCTTTGTTTTCATTGGAATGGGTTCTTCTCTGTTGGCTTTGGGTCTGAGTTGAGGGTAGCAGAGCTCAGGGAGTTCTTGAAGTATGTCCCTGTCCACCCTGCAGCACTCTACAATCTCCAGCTCATGTAGCTCCTGGAAGAATACTCTGGACCTAAACACTCTTCTCCTTCTCTGTCTAGGCCTTTTGTTAGCAGCAGCAGCATTGGCTTCAGCATCTAGCACATACAAATGGAGCAGACCTGCAGCAGCCCCTAGCATTCTGAAAGTTAAAATTCCCAAGACTGTATGCCAATGGTCCAGAGTATTGGAGAAAAATCAGATTGTAGGGTATATTTATAATTTATAGAGCTCTGTTTAAGGTGCAGAATTTGTGATTGGCTAACTATGATGCATTCTACCTGCCTATAATATAATTGACATAATTTAATGGCCCTACTTTAACTTAAACAAAGGTCAAAATAAATTAAATGTCATTGGCTTTTTAGACACACTCTGTATGGCTGTGTGCCATGCAAACACATGCCCCATAGATAAACAAAGCTTAAAAGTTAGTGGGCACCCCCCCAAACTTACATGCTCAGTCAGGTGGCAGACCACGCAAACGGGTGCAGCTGAGCTGAAATAACCTTAGAAGTCAGTGGACACACACCCCTATTTCAGCTACATCTTGTGTAAACACCAACATGGGTCTAGGCCTACGTGAAGGGAATATGCTGATATGATTACTCATTTATTCTATTCAGTAACTCTACCTTATTTGCATAGGTATCAAGGCTCACAGCCTGGAAACTACATGCTACATAGCCCTACCACTTTAGCAACAGCACCAATGCACCATTGTAGGGACTCCATGCAAGGTCCTGTAATATATTTCTGTTACATAAAATTATTTTTTTTTCATTTTTTTTTATTTATCTATACAGCATGTTTGCGCACTGCAGTGTGATTATTAAAAAATAGCTATTTTGACTTATTTCCTTTGATTTTTCAGGCACCCAGGAGGATACTTTCACTCATATCTGTATGTGATATGGCATTTCTGTCCATATATCTACATTTTAAGAACCCCTATTGTCTGTCTACACTCCTGTACATAGAATTTTTCCATGTACACTACAGACACTGACATGGGGTCTGATGAGATGCCTATCTGCCTGCTGGATCACTTTACCTACCTCATTTTCATGACATGGCATGGCATGATGCCTACACAGAAAACAAAAAGTGTATGCTTTATTAAATTCCCTCAATTAGTGCTTTCTAGTTTTCTTGAGAGGAAAAAGCAATTAAAAGAGTTTCAAACATGTTTTTCGTAGTAAATCTTTCAGCAAATGTTCAACTATAAATGCATCAAGTTTTGAAATGTTCTATTTGAGTTTTTAGTAAAAATCCTGTCAGAAATGTTAAAATGAAGATGAGCTAATAAACAGTGCTGTTAACTGCTCACCATTTTTGCCACATGCACCCTCCACCATTATGTAATCTTGAAGTCAACTAGAAAGCAATCTAAGACCATTCTCTAAGTAGATTTTGATAGTTTTTGAATGGCTTGGGTTAAATAACTATATTCCCATCACTATGTTTTTTTTTTTCAAATTCTTTTAGGTGGCTTATTCAAAGTCTATAAAGTAAAATTATGTTTAACAAAGAGTCAGATCAGTGACACACAAAGCGGTAAAAGATCTCCAAGGAATAACTAAAAATGCTTTTTATAATTAGACGGGCAATTTTATGAAGTATATGCTGTCATTTATATATACAATAACAATATTTCATGTGTAGGTTAATCTGCAGTAGTGATATGCACCATTTCTAGTAATGGACATATGAAACAAATCAATGGGGGACTTTAATAAAGCCTAAGTGGTCTTTTTTACCATGTAGGCATCATACCACACTGCTTACGTGAAAGTAAGCAGGTTTTTGATTCAGTAAGCACTGGTGGGCAGCGCGCATGCATGTGCCAACACAGGAAGTTCCATGGCATGTTGATCACCTCATAAGCAGGTGAGTCTCATGCAAATGAGGCAGGCAGAGTGATTCAGCAAGCAGAAAGGCAGCTCCAGAGACCCCATGTCAGTGTCCATGTACAGGAGTGCAGACAGACAAAAGGGGCTGTAAAAATGTAGATGGATAGGCAGAAATGGCATACTACATACAGATATGAGTGAAACTATCCTCCTAATTAATTTAATTTTTTTATTAATATCAGCATGTCTGCGAGGTGTGCTGCAATGTGCAAACAAGCTTTATTAAAAAAAAAATTGGAAAAAACAAAATTAATATTATGTGACAGAAAAGTATAACAGGACCTTGTGTGGGGTATCTACACTGATGCATTGGTGCTGTTGCTAACATGGTAGGGCTTTGAACTGTGTAGTTTCCAGGCTGTGAGCACAGATCCCTATGCAAATGAGGTGGAATTACTGAATAGCATAAAGAGGTAATCGTGTCTGCATATCCCCTCCTTGCAAGCACAGAACCATGATGGTGTTACAGAGAAGGCAGTTGACATCGGGGAGGTGTGTCCAATGACTTCTAAGCTGACTTCAGCATAGCTGCACCTGTTTGCACAGCGTTCAGCCTTGTGAAGCATGTCCTTTAAAGGGACATGTACACTCACTCATAAGCTGTGATTAGCTAAGAGCCACATGTTTCTGCATCTTTAAGCATGTTTGCGTGGAGCAGCACCATGCTGAGTGTGAAAGTCCGGGGGGGTGTACACTAAATGCTAAGCTTTGTTTATCTTTGAGATGTGTGTTTATACTGTGCACCACCTTGCTGGTTGCATCTAAAAGCCAATGACATATTAATGTTGATCCCTGTTTAACTGAAACTAGGGCCATTAAATGATGTTAATGATATACTGGGCAGGTGTAATGCATCATAGGTAGCCAATCACATAGTCAGCGCCCACAGCAGAACTCTGCAAAGTATGCATACACCCTACAATCTGATTTTCCCCCATAATCTGCACCACTGGAGTACAGACTTGGGAATTTTAACTGAGGGAATGCCAGGGGCTGCTGCAGGTCTGCTACATCTCTATGTGCTAGATGCTGAAGTCAACGATGCTGCTGCTGACAATAGGCCTAGTAAGAGAAGGAGAAGAGTGTTCAGACACAGGGTAGCCTTCCACGAGCTATATGAGCAGGTGATTTTTGAGCACTACAGGGTGGACAGGGACATACTAAAAGAACTCACTGAGCTCTGCTGCCCTCAACTCAGTCCCAGAGCCGAAAGAGGAGAACCCATCCCAGCAGAAACAAAGGCACTTAGGATACTAGCTACAGGTACTTTCCAAAGACAAACTGGGAACATGATGGTGGTCTTACAGGCATCTGCATCCAGGGTACTCCACCAGTTCCTGCATGCCATATTACCATATGCAAGTAAGCGCATTTATTTCCCCCTTACCCCTGAGGTGAGGGCCAGCAATATGCAACACTTCTACCATATAGCACACTACTCTGAGGTACTGGGTTCCATAGATTGCACTTATGTACACATCAAGGCACCACCCAGTGAGGAGAGTAGAATCTATGTCAACTGCAAGGGGTACTACACCATCAACGGACAGGTCATGTGCAATGCCTAGAGCATTATCATGAATGTGTATGCTGGCAGCCCTGCCAGTTATCATGACTCCCATATCTGGCATGCATCACTGCTGTACCAGATGTTTTCTGGGGGGACATCCCACGCAACCATTTAATGGGGGATGCTGGCTACATGCTGGAACTGTGGATGATAACACCCATCAGAAATGTGCACAAACCTACAGAACAATGCCATAACGAGGCATACGCACAAACTGGGAACATCATAAAGTGTGTGTTTGAGTTTCTGAAGTCACAATTCTGGTGCCTCGATATATCTGGTGGAGCCCTGCAGTATACTCCAGCCACATATGCACAGATATTCACAGTATGTGTCATGCTACACAATATGATCCTGCAGAAACAGCTGCAACAGCATCAGCAAAGGCAAAGGATACACAGTCTCCCACCAGTGCCTAGGTCACCACAGCCACACTCACAGAAGTACTTGGAGGAGGAACCCCCTGATGATGTTCCTGTAGGGAGACATAGGCTTGCCCAGTATGCCCTGGCTTTGGCTAAGAGACAAGGCATAGCACAATCCCCGACAACCTAGAGCCCTAGGGACTGACACCTTACCCCTACTCACATACATATATCAAAATTATTCATGCCAGGCAACCCACATATTCTGTACCTGTCCATGTATTGGCTGTGTACTGCTTGTATTACACAAAGTCAGCCCTGAACTACAGTTCTGTCAACTTCTGCATTCACAAGGCAAGTCTCTAATCTATACACTACTTGTAAGGATTAATATAATATGGCAATGTATCTTTGGATCTGCTGCATTTATGCAAGGAAATATAGTGGGCTATGTGGACAGAAGTAACATCCAGATGAGACTACAGATATCCAGTCCAGTATTATCTCCAGACCAGCCAATCTCAAGGCTATGACATATTACTCTATCACACATTGTATGTCTCACATAAAGCAGAAATAAAAACGTACATATTTATGCTGTTGATTGTGTGACAAATGGCTCCTCATTATCTGGCAGTCTTTGTAGCTCAGTGGACTAGGGATGTTAGCATGGCTGATGGTGTTGATGGTTGTAATCTGGAAGTAGTCACATCTTTTGCATCTGAGGTAATATTACGTCGGTGTTTTCACATGCTGTCATTCTGTGTGTGGTGTAACATGAACCTCAGTCACATATTAAGTACAGCATACAGCTGGTGAATGTCATGGACATTTTGAGTGAAGTGTAGTAGTGCAGAAACAGGGACAGATGTCAATGTTTATTACATTCCTCTCAACCTCTTAGTGCATGAACTCTGAACAAACCCTGGCAAAATTTTGGGACAAAGGCCCACAAATGGGGCATATTTTAAATACTGCTCTAATAAACTTAAAAATGTTGCTAGAATAACAGAGTTTGTTTTAACATACATTTTTCTAAAGGATACGATATCAGAAACTTAAATGTATGCCATTATTTAGTGACTTCAGTCCTCAGATCATCCAAGTCATTTACCAGAAAACCATACATTTTATGAGAAACAGACCAAAAATATAAGTGAAAAATCTGCACATTCTGTGACAACCTGGACAGTTGATAGGTATAGTCTGTAACACACAAAATTCTGGACTTGAGTACAGGTAGGTGTGGTCTGGAGTCACTCTATAACTACTGAATATCCCACTGGGCATACCCAAATACTTAGTTAACATAGTTAACATGAGCGCAATTCTGTTGCCCTGTCATCAGAATGACCTCTTATGTCTAGCTATGTCTGCACATAAAGACATATACATATACATATCCATCTGTCAGTATCTCTCTCTCTCACATAAATAGTATATCTATCGATATGTATTGTCAAACAGATATATACTGATATATATATATATATAGCGATATATATTAAAATGATACATAGACTGTCCCCATATATCTACATAACACAAATATAAATCATACACACACACACACACACACACACACACACACACACACACACACACACACACACACACGCACATAGCTACATTTACATATACATCCCTGTTAATTACATAGATATGTGTGTGGATGTCTGCATTGACCTACATACCCTAATAATCATACATCCATACTGCTGCTCAAAGGATCCAAACTAAGGGAGCAACAGTACATAATTCACTTACCTACATATAACTTTGCCTGCTGGATGTCACCATGTAGATAAACACAAGTGAGCAGGTGGTGTAATGTATAATATCATCAATGCACACATGGATAGGGCACATTGTTCCTGCCCACAGATTTGCCTATCTAACTGCAAGCAGCCACATATGGCCATACTGGTAACTGTAGACACATAGCTAGGATAATAGCAGGTATCTCGCTGCTAGGATACTAGATGCAGGTAACAGTACGAAGCAATATCACTCTGCAGGCCACAGATGCAGTTCAACACAAACCTAGTTTGTGTAATGTACAAATACTGTGCCTGCAATCAGAATACAACAGACTTAACCTGTGGTCCATGTGTAAGTACTGTGATCTATAGTGTAGAAGGATAGATAAGTAGGAGTTCTAATCTCACTCGTCTACTTGGTGCATGTCTGTGTATGTGTGTATCCCCCTGCAAAACAACAGACATCTCTCATGCCTTCAGGGGCTATCCATCTGCAATGTTTATGCACTTTTTTGGCCCTGTAACTTGCTGCTGGCATCCAAACGGCCCTCTTCTAGAAGCCTGATGATGTCATCCATCTTAAGATTACCAGCTGACAGTCTAGTATTAAACTTAAGCTGCAGTGCTTGCAATAAATACTGTGATCTATAGTATCTAACACCAAGATAGGTAGGGGTTCTAATCTCACTCCAGGCTTCTTGGTGTGTGTGCTTGTCCATATGGCATACATAGCATAACTGTGGTAACTGAGAAATAAGTAGGATGTCACAGCATTTTTTTTGTAGCTGGTGATGTGGCCCCTCAAAGGACTTATCACAACCAGGCCTGCTTATGTCATCAAGCATGTGTCCTTAACTGACAGTGCTAGCAACATGAGGTGTGTTGTGTGCAACATGTATTGTGAGCTGTAGTGTGTACCATGACATAGTTAGGTGTTCTCATCTACATACAGTCAACTTGCACTACATGTTTACCTTGGTGCCCTGTACATAGTGATTGGAAGTGGTGCTAGACTTGATGTAGCCATGTTTATGTGTAAGCCTGTTCAAGCATTGTACTTCATGTTATGGAACCATAGGACATTTGAACTTAACTAGCATATTGGCCATACAGCCCTCACAATCATAGTCATCTTTATACCTGCAATTACAGGATCAGAACATATTGCAGCAGTCCAAGGGGGACACAGGCAGACACCCTGTGTTGAAATGACAGTTGCCAAGCCAATCATACAGATGGCAAGTGTTAAGGTGCACCGAGGTGCTTTGTGTGCCATTAGGCAGGGTTCTGTTTCAAGGGTGTGTTTAAGTCTGCTAGACAAATCTCTCCCACAAGCAGTAACGTCACATACTAAGTTAATGTCCTTACAGTGACTTATCCATCTGCTATGGCTCCTGCAGATAGGCAGCATATGCAATCAAACAGGGTCACACATTGCCCTGTATGCAAGGCACATATCACCTCTGAGTAGTCTATATGCCAGAGGTGACAATGACACTCAATGCAGATGATCCCCAATGAACACATATTGTAGATGTGAAGTGGCTTTGTGAGGGACCAAACTACTGTGTGCAATTGCCAGTACTGCTCGGAAAGGTACATTAACAAATGGCCATTGCACAGATAGTGGCATGCTGAGGGAAGAGTATATGGAAGGTATGAGTATGTCACATACTGGTGACTGTGGCCTCAGCTATGCCATATGATTCCTGCCATACCACTGTAGATAAATGGTGATCTCAGGCACATTAGGTGTAAACCTGTGTGGTCTGGCCTGTGTGCCAAGTTTCTTTCACTTCTGAGTATGTACATCACATGTTGTGACTGATGTGCTACTTACCAGGTACATAGTTCTAACTGATGGAAATGATACTACATATATATTTGCTTGGAGTTTCTGGACATTAGTATTTCAACAGGCATGTGTTCACAATACCCTCTTGCAGGATAGTGACATACCACAAAGACTCTATGAGTGCTCACAATTTGCAGGCATCAGCCAACATTGCTAGCCGCAGTCAGTCAGCAGTTATGTGTATTGTGGTTAAATAGATTCCAAGCAGAAGAGGACCCAGAACTGCACCCTGGTGAGCACTGTTGTGCACAAATCACCTATTGGAGGTGGATGTCACTATATTGAATATGTGTGCCATCAGTGGGCCACTTAGTCACCCCTACAATGACAGTGTCATGGATGCCTAATTGGGTGCTTTGTAAATGTTGCCTTAGTGGGGTATATAGTCAGATGGCTTGCCTCAGTATGGGTGTTGTACCCCGTGATGTACCCTCCCCGAGATCCATGGTGACTGCCTCAGACATGTCCACCACGTGTAAGAGTCATGTTCCCCCAGTCACACATCCAAACTGTGTACAGTCAACTGTGTGTAGATCACACATATGTGTGCTGATCAGCTCCATGATGATTGCCACTACAGGCATACAGATATGGATATGTAGACAAAGAAGTGTCTAGTTCTGTTGGTCAGTGGATGCACCACCTCTGTGGAAGGGTGTAGCACTTGCTATTCCCCACCCAGCTGGTGTGTAGCCAGTGGTGTCAGTATGATTGCAAGGGCTGCCCAATGGTGTTACTAATCGTTGTCAGATCACATGTGGGATACAGCCTGGTATTTTAGCATATGCAGTAGATGCTGTGTATTGAGATGCTAGTTACAAACTGCTCTGCAAAATGGAAGGAATGGTACAGGTTGTAGGAATGTCATGTGTCACGTGTTCGAGACAAGGGAGTGTAGTTGACGAAGACAGTGTGGGAGTACAGGTTAGGTATGGGTACAGTCCCACCATCTGTGGCATCCTGATGTATGAGGTCAACTACAACCTAGGCCTGTTCTTGGAGGCCACACATTTAACTGTACTGTGTCTTGTGGTTCTGCTTTGTGTGGGTGGCTAATTTTTGTCACTTACCATGTCTGCACAACATCACAACAACACTATGTGCTTCTTTTAGATGAGGAAGTAGTGCATCCCTCTTGGGGGAAGGCAACCTCATCACAAATGTCATACAGCACTGTCCAACTGGTATTTTATAACCTGCAAATGGCAGGTGTCACCAGTTAGGTTCACTGAGCCATGATGAGCCTGTGTTCCTCCTGTGCCATAAAGCCAAGTTCATGCATTTGTAATGCTGCTGACATAATGCATGAGTGTACAGCTCTGCATACTTGCCTCTCCCAACTGAAGGGAGGGGTGCAATCATGCTATGTCAACCATCCCACAGGAGGTAATAAATGGCTTTCTTCACATATATGTCTGCACTCTCTGCAAGGGCGGGGTACGTGCTGGTTGTTCTAAGGAGAATGATCTATGGCCAGATCCCCCCAGGGAGGACTTCACACTGTGGGACTGTAGTGTCACCCATAGTGGAAAACACATAATGCAATACATTGATTTCCCCATGTGGAGATGTCACAGCACTGCTCCAGGGCATGGTAGGTAAGGACCTGTACCATCTGTTGGGTAAGTGAGCCACAGTATGACTACAAAACACAGTGTGCACATATTACACTTCCCTAATGTGTATGTGTGTGCTCTTTACAGATGCCTTGCATGACTCTCCTGTTGCAACTTGCTGGAATATACTGCAGTACTTACTTTTACAGAGAACAACTAACATGGAGTGCCAAGCAGTATCCCCAGATTTCATGTCACCTGAAATGCTATGATGGGAGTTAGTATGGATATGTGCACTAACACTGTTGTACACCTACTGACACTGAACCAGACATTACTATTTTTCCTCAAGGCCAGATCATGCCTACTGACTGTGACCAGTGGAGCCCATTGACTGTTACACTATGCAATGGATTTCGGACATATGTCTCGCTCCACCAACCATGGCCTGACAAGGTGTTTGACAATAGTAGGCCAGCAGGCCATGCTGGAAACGGTATGTCATGTACAGAGTGTTGTGTCAGCCGGTGGATAGGCAGTGGACCAAATTATGTGTGCCCAGTGGACATGTGCAAAATAGAAAGCCATGTATGGGACAATATTTTTTGGGACAGGTGTTCATTTTTTTTTTTTTTTAAGATGAGAGTGGAATGTTGAAGAAGGGACATAGGTACATGTGGGCAAAGAAAATTAAATAGGGCAGGATGCATTTGCAGACAGACAGGACAGCAGACAGGAGCATTATATGACACATGAGGGTGGTGAACACCTTGGATAGGGAGGGTGTTATGTAATCAAAGTCCCAAGTGCCTCCACAAGGCAGCAGAGTGACTCACATCCCCATCCATGGGGCTGTTGGTACTGTTTCTTCACTTCTCTGAGGGTGGCAGTGGTGGAGGCAGGATACCAGGCCAGGGCTGCCACACCAAATTGGCCAGCATGCCTTCAATCCAGCACAGGTGGTGGGAAAACCCACGGTAGACTATTCTGCACACCAGGACTAGCAGCTCATCCTGAGTGACAACTCCCTCTCCACCACTGCTCCCAGAGAGGTTCCAGGCCCCCTCCCCTGGGGCAGTACTGCCCGATGCCACTGGTAGTGCAGGGGCAGCAGAGGGGGCACCAAAAGTTTGGGTCCCTGACGTGCTGTGCCCTGGAGCCACAGACGGTTGAGGCTAGGTAGGAGGATCAGCCAGAACCGGCCTACCTTGACGTGCTGTGGTAAATGAGATATAGCAATATGTTAAGGTTAGTTATAAACAAACCATTGTTCATATTAATAGCATGGACCATCATTTTAATTAACCCAAATACATATCAATATATATTATGTGTAACACAACATTAAATAACATAACAGTCAGTATGTTAACAGCATGTCAGTAAGAATTAAGGCATAAGGCCAACAAAATGGTTAATGTAACAAGATATGTTAATATACTGAATCATAATAACATGTAAAAATAATAAAATACATTTCCCAAAATATAGTTATTTTAACAAAATATGCTAATATTAAATCATAATAATAAATACATGAAGATAAGGGGTGAGGAGAGAAAAAAGCAGTCCATTAGTGACATTGCAGATTATATCCCCATAAATACTTATAATATATACTCTATAGGTGTGTATTGCCAGTTTTGTGTACAGTGACTACAAGTCTCCTATAACTGATGTAGCACATACATACCTCTCAAGCTGTGTGCATGGGCCAGTATGGGCCAAGCAATAACAAATGCAGGTACACAACTACACAGAACAGTTTCACATAATGTAAACTCAAATAACTACCAAGGTGTACTGTAAGCAGATTTGGTAATACATTGCATTCCAGGTAATCATTTCTGTGGTAATCCTGTGACAGACAGATTACGCAGTATTAATTACAGTATGAGAAATTGTGACACTTGAGAGGCATGTTTGTGTATAGTACATAAACTAGACAGCCATCATGCCTTAGTTGGCAGGCATGGTAATAGAACTCAATAGCTGTGACTCCAGGGGACATCTGCAAATACTGTGATAAATGATTGCAGCAACTTAGTATAGATATGCAAGGAATACCGCCATACTGAACATAGTTAGACAGCTCTATTTAGAAATCAACAATGCTGCTTCACACTTTCTTGGTATTGGTGTTAAATATCTGTGAATTCCACACACAATATCTGCTCATAACATGAGCTACCTCAGCCATATACCTTTTCTTCCAAGAGTGGAAGAAAATTAGAGCATTATGTGACTGATAATGGCCCGGAGACAGCTTTAAATGATACTATAAGGTGAACAAAATACATGTTACAGGACATTTTTTTGCATTCTAGAAGTATTACAGTGCTATAATTGATTGCAGTGACAATGTAACACACTTGCATGGAATACATCTGTATTGCATATATTTCAACAGCTTTATTTAGGAATCAACAATGCTGTTTCACACTTTATTGGTATTACTGATATATTTCTGTGATGTCCACACACAATATCTGTCCATAGAGTGGGCTAACTTACCCATAAACCTTTATTATCTGAAGTAGGAGGAATAGCGAGCATTTTATGTGACTGATATTCTCCTGGAGACACCCTTGGACCGTACTATGAGTTAAGTAATATAGTTTGCAGGCCATTAAGTTTTGCATTCTACAGCTATTACAGTGTTACACTTGACTGCAGCTAGCTTACAATAGCCATGCAATGCATACAGCTCTACTGCAATGGTTATGACAACACCATCCTGCTGTATACCATTTTGCTTACTGTTATTGGTATTGTTTACTGTTTATTGAACTGCAGTTGCTATATTTCATTTATTGCACTACAGCTCCAATTGCCCATTTATTTCACTACAGTTCTACTTGCCTATTTATTGCACACAGTTGTACTTGTGTATGCTTTATTGAAATAACTGCTTTACTCTTTCTTGCTTATTGCACTACAGTTAGCATTATAAATCCATACTCACCACACTTATGGTGCAACCTGGCCAGGCACCCACCATGAGACTCGACATTGCAAGTATTCTCAGCTGCAGCTGTTGGGAGAGAAGCACACCATTGTGCATACCAGTTTTGCAGACATTCAGCTTGCATTTTGGTTAGACAGTGGACAACATACTTACATTTGTGTGGGGCATTCCTGTCTTATGCCTTTTGAACCCAGGTGTCCAAGGTTTCCCTCTTTTTCCTTTTCAAGTTGTCATAATGGTGATGACACTGCTCACCTGCATGGGGGATACCAGTAGCACTAGAGTGTCCCCTGGCCAACTGGTCCCAGACCTCTGCCTTACACACTGAGCCCTGGTATCTGTCCTGCAACAGCCTGGGTTCATGGTTCTTAACCAGGAGCACAACAAAGACACTGGACTCCTGAATGCCCCATCTCTGCACCAGAATGTGTGCACCTTCATCAGCACTGCCTGCCATATCAACAGTTGATTGAACCTCAAAGACTAATGCAGAATTCCTGCCTATTGCACTTAATACAGACTCTTTTCCTGCCCTTACACATCATTGAGCAACATTCAAAAAAGCGTTGCATTGCTTAGCAATGAGCAAACCAGTAGAGCAGAGCTAAGCACCACAGAAAATTGCGTAACTGTGTTTTTTAGCGTGGCTTAGGACTGTGCAAATAGTGGTAGCCATTAGCATGTTTAAGCAGTGCTTAGCACCATGTAGCATTGCCAAATATGACCATTTTTTATTTAAATTAAATTAAAAGGTACAAACATGTTATGACTGCTAGGAACTTTAACCCAGGACCTATTAAACATTAGGCTGTAACTCTACCCATTTAGCTACTTGGATATTATGAAAACTTGTATACCTTCACATATGCTACTAGGCTATCTGTTAGTGTTGCTGAGCAGCATGCCATGCTGTGTAAACACATCTAAACAGACCTAAAAATAAATAATTGATTGCATCTGGTTTCTATTTTTAGATGTCTGGCAGGTGTGTGCTATATATGTATAACCACCACTTGGCTTTGCGACACACTGTGTCACGCAAACGGCACTGCTAAAAAAAAAAAGAATGAAAAAAAAACATTATGATAATTGAT